>NW_026515579.1:0-347856 GCF_027406575.1 Nycticebus coucang
TTTTTTCCCTTTTTAGGTAAGATTTTTCTTACACCTGGCTGCTTGCAGGATTTTCTGTTTCATATTAACCTCAGAAATGTTAATTACAATGTTTCTAGGAGTTGCTTTGTTAGGACTGAGTAATACTGGGGTTCTGAAACTATCTAGTATCTGAATTTCTGTGTCTCTAAAAATGTTTTGGAAAATTTCCACCATAGTATCATGACATAGAGCATCAGTGCCTTTAGGATCATCCTCTTCTCCTTCAGGAATCCCTATAAATTAGATATTTCATTTTTTGGAATCATACCATAACTAAAGGAATATTTTGTTTTTTTGTTCTGTTTGTTTGTATCACTTTGACTGCTTATGAGAGTTCAAAATTCTTGTCTTCAATTTCTGAAATTCTTTCTTCTCCATATTCAGTCTAAGAGAGTCTCCATTGTGTTTCAAAGCTTCTTGTATGCCTTTATCAACTCCTTCAGCTCTGCTATGTATTTTCTTACCATGTCCATATCCTTAGTGATTTACTGTATCAGTGCTGATGCCCTAATTCTGATATTTCACTAGGATTTTGCCAGATGTCAAGGTTGAGTGAATATGAGTAAATGGAATCTCTGCATTATTTCCCACACATACATGTGAATTGTTATGGTTAATTTTATTTTTCAATTTTCGTAGGTTATATGATCCTCAGGTAGCAGGTAAAACATATTCTTTGTGTATCTGTGATGGTTTTTCTGTAATAAATGAGTAATCAGTTAACTGATTAAAAGTGGTCCTTACCTTATGGCCCCATCCAATCTATTGAAGGCTTGAATAGAACAAAAAGCCAGAAGAAGGGAAAACTTGCTCCTTTCTCCTCCCCTTCGACACTGGCATTCTTGGTTCTTGGACTCTTCTCCTGCATGTGTGTATGTCTCCTTATTCTCCATATCTGTAGAACCCTGACTAATAAATGAATCTACAATTGTATTAAAATAAAATGTTTAATTTTAAATAAAACATTTGTTGCTGTTTTATTAATCAAGATGTGCGTAAGTAATGAAAGATTGATCATGGAAATGAAATCAACTGACTGCAACCTAAGATATAACTTGTCACATTTAGGCAAGATGAGTTTTAGCTTTTATGGGCAGAATACTGTGTACAATCTATTCTCAGTTTCAGACACCACAGTGCACAGACTGTTTATGGTTCTTTTGAGGAAAGACTCTACATCACAGCCCAAGTGATATACCATGAATATCTCAGGATTTTTCTAGAAGATGAAAGAAGTGATCAAAGGGGTTTTCCACTGAGATAGGAGAAAACTAAAAGTTCTAGGAATTTTGAGATACTGATGCTAATTCATGATGTCCTGAAAAATCACCGTGGTCCAATAAAGAAGAATTTATTAAAATAAGGTTTTAAATAGAGTCAAAAATGATGTATGTCTTTTTCTTTATTTCTGGGACTACGTGATTATCTAATGTTTTATTTTATAAACACGGGGTACATAATTGAGATTACACACACACACACATATATATAGATATATATAATTGACAGAATTCCTGCATCATGTCCCAGACTCCAGAAATGGCAGGGAGAGAGAAATGAAAGCCCAAAAAAATGCCCCTCTGAACAGAGATACTAAAAGCAATTCTGTGTTTATAGAAGGGATTGCAGAGTTTAGCACTATCATGAAATCCTTAAAGATTGCAGAATTGGTCAATATGAATCAATACCTTTTTAACCTAGAATATTTGGTCGTGCAAAAATTAGGTGTGTGAAGATATTCTTTAGATTTATTGAAACTCCTTCAGTTCTTCATTTAGTGATAGCATTTTAGCCAGGTGATAGAGAAAATAAAGCAGAATCTGGAAACTAGTACGCTGTTGTCAACCTGTTTTATTTTCTTTTATCTGTATTGGCAAAAAACTTATAAGTAAGGATGGCAACATTTCTTTTTATATTTGCCTTAAGAATATGTCAAGTATTTTCCCTGATATTCCAAAGGTATTGTGATTATCCAGATATTCCATGGAGCATTATAAAAGTCCATTTCATTGATGAGATTATGCAAATTCCTAGTGAGCACAAAGTAGAAAACACTCTAAATGATCCACTAAAGTGCACATCTGACATAGTCAAAGGTAATCCCTGAGTATACTAAAGTACATGTCTGATGGAGTCAAAGGTAATACAAAATTAAAACAGATATCTAGACATTAGCTTGACACATTAATTAAGTTGCCAAGTCTCTTGCATTTTGCATTATGTTTTAATATTACTTCCGTGGTAAGAAAGATGTTGATGAATCTTGCACTGTCCACTATGAAAAAAGAGGTGCTTTTTGGATCTCGATGGCAAAATATATCACATTTCAAATAACCTATAGGCTGCAAGTTTCAAAAGGTAGTTTGAAAAGAAAAAAAGAAACGTATTCACCTGGTCCAGCTTTAGTGCAATTTTTACTGAGTGATGGAATAGACTCATTATTTCAGGCATGTAACATGTGGCAGAAGGAGATGTTCTATGCAGCCTCTGTCAAGCACCCAAAGTAATATTCGGGATAATCATGATAAAAACAATAGCATTCATCTTCTATTATTCAACCATCAAAGTACTTACGATGTCCCAGATAAGCCAGGAAAATTTTTGAATTTTGAGATGGGCAAATAGTTTGTTTGCTAAATGTCCTCTTTAGCACACCTTTCTGTGGTTTTCTCTGCTTTTTATTGACTTTGAGCCACTTTGCAATGCTGTAAATTGGAAAAAAACTGATAACAATGTAAATGATGCTTGTCCATAGAAATGCAAAGGAATTGTGTCTTGTGAAATGTAATTGACTATTACCCTGAGGGCAGACCATTTTTACATTTATTTGAAAATTCATTTCATAATACTTATTGCCCATATAGTTCTAATTTTTTCAATACTCCTTTAAACTTGTAACATCTTTCTAGTTCCTTTCTTAATTGATGAATTAAATAAAGCCCTTGATATGTGTTCATTTCATATTTGTATAAGATTCATGATTTTACCTTTTGTAAAAAGTACCCATTTATAAATATCATAACATGCTCAAAATGAAACATGTCTACCCAAGGTTCAAAGTAAACATGGGAATCTCTAAACACAAATCTTAATGCTATTGCTTAGCTATAAATTCCTAGAGCTGCAGTACACAACTCCTGGGCTGTGAACTGGTACTGGTCCCTAGCCTCTTAGGAACTGGGCCACATGGTAGGAGACAAGCAGTGAGCAAAAGAGCAAAGCTTCATCTGTATTGACAGCCACTCCCTATCCTTTCATCATTGCCTGAGCTCTGCCTCCTGTCAGATACCTCCCTCCCGCTGGGAATTTCCCATGGGCAAACTGTCTTTTTTTTAGACAGAATCCCACTTTCTTGCCCTCTGTAAAGTGCTATGGCATCATAACTCACAGCAACCTCAGAATCCTGGGCTCAAGTAATCCTCCTGCCTCAGCCTCCTGCCCCTGCCTCGAACTACAGGCACCTGCCACAACACCCAACTATTTTTAGAGATGGGGTCTTGTTCTTGTTCAGGCTAGTCTGGAACCCGTGATCTCAGGGCAGTCCACTGGCCTGAGCCTCCCAGAGTGCTAGGATTACAGGCATGAGTCCCTGCGCCCAGGAGGGAAAACTGTCTTTCATAAAACTGGTCACTGGTGCCAAAAAGGTTGGAGACCACTGTCCTAGAGTGTCTTCTTACTTCAGAGATTTCTTTTGTTTATTGAGATATTATTCAGACAGGCATAGTGTTCAGTGGTTTTTGTAGTATATTCACAACATTGTATAATCATCACCACAACTCCAGCATGTCTTTGTCACCCAGAAGGAAAGCCCAGACCTATTAACAGCCCCTCTATACTCCCATGCCTTCCCCTGGCAACCACCTTCTACTTTCTGTCTGTATATATGGACTGCTTCTGGACATTTCAGTTTAAATGTAATCATATATGATTCTTTTGTATCTGGCTCTATCACTAAGCACGATGTCTTCCAATTTAATCCATGTTGCCGTCTTTCTCAGTACTCCATTCCTTTTTATAGCCGAATGGTGTTCCTCTGAATGGGTAGACGTTTTTATTTATTCATCTGTTGGACCTTTGAGTTGTTCAGTTTTTGGCTGTCATGAACATTCATGCTCATGTTTTTTTTTTTTTTTTTTTTTGTTGACATATGTTTTAAACTCTGTTGTGTATATATCCGGGGGTGAAATTCCAGGTCATATGGTAACTCTGGTGTTTCACTTTTTAAGGAGTTGCCAAAATGTTTTTTCAAAGTAGCTGATTTCTCTCTTTTCCCATTTGAAGCCAAGAACGTTTCATTCTCAGCTGGCCCAAACAGCCTCAGCAGATTGGACTCACTCATCAAGAAGTGAGAAATAAGAACTGTGGGAATTAGTCTGAAGGGCACTTATGGTCTTTCTACCCACTTTTCATTACACTGCACGTTGCCTTAAACTGGCCTAATTTTTCACCATCATGCAGATAAGGGTGTTGTTAGTGCTCCAGTGGGATAAAGATGACTTGGCTTTTGTCTAGGCCAACTGTACCTGTCACTCATTAGAGACAGACATGCAGGCCCAGAGATAGTAGGATCACAGGCAGTACAGGGCCACCAAGTTATGAGGGAACCTGTGGCTTTTGAAAGCCAAGTGTTCTTTCCACAGCTTCCTGACTATAAACAATAAAAGTACGAAAGCCCATTGTCAGATAATTGTACTAGTATACAATCACTGCTAGCACATAGCCCTTAACACTTTGAAAAAGAAGTACAAATAGGTCAAGTAACTTGCTCAAGGTCATACATCATATAGGTGGGAAAGCCAGAATCTCAGCCTAAGTCTACTGGTTCTAGAAGTCCTTCTCTTACCTCTTGGATATGCAGCCTCTTGATTTTCATTATTTTGTTACTTCTGCCTTGTCATAACCAATACACATTTGAGTTGTGTTTCTATATCCAAAACTGGCAAGCCATTAATTTATACACAAATAAACTAGTTTTCCCATGAAAAAGAAAATATCTGAAGCTAAATACAAAAAAAAAATATTGTGAAAATTAGTTTGCAATAATTTAGAGCATGATGCAGAACTGGCAGTGCCTGTATGCAGACAAACAGATATTTGCTTAATAAGTCTTTCTTTCTTGAATGACAAGATTTGGTTTTGGACCTCACATTGAGGCACTTTGTTGCATCAATAGCTGTTCCTTGCAATTAACTGATAACTTCTAAGAATTAAGCTTTACTATCCAGCCCCTTTTCAGACTGCAGTCTGTACATGCCACCTACAGGCATGCATAAAAGACACGAGCTTTCTCCAGAGCAGCCTGCAGGATTGCTTAGCTATCTGTCATCCCAGGCAGAGCAGAAATCATGGCAGAGGCAAGGGAGGTGGTTAGTATAAAACCCGGCAACACTGAGAGAGAGCTGGGGACTAGTGCGGTGACTGAATTGAGGGAAAAAATGGAAGCACAACCACATTAAGTGAAGGGCTGGGAACCAGGAGAGTGTGTCACTTGCAAACTGGACACAGAGGTTGTTTTTTTATGAAAGCCAAACCATATGCGCACTGGTAAACAATTAGAACACAGCAGAGATTCTTCTACAAAGATAAACTGGGAAACAAACCACGGATTCCAACAAAACACTACACGTTCCGCAGCAAGACTCTCCCTGCCCAAATCCAACAGACACCACTGTTTTGTTTCTGGTGCTTGTATAATATGCCTTTTGCATCTAAAATAGCAGAACAAAACAATCTGCAATTCCATCTCAAGCAAGCCTATAATGGAAGTAGCTGGTGGCTAAAACTCTCCTCATGTTCCCAGTCCCTAATTTAAGGCCAGAGCTTCAAAGTGTCCTAAGGGAAGACCCCGAAGAAAGAAGGAAGAACTCTCTCCAGCCTCAGTACTTCATTATTATACATGTGCTTCCTGTCTAATCTCATCCACCTGAACAGTCTTGTTGGTGGGCTACAGAGTAACTCAACTACTATCAAATTTTCATTGTAAACTTTTCACTTAGGAAAAAAAGATTCTACCTTCCCCTTGGCCACTACTTCAACATTCTGTTGAACTTCAACTCAGCAGATGGTCTAGCATATAACAAGGATATGGATTCTGCTGAGCCTTGTGGCATATGGCAGTAGTCCCTGCATTTTGGAGGCTGATGCAGGAGGATCACTCAAGTGCAGGAGTTTGAGATCAGCATGGGCAACCCAGCAAGATCTACAACAGATAGATAGATAGAAAATATATGGATTCTGCAGTCAGGCAAACAATCCTGGATTTAAATCCCAGGTCTACTATCAGTGTGTCTTTAGGCAGCTAACTCAACATCTGTTTCTTCATTCATTAAAAAAAGTGGGGGGAATGAGACTTAAATTACTTTCCTATCTCCTAGTACAGAATAAATGGGGATAAAATATACTCAGCCACCTGACCCAGAAAAGGTAATTGTAAATGTCACTTACATTTCCTTCTCCTTATAATTTATACAAAAATGCAAAAACTCAGAAGCGCTCACTCTCTTAATTCTTTATTCATTCATCAAACTTCTACCATGTGCCAGAAACAGAACTTCATAAATCAAATGTGATTGTCTCTGTTCCTGTGGAACCAGAGTCAAAGGAAAGAGGGCAGAAATGAAATAGCTCATCAATGAATGAATACATAAATTTGGTTAAATTCATGGGACAGGGAGGGGGTGGAGGATGAATTAAGAGCTCTGTTAGGGCAAAAGAAAGTCAAGTTAAATTCAAAGCACTAAGTGTGACCTTAGAAGCCATATCAGGTGGGTGAGCTTGACTCTGGTATCCACAAGGGGCAAGGTTTTGTAATTCTCTGTGCCTCCCTTTTCTGGTCTATGACATGGATATGACATAGTATTTTTTCGGGTTACTGTGACATGTAGAGCAATAGCCTTCCCTGGCATTCCCCCTCATCTCCTCTGTTTGAACCCCCTCTCCCCCAGCACAGGCTTTCTGAGATGTCTAGATTTCCATTTAGCCTCTAGAACTCATCCTAGATTGGAGGTCATCCAGGGTTCTGAAAGTCCTTCAGGCCATTCCAGAAATAAAGACCTGTAGGGTAAAACCTGACTAGCTGAAACATTCTGACCAAACTACCTAAAACACCTTGTAAGGGATGCACAGGCCACATTGATAAGCAGAAAACCAGCACCTCCAGTCCGTGTATCTCTCACGGGGGAAGTCGGTTAGAATAGTTACTAGGCTTCTGAGCAGCAGCTCACCCCCAGAGCTTTAGAGAACACAGCCTTTGCTTTCTCAATGGGCCACCTGGAAACCTACCTCCTACATGTGGTTCAGCTGAGGCAGCAGCCTTTTGACAGGAGACAGATCAGCGCAGTAAAGAAAGGACCAAAATGTCCATGGTCTGGAAACCTTATATCAGCCACATACCTGGTGTCCCTCTACCCCGTAGGAGGAATGTGCAAAGGCAAATTGTTGCTCAGGTAGGCTTTCCAGACTCCTTCAGCCAGGGAGCTCAGGCAGTCTGTCCTGAGCATTTGAATCTGAAAGTAAAACATTAAGGAAAAGTACTGAAAAGACATGTCACATAAATTCCTCTCCCCTTCCAAACATAAAACACTTCTTAAAACTTAGTTTTAATGATGATCACAAGACGTACTTAAACTAATAAGCAATGTTTTTTTTTTTTTTTGTGGTTTTTGGCCGGGGCTAGGTTTGAACCCGCCACCTCAAGCATATGGGACCGGCGCCCTACTCCTTGAGCCACAGGTGCCACCCAACTAATAAGCAATGTTAACAATAAGAATAATGAGAGTTACTTCTTAGCCTGACGTTCTGGAGGAGACTGCCCCTTTGCAGGTGGCGCCATGAGTGCCTGCGCAGATAGGTGGCTCTTCACAAGCAGGTGGGATGCTAACACCTCGCAGCCGGGTCGCCATGGAAATTGCCGGGCTGTGGATGGCTCGGGTCGGACCCGCCAGGAGGCGCCAGAGACGCGGCTGCGGGCTGAGCAAACGCGGGCCGGGAGAGCGACTGTCCAGTGCCAGGGATCCGCAAGGTCTCCGCCCCTGCCAGGGTCCGGGAACTGCAAACAGAAAGTCGCATCCCACCCCAGAATGTTCAGATTTTGCTGGATGATCAGAATCACGCTGGTTAGAAACCACTAAAATTTTGCTAAAGAAAATCTCCCAGGAGAGGACCTGGAATCTGAATTTAACCCGGGGATATTTATAGGGTCGGGAGATTGACAATGGGTTCGCCGATTTTTTGTCCACGCGCCTCCCACCACGCCCCGCATTGGTAAAGAATCCGCACCCCCAATTTCCTCCCCAGATGTTCTCAAGAGGGTCCTCAGAGCAGAAAATGCGGGAGCCTTTTCGCTTCCTTGAAATCCTCCCTCCTGCAAGGTGGCCACTGATTAGAAGCGTCGCTGCTCTTTGCCAGTTTCCCACTGCGGGGCAGCCTGGTCCTTCGCTCTGCTCTTTCCGCAAAGCAGCAGCCCGCAGGGTGGATTCTAGCTAATGCCAGCTGCAGCCTGGTTAATACCAGCACTTCTAGAAAGCGAAGCTTGGGTGCAGAGAAAGATGGCTCCTTAGGAGGAATGGGGCAGTAGCAGGGCCTGGGACTTTAGATGGAAGAAGCTGCTAGCCCCAGTTCCTTGTTTCACTTAGGGTTCAGAACTGAGAATCCACGCTGCTTGAGGATAATACGAGGGCACTGGAGGACAGAATTCCCAGCCCCCGGTGTCTCATCCTTGATTGGGTAATCAGGCAGGACTTCAGAACTGATGCGGAGCACCTGAGCTCTGCCGACCCCTGGGAACCTGAAGCCTCACCTGACACCTTTGGAGGCAGCCTGGTGTTGGGAATGCGACTGGCTTCTACACAAGTGGGGGTTCCCACAGTATCGCCCTTTCTGACTGACCTGTGCCATTTGCACAGCCTCTCTCAGAGGTTTAGAGGAGGCTAAGCTCTATAGAATGAGAAAATCTATGAGTCTCTAAAGCAATGTTTTTCAACCTTTTTAATCTCATGGCACACTTAAATTATGTCGATGAAAAAGGACTGTGTTTTGAACTTCTTTGGAAAATAATGTAATGATCTTCAAATATTTTTGCAGTTGAAAATCACTGCTTTAGTGCCTTCTGCATTTACCATGTCTTATTTTGATAACCTGTTAATAGGTCCGACTTCTGTATTATTTCATGCATAGCTTAAAATAAGTAGGAGCAGGTTGTTCTCTATTAATCTAAAGTATACTTCCTCCAGTTCAAACTTCTGAATCATGAATTATTGCTAAAAGGGAGGGAGCTGAGATGACTGGGACCAAGTGAACAGACCACAACATGTCCTTTAAGATAATAAATGTCTTACATAAGTAAGGACTCACCATCAAATAAGTGTGTAAAATACTTGATTAAATGTATTTCTTTAATGCAGGACTTTTTTCCAGAAACTTTAGCAAGTAAATATGTGCCATGACTCTCCAAGTTAAAGCTCCAATGCACAGTATTCTCACATTTATTTCTTCTGAGACTTTTTTTCTACAGTGACTTGTAGAGTAACTATTCTGCAGAGCATGCTTTGGAAACCTCCCAGAGAAGTTTCTGTAAGCCACAACAGTACAGAGCTTTGGGGCACTTCTGTTTTTTCAATGTGACAAGGTAGATTTGGGCTGCCTTATTCAAGAGGAGGATGGGAGCGGTCTTCTGAAACAAAGGAGAAAGAATTGATTCAGTAGGGAGGACACACTTACGTTTCAGACACTTGGCATTCTTTTAGTTATTTCACCTTTAAACCACTCTCAGATATCAGTTATCCCCATTTTACAAAGAAATGGGCACTTATGAATTTCTCAAATAGCACATCCAACCTCTCATAGCCGAGAAGTAACAGGGCTGATTTTTGGAGCAAGATCTTCTTTACTGCAGTACCTTGCAGAAACCAAGCCCAGTATTGGAGACCACAGCAGGGGTTGGGGGATAAGAATTGATTTTGTTTTTGTGATCACCTGAGTAATGAAAAATGAAGACTGGGAGAATAAGGTAGTAGTCAGTATTCAGTCAGTCAGCAGAAGAAAACCCCCAGGGTTGGGATTTGATGTTGGGTTGGAGATAATCCTTCCAAAAGATGCATGGTCAGGAAAAATTGGGAAATTTGTTTTGCTAGGACATGAGTTAAAAATTCAGGTATACCTCAAACATATTATGGGCTCAGATCTCAGGTGATTGCAGTAATGCAAATTACAAGAAAGCAAGTCACACAAATGTGTGGGTTTCCCATTGCAAATGAAAGTTATGTTTATATTATACTGTAGTCTATTAAGTGTGCAATAGTATTATGTTCAAGAAAACAACATACATACCTTAATTAAAAATCCTTTATTCTCAAAAAGTGCTAACAATCATCTGAGCCTTCATCAGGTCATAATCTTTTTGCTGATTGAGGATCCTGCTTCAATGTTGATGGCTGACTGACTGACCGGGGTGCTAGCTGCTGATGGTGGAGGTGGCTGTGGAAATTTCATAGACAACAATACATTTTGCTGCATCTGTTGACTTTTCCCTTTACAAAACATTTATCTGTTTGATAGTATTTTACCCACAGTGGAATTTCTTTCAAAATTCTCTCAAATCCTGACACTGCTTTATCAACTAAGTTTACATAATCCTTTTAACAATGTTCACTGCACCTTCACTAGCAGATTCTATCTCGAGGATGCACTTTCCTTGCTCATTATTAAGAAGCCCCCTACTCATCTGTTCATGTTTTATCATGAGATTGCAGCTATTCAGCATATAGTTAGGCTCCAATTCCAATTCTGATTTTCTTGCTATTTCCAGTTTCTTACTACATTAAAAATTAGACCTCTCAAGTCATCCATGAGGGTTGAAATCAACTTCTTCCAAACTCCTGTTAATATTGCTGTTTTGATAATTTCTCGTGAATCATCAATTTTTTTTTAAAGTTTTTTTTTTTTTTTTTTTGTAGAGGCAGAGTCTCATTTTGTGGCCCTCGGTAGAGTACCGTGGCCTCACCCAGCTCACAGCAACCTGCAACCTCTGGGCTTAAGCGATTCTCTTGCCTCAGCCTCACGAGTAGCTGGGACTACAGGCGAATCATCAATGTTTTTAATGGCATCTAGACTAGTGAATACTTTCCAGAAGATTTACAATTTGCTTTCCACAGATCAGAAGATTCACTACATAAGAAAGTATAGTCTTACCAAAAAAAAAAAATATATATGTATATATATATATACTTTTTTTTTTTGTAGAGACAGAATCTCACTTTATGGCCCTCCGTTGAGTGCCGTGGCATCACACAGCTCACAGCAACCTCCAACTCCTGGACATAGGCGATTCTTCAGCCTCAGCCTGCCGAGTAGTTGGGACTACAGGCGCCCGCCACAACGCCCGGCTATTTTGTTGTTGCAGTTCGGCTGGGGCTAGGTTTGAACCCACCACCTTCGGTATATGGGATCGGCGACCTGCTCACTGAGCCGCAGGCCCCGCCCCCGTTCTCTGCCGTTCTTAACAATAGCTTCCCCCCCGCCACACATACAACTCTCCAGATACAGTGAAACCAGGTGTGGGAGAATGATATTTAACTAAATCGAATTAGTCTCGGCGACATGAGGTGGCTCAGGCCTGTAATCGAAGCACTTCGGGAGGTCTAGGTGGGCGGATCGCTTCAGCTCACTGAGTTGAGCTCCCGAAAATTTGTTTATTTCTTTGTTTTCCAGTTCTGGCGGAGTCCGGGCTTGAACCAACACCCACGGTATAATATGGGGCCGGCGCCCTACTCCTTGAGCCACGGACTGCGCCCACTCAAACGCACACGCGTTTCTGAACTGAGCAACCCACCCCCCCAACACACCCACCCCCGCTGAGGCCCCAGACCCTGACCTCTTGCGGGCCTCCAATTGGCTGTGGAGCGTGCCGGTACTGCATTTCTGCAGCTTGCTGACTTGTTGTGACTGCGTGGCCAAAGGCACCACTTTCGGGGTTTCTTTTTTCTTCTTTCTTCCCTTGTTTCTCTCTTTCCACATCTCACACGTGTGCTGGAACACATGATCATGACGCTTATGAACTACTAAAGGAGATGCTGCGACAAGCATCCCTCCCTCCTTCCCTCCCTCTCCCCTTTCTTTCTCTCCTTCCCTTGTAACACCCCCTCCAGGCCCCCGCACCTGCGTATGAAACAACGAGCTAGCGAAGAATGAGCACCCCGTGTTCTCTTGCCAGGCAGGCAGGCATACACAACACCCACGTGGAGCACATGTGGGTGTTAGGTAACTTCGGTCTCCCCAGTGCCCCTCCGATGCCCAGACGTCCGTGGCCGACCTTAGACCGGGGATCTTGTCACCTTAACTCCTGTCGGTCTACCAGATGTCTCTTCTGCGTGCTTTAGCTGACTCAGTCCAGCAGGTGGCGGCCGTGTATAACTTCTGGTCCCCCTGAGGCTCGGAGCCTCGTCTAGCCCCTCCAAACCCCGTGTTCCTGCTTTCGTGTTCATCTGCCCTCTCGCTTTCTCCCTCTCTCTCTCTCCTTCTACCCCACCCTTTCTCCCCCCTCTCTCTCTATACCCACCTCATTCTCCCTCTCCTTTTATTCTGAAACGGTTCTGCTGACAATAGGCACTGCTTGCCTCCTGTGTAACGACTAGAGCTAAGGAGCGAACTGGGCAGCGTGTGAGCCTAGGGGGTGTGTCATTTATATCAAAAAAAAAAAAAGAAAAAAAAAACAACTCTTCTTCATTCACGTGTACACAATCAGCTAGGACAATATATGTCTGTGGGATTATATATTTATTTATTCATAGATTTTTTTTTTTCCCATACACTCTCAGTCCACCTTCAATAGGAAGAGCGGGGTCTCCCCATTCACAAGTCACAGCATACTCGAATTCTTGAGCTCCAGGGATGCTTATCCTTCAGATTCCCGAACAGCTGGGACTATGGTGGGGAGGGGGGCGGTCGTCACTGTCTCCACCGGCCTCGGCCTCCCAGAATGCTAGCTTTAGAGTGGAGATCAACCGCCCCCGGCCCCATAACTTCTTTGTGTCTGTATGCAGCTGTTCCGCGAAGGACAGATCCGTCCTCTCAAAGCCCAGTGGGGAGGCGGTGCGGGGAAGGGCGGGGACAGATCCTAGGCGTTCTTCCATTCAACCTCGGCTCGGGTCAGGTGAGGTCAGCGCCTCAGTGTTTGGCTACCTAGCTCTCCTGTAAAACGGAACAGATCAGAAAGAACGGTCCAAAACTTAACTGAGGGGCGGTGCCTGTGGCTCAGTCTGTAAGGCGCCTGCCCCATATAACGAGGGTGGCGGATTCAAACCCGGCCCCGGCTGAACTGCAACCAAAAAATTGCTGGGCGTTGTGGCGGGCGTCTGTAGTCCCAGCTACTCGGGACGCTGAGGCAAGAGAATCGCTTAAGCCCAGGAGTTGGAGGTTGCTGTGAGATGTGTGATGCCATGGCACTGGACCCGAGGGTTATAAAGTGACACTCTGTCTCAAGAAAAAAAAAAAAAAGAAAAGAAAAGAAAAGAAAAAACTAAACTGACGACTGAAGTTTTTCTCTGGACTGGAAAGCGGGTGTCGGGGGTAGAGGTAGGGTTTCTCTTCCAGGAACTGTGCTACGTGACTATTTACCTCTTTATTTGATGGATTTTAATATTTATTTATTTATTTTTCCGTTCATTTGATTTTTTTTCTTTTTTTCTGGTGAGGCCGACTCTCACTGAGACAACCTCCGTAGATTGCTGTGGTGTGCTGTCACAGCCCACAAGAACCTCCAACTCCTGGGCATTAAGGATTCCCTGGCCTCAATGTCCCAAGTACCTGAGACTGCATGAGCCAGCCACAACGCCGGGGTATTTTTGCTTTGTTGCAGTTGTCATTGTTGTTTAGCTTGTCAGGCAGGGCTGGAATCCGCCCCCTCCTCGGTGGATGTGGTTGGTGCCTTAAACACTGGGCTATGCACCACCCCCCCACCCCACCAGAGCCTCTTTATTTATCTATTCATTTTTTTAGTATTTTCCTTCTTTTGCGGTGTTTGACTGGGGTCCGTTTTCAACCCGCCACCTCCGGTACAGGGGGCCGGTGCCCTGCTCCTCTGAGCCACAGGCAGTGAACAACTTTTACTCTTGGATTTTCCTTCCTTCCTCCCTCCCTTCCTTCCTTCCTTCCTTCCTTCCTTCCTTCCTTCCTTCCTTCCTTCCTTCCTTCCTTCCTTCCTTCCTTTCTTCCTTCCTTCCTTCCTTGCTTCGTTCCGTCCAATCCTTTGTCCCTCCCTTTCTCCCTCTCTATCTTCCAACCTTCTTTCTCGATAATTTCCTTTCCAGTTTTTGGCCGGGTTTTGGTTTGAACCCGCCAACTCCCGCTTATGCGGGAGGGTTGGGCGGGGGTGCCCGCAGGCGAACTCTTTCAACTAAAAGATTTTGAGGAGGGGGCAGTTTTTCTCGCCAGCCACCACCTCTGTATATGGGGCAGGCACACTTCTCCGATCACCCACAGGCGCCAGCCGTCAACTTCTATTCTTTTTCTTTTCTGAGGAGACAGAGTTTCACTATATTGCCCTCGGTAGAGTGCCGCGGCGACACACAGCTCACAGCAAACTCCAACTCCTGGACTTAGGCGATTCTCCAGCCTCAGCCTGTCGTTTAGCTGGGACTACAGGCGCCCGCCACAACGCCCGGCTTTTTTGTTGTTGCAGTTCGGCCGGGGCTGGGTTTGAACCCACAACCCTCGGTATATGGGGCGGGCGCCCTGCTCACTGACCCACAGGCCGCGCCCCCGTTCTCTTCCATTCTTAACAATAGCTTCCCCCCGCCACACATACAACTCTCCAGATACACTGAAACCAGGTGTGGGAGAATGATATTTAACTAAATTGAATTAGGCTGGGCGACGTGAGATGGCTCAGGCCTGTAATCGTAGCATGTTGGGAGGTCTAGGTGGGCGGATCGCTTCAGCTCACTGAGTTGAGCTCCCGAAAATTTGTTTGTTTCTTTGTTTTCCAGTTCTGGCGGAGTCCGGGCTTGAACCAACACCCACGGTATAATATGGGGCCGGCGCCCCACTCCTTGAGCCACGGACTGCGCCCACTCAAACGCACATGCGTTTCTGAACTTAGCAACCCACCCCCCCAACACACCCACCCCCGCTGAGGCCCCAGACCCTGACCTCTTGCGGGGCTCCAATTGGCTGTGGAGCGTGCCGGTCCTGCATTTCTGCAGCTTTCTGACTTGTTGTGACTGCGTGGCCAAAGGCACCACTTTCGGGGTTTCTTTTTTCTTCTTTCTTCCCTTGTTTCTCTCTTTCCACATCTCACACGTGTGCTGGAACACATGATCATGACGCTTATGAACTACTAAAGGAGATGCTGCGACAAGCATCCCTCCCTCCTTCCCTCCCTCTCCCCTTTCTTTCTCTCCTTCCCTTGTAACACCCCCTCCAGGCCCCCGCACCTGCGTATGAAACAACGAGCTAGCGAAGAATGAGCACCCCGTGTTCTCTTGCCAGGCAGGCAGGCATACACGACACCCACGTGGAGCACATGTGGGTGTTAGGTAACTTCGGTCTCCCCAGTGCCCCTCCGATGCCCAGACGTCCGTGGCCGACCTTAGACCGGGGATCTTGTCACCTTAACTCCTGTCGGTCTACCAGATGTCTCTTCTGCGTGCTTTAGCTGACTCAGTCCAGCAGGTGGCGGCCGTGTATAACTTCTGGTCCCCCTGAGGCTCGGAGCCTCATCTAGCCCCTCCAAACCCCGTGTTCCTGCTTTCGTGTTCATCTGCCCTCTCGCTTTCTCCCTCTCTCTCTCTCCTTCTACCCCACCCTTTCTCCCCCCTCTCTCTCTATACCCACCTCATTCTCCCTCTCCCTTTATTCTGAAACGGTTCTGCTGACAATAGGCACTGCTTGCCTCCTGTGTAACGACTAGAGCTAAGGGGCGACCTGGGCAGCGTGTGAGCCTAGGGGGTGTGTCATTTATATGAAAAAAAAAGAAAAAAAAAAACATCTCTTCTTCCTTCACGTGTACACAATCAGCTAGGACAATATATGTCTGTGGGATTATATATTTATTTATTCATAGATTTTTTTTTTCCCATACAATCTCAGTCCACTTTCAATAGGAAGAGCGGGGTCTCGCCATTCACAAGTCACAGCATACTCGAATTCTTGAGCTCCAGGGATGCTTATCCTTCAGATTCCCGAACAGCTGGGACTATGGTGGGGAGGGGGGCGGTCGTCACTGTCTCCACCGGCCTCGGCTTCCCAGAATGCTAGCTTTAGAGTGGAGATCAACCGCCCCCGGCCCCATAACTTCTTTGTGTCTGTATGCAGCTGTTCCGCGAAGGACAGATCCGTCCTCTCAAAGCCCAGTGGGGAGGCGGTGCGGGGAAGGGCCGGGACAGATCCTAGGCGTTCTTCCATTCAACCTCGGCTCGGGTCAGGTGAGGTCAGCGCCTCAGTGTTTGGCTACCTAGCTCTCCTGTAAAACGGAACAGATCAGAAAGAACCGTCCAAAACTTAACTGAGGGGCGGTGCCTGTGGCTCAGTCTGTAAGGCGCCTGCCCCATATAACGAGGGTGGCGGATTCAAACCCGGCCCCGGCTTAACTGCAACCAAAAAATTGCTGGGCGTTGTGGCGGGCGTCTGTAGTCCCAGCTACTCGGGAGGCTGAGGCAAGAGAATCGCTTAAGCCCAGGAGTTGGAGGTTGCAGTGAGATGTGTGATGCCATGGCACTGGACCCGAGGGTTATAAAGTGACACTCTGTCTCAAGAAAAAAAAAAAAAAAGAAAAGAAAAAACTAAACTGACGACTGAAGTTTTTCTCTGGACTGGAAAGCAGGTGTCGGGGGTAGAGGTAGGGTTTCTCTTCCAGGAACTGTGCTACGTGACTATTTACCTCTTTATTTGATGGATTTTAATATTTATTTATTGATTTTTCCGTTCATTTGATTTTTTTTCTTTTTTTCTGGTGAGGCCGACTCTCACTGAGACAACCTCCGTAGATTGCTGTGGTGTGCATTCACAGCCCACAAGAACCTCCAACTCCTGGGCATTAAGGATTCCCTGGCCTCAACGTCCCAAGTACCTGAGACTGCATGAGCCAGCCACAACACCGGGGTATTTTTGCTTTGTTGCAGTTGTCATTGTTGTTTAGCTTGTCAGGCAGGGCTGGAATCCGCCCCCTCCTCGGTGGATGTGGTTCTTGCCTTAACCACTGGGCTATGCACCACCCCCCCACCCCACCAGAGCCTCTTTATTTATCTATTCATTTTTTTAATATTTTCCTTCTTTTGTGGTGTTTGACTGGGGTCGGTTTTCAACCCGCCACCTATAGTACAGGGGGCCGGTGCCCTGCTCCTCTGAGCCACAGGCAGTGAACAACTTTTACTCTTGGATTTTCCTTCCTTCCTCCCTCCCTCCCTTCCTTCCTTCCTTCCTTCCTTCCTTACTTCCTTCCTTCCTTCCTTCCTTCCTTCCTTCCTTCCTTCCTTCCTTCCTTGCTTCGTTCCGTCCAATCCGTTGTCCCTCCCTTTCTCCCTCTCTACCTTCCAACCTTCTTTCTCGATAATTTCCTTTCCAGTTTTTGGCCGGGTTTTGGTTTGAACCCGCCAACTCCCGCTTATGCGGGAGGGTTGGGCGGGGGTGCCCGCAGGCGAACTCTTTCAACTAAATGATTTTGAGGAGGGGGCAGTTTTTCTCGCCAGCCACCACCTCTGTATATGGTGGGGCAGGCACACTTCTCCGATCACCCACAGGCGCCACCCGTCAACTTCTATTCTTTTTCTTTTCTGAGGAGACAGAGTTTCACTATATTGCCCTCGGTAGAGTGCCGCGGCGACACACAGCTCACAGCAAACTCCAACTCCTGGACTTAGGCGATTCTCCAGCCTCAGCCTGCCGTTTTGCTGGGACTACAGGCGCCCGCCACAACGCCCGGCTTTTTTGTTGTTGCAGTTTGGCCGGGGCTGGGTTTGAACCCACCACCCTCGGTATATGGGGCGGGCGCCCTGCTCACTGACGCACAGGCCGCGCCCCCGTTCTCTTTCATTCTTAACAATAGCTTCCCCCCGCCACACATACAACTCTCCAGATACAGTGAAACCAGGTGTGGGAGAATGATATTTAACTAAATTGAATTAGGCTGGGCGACGTGAGATGGCTCAGGCCTGTAATCGTAGCATGTTGGGAGGTCTAGGTGGGCGGATCGCTTCAGCTCACTGAGTTGAGCTCCCGAAAATTTGTTTGTTTCTTTGTTTTCCAGTTCTGGCGGAGTCCGGGCTTGAACCAACACCCACGGTATAATATGGGGCCGGCGCCCTACTCCTTGATCCACGGACTGCGCCCACTCAAACGCACATGCGTTTCTGAACTGAGCAACCCACCCCCTCAACACACCCACTCCCGCTGAGGCCCCAGACCCTGACCTCCTGCGGGCCTCCAATTGGCTGTGGAGCGTGCCGGTCCTGCATTTCTGCAGCTTGCTGACTTGTTGTGACTGCGTGGCCAAAGGCACCACTTTCGGGGTTTCTTTTTTCTTCTTTCTTCCCTTGTTTCTCTCTTTCCACATCTCACACGTGTGCTGGAACACATGATCATGACGCTTATGAACTACTAAAGGAGATGCTGCGACAAGCATCCCTCCCTCCTTCCCTCCCTCTCCCCTTTCTTTCTCTCCTTCCCTTGTAACACCCCCTCCAGGCCCCCGCACCTGCGTATGAAACAACCAGCTAGCGAAGAATGAGCACCCCGTGTTCTCTTGCCAGGCAGGCAGGCATACACGACAGCCACGTGGAGCACATGTGGGTGTCAGGTAACTTCGGTCTCCCCAGTCCCCCTCCGATGCCCAGACGCCCGTGGCCGACCTTAGACCCGGGATCTTGTCACCTTAACTCCTGTCGGTCTACCAGATGTCTCTTCTGCGTGCTTTAGCTGACTCAGTCCAGCAGGTGGCGGCCGTGTATAACTTCTGGTCCCCCTGAGGCTCGGAGCCTCGTCTAGCCCCTCCAAACCCCGTGTTCCTGCTTTCGTGTTCATCTGCCCTCTCGCTTTCTCCCTCTCTCTCTCTCCTTCTACCCCACCCTTTCTCCCCCCTCTCTCTCTATACCCACCTCATTCTCCCTCTCCCTTTATTCTGAAACGGTTCTGCTGACAATAGGCACTGCTTCCCTCCTGTGTAACGACTAGAGCTAAGGAGCGAACTGGGCAGAGTGTGAGCCTAGGGGGTGTGTCATTTATATCAAAAAAAAAAAAAAAGAAAAAAAAAACAACTCTTCTTCATTCACGTGTACACAATCAGCTAGGACAATATATGTCTGTGGGATTATATATTTATTTATTCATAGATTTTTTTTTTTCCCATACACTCTCAGTCCACCTTCAATAGGACGAGCGGGGTCTCGCCATTCACAATTCACAGCATACTCGAATTCTTGAGCTCCAGGGATGCTTATCCTTCAGATTCCCGAACAGCTGGGACTATGGTGGGGAGGGGGGCGGTCGTCATTGTCTCCACCGGCCTCGGCCTCCCAGAATGCTAGCTTTAGTGTGGAGATCAACCGCCCCCGGCCCCATAACTTCTTTGTGTCTGTATGCAGCTGTTCCGCGAAGGACAGATACGTCCTCTCAAAGCCCAGTGGGGAGGCGGTGCGGGGAAGGGCGGGGACAGATCCTAGGCGTTCTTCCATTCAACCTCGGCTCGGGTCAGGTGAGGTCAGCGCCTCAGTGTTAGGCTACCTAGCTCTCCTGTAAAACGGAACAGATCAGAAAGAACCGTCCAAAACTTAACTGAGGGGCGGTGCCTGTGGCTCAGTCTGTAAGGCGCCTGCCCCATATAACGAGGGTGGCGGATTCAAAACCGGCCCCGGCTGAACTGCAACCAAAAAATTGCTGGGCGTTGTGGCGGGCGTCTGTAGTCCCAGCTACTCGGGAGGCTGAGGCAAGAGAATCGCTTAAGCCCAGGAGTTGGAGGTTGCAGTGAGATGTGTGATGCCATGGCACTGGACCCGAGGGTTATAAAGTGACACTCTGTCTCAAGAAAAAAAAAAAAAAAAAAGAAAAGAAAAAACTAAACTGACGACTGAAGTTTTTCTCTGGACTGGAAAGCAGGTGTCGGGGGTAGAGGTAGGGTTTCTCTTCCAGGAACTGTGCAACGTGACTATTTACCTCTTTATTTGATGGATTTTAATATTTATTTATTGATTTTTCCGTTCATTTGATTTTTTTTCTTTTTTTCTGGTGAGGCCGACTCTCACTGAGACAACCTCCGTAGATTGCTGTGGTGTGCTTTCACAGCCCACAAGAACCTCCAACTCTTGGGCATTAAGGATTCCCTGGCCTCAACGTCCCAAGTACCTGAGACTGCATGAGCCAGCCACAACACCGGGGTATTTTTGCTTTGTTGCAGTTGTCATTGTTGTTTAGCTTGTCAGGCAGGGCTGGAATCCGCCCCCTCCTCGGTGGATGTGGTTCTTGCCTTAACCACTGGGCTATGCACCCCCCCGACCCCACCAGAGCCTCTTTATTTATCTATTCATTTTTTTAATATTTTCCTTCTTTTGTGGTGTTTGACTGGGGTCGGTTTTCAACCCGCCACCTCCGGTACAGGGGGCCGGTGCCCTGCTCCTCTGAGCCACAGGCAGTGAACAACTTTTACTCTTGGATTTTCCTTCCTTCCTCCCTCCCTCCCTCCCTCCCTCCCTCCCTCCCTCCCTCCCTCCCTCCCTCCCTCCCTTCCTTCCTTCCTTCCTTCCTTCCTTCCTTCCTTCCTTGCTTCGTTCCGTCCAATCCGTTGTCCCTCCCTTTCTCCCTCTCTACCTTCCAACCTTCTTTCTCGATAATTTCCTTTCCAGTATTTGGCCGGGTTTTGGTTTGAACCCGCCAACTCCCGCTTATGCGGGAGGGTTGGTTGGGCGGGGGTGCCCGCAGGCGAACTCTTTCAACTAAATGATTTTGAGGAGGGGGCAGTTTTTCTCGCCAGCCACCACCTCTGTATATGGTGGGGCAGGCACACTTCTCCGATCACCCACAGGCGCCACCCGTCAACTTCTATTCTTTTTCTTTTCTGAGGAGACAGAGTTTCACTATATTGCCCTCGGTAGAGTGCCGCGGCGACACACAGCTCACAGCAAACTCCAACTCCTGGACTTAGGCGATTCTCCAGCCTCAGCCTGCCGTTTAGCTGGGACTACAGGCGCCCGCCACAACGCCCGGCTTTTTTGTTGTTGCAGTTTGGCCGGGGCTGGGTTTGAACCCACCACCCTCGGTATATGGGGCGGGCGCCCTGCTCACTGACGCACAGGCCGCGCCCCCGTTCTCTTCCATTCTTAACAATAGCTTCCCCCCGCCACACATACAACTCTCCAGATACACTGAAACCAGGTGTGGGAGAATGATATTTAACTAAATTGAATTAGGCTGGGCGACGTGAGATGGCTCAGGCCTGTAATCGTAGCATGTTGGGAGGTCTAGGTGGGCGGATCGCTTCAGCTCACTGAGTTGAGCTCCCGAAAATTTGTTTGTTTCTGTTTTCCAGTTCTGGCGGAGTCCGGGCTTGAACCAACACCCACGGTATAATATGGGGCCGGCGCCCTACTCCTTGAGCCACGGACTGCGCCCACTCAAACGCACACGCGTTTCTGAACTGAGCCACCCACCCCCTCAACACACCCACCCCCGCTGAGGCCCCAGACTCTGACCTCTGGCGGGCCTCCAATTGGCTGTGGAGCGTGCCGGTCCTGCATTTCTGCAGCTTGCTGACTTGTTGTGACTGCGTGGCCAAAGGCACCACTTTCGGGGTTTCTTTTTTCTTCTTTCTTCCCTTGTTTCTCTCTTTCCACATCTCACACGTGTGCTGGAACACATGATCATGACGCTTATGAACTACTAAAGGAGATGCTGCGACAAGCATCCCTCCCTCCTTCCCTCCCTCTCCCCTTTCTTTCTCTCCTTCCCTTGTAACACCCCCTCCAGGCCCCCGCACCTGCGTATGAAACAACGAGCTAGCGAAGAATGAGCACCCCGTGTTCTCTTGCCAGGCAGGCAGGCATACACGACACCCACGTGGAGCACATGTGGGTGTTAGGTAACTTCGGTCTCCCCAGTGCCCCTCCGATGCCCAGACGTCCGTGGCCGACCTTAGACCGGGGATCTTGTCACCTTAACTCCTGTCGGTCTACCAGATGTCTCTTCTGCGTGCTTTAGCTGACTCAGTCCAGCAGGTGGCGGCCGTGTATAACTTCTGGTCCCCCTGAGGCTCGGAGCCTCGTCTAGCCCCTCCAAACCCCGTGTTCCTGCTTTCGTGTTCATCTGCCCTCTCGCTTTCTCCCTCTCTCTCTCTCCTTCTACCCCACCCTTTCTCCCCCCTCTCTCTCTATACCCACCTCATTCTCCCTCCCCCTTTATTCTGAAACGGTTCTGCTGACAATAGGCACTGCTTGCCTCCTGTGTAACGACTAGAGCTAAGGAGCGAACTGGGCAGCGTGTGAGCCTAGGGGGTGTGTCATTTATATGAAAAAAAAAGAAAAAAAAAACAACTCTTCTTCATTCACGTGTACACAATCAGCTAGGACAATATATGTCTGTGGGATTATATATTTATTTATTCATAGATTTTTTTTTTTCCCATACACTCTCAGTCCACCTTCAATAGGAAGAGCGGGGTCTCGCCATTCACAAGTCACAGCATACTCGAATTCTTGAGCTCCAGGGATGTTTATCGTTCAGATTCCCGAACAGCTGGGACTATGGTTGGGAGGGGGGCGGTCGTCATTGTCTCCACCGGCCTCGGCCTCCCAGAATGCTAGCTTTAGTGTGGAGATCAACCGCCCCCGGCCCCATAACTTCTTTGTGTCTGTATGCAGCTGTTCCGCGAAGGACAGATCCGTCCTCTCAAAGCCCAGTGGGGAGGCGGTGCGGGGAAGGGCGGGGACAGATCCTAGGCGTTCTTCCATTCAACCTCGGCTCGGGTCAGGTGAGGTCAGCGCCTCAGTGTTTGGCTACCTAGCTCTCCTGTAAAACGGAACAGATCAGAAAGAATGGTCCAAAACTTAACTGAGGGGCGGTGCCTGTGGCTCAGTCTGTTAGGCGCCTACCCCATATAACGAGGGTGGCAGATTCAAACCCGGCCCCGGCTGAACTGCAACCAAAAAATTGCTGGCGTTGTGGCGGGCGTCTGTAGTCCCAGCTACTCGGGAGGCTGAGGCAAGAGAATCGCTTAAGCCCAGGAGTTGCAGGTTGCTGTGAGATGTGTGATGCCATGGCACTGGACCCGAGGGTTATAAAGTGACACTCTGTCTCAACAAAAAAAAAAAAAAAAAAAGAAAAGAAAAAACTAAACTGACGACTGAAGTTTTTCTCTGGACTGGAAAGCGGGTGTCGGGGGTAGAGGTAGGGTTTCTCTTCCAGGAACTCTGCTACGTGACTATTTACCTCTTTATTTGATGGATTTTAATATTTATTTATTGATTTTTCCTTTCATTTGATTTTTTTTCTTTTTTTCTGGTGAGGCCGACTCTCACTGAGACAACCTCCGTAGATTGCTGTGGTGTGCTGTCACAGCCCACAAGAACCTCCAACTCCTGGGCATTAAGGATTCCCTGGCCTCAACGTCCCAAGTACCTGAGACTGCATGAGCCAGCCACAACACCGGGGTATTTTTGCTTTGTTGCAGTTGTCATTGTTGTTTAGCTTGTCAGGCAGGGCTGGAATCCGCCCCCTCCTCGGTGGATGTGGTTGGTGCCTTAACCACTGGGCTATGCACCCCCCCCACCCCACCAGAGCCTCTTTATTTATCTATTCATTTTTTTAATATTTTCCTTCTTTTGTGGTGTTTGACTGGGGTCGGTTTTCAACCCGCCACCTCCGGTACAGGGGGCCGGTGCCCTGCTCCTCTGAGCCACAGGCAGTGAACAACTTTTACTCTTGGATTTTCCTTCCTTCCTCCCTCCCTTCCTTCCTTCCTTCCTTCCTTCCTTCCTTCCTCCCTCCCTCCCTCCCTCCCTCCCTCCCTTCCTTCCTTCCTTCCTTCCTTCCTTCCTTTCTTCCTTCCTTCCTTCCTTCCTTGCTTCGTTCCAGCCAATCCGTTGTCCCTCCTTTTCTCCCTCTCTACCTTCCAACCTTCTTTCTCGATAATTTCCTTTCCAGTTTTTGGCCGGGTATTGGTTTGAACCCGCCAACTCCCGCTTATGCGGGAGGGTTGGGCGGGGGTGCCCGCAGGAGAACTCTTTCAACTAAATGATTTTGAGGAGGGGGCAGTTTCTCTCGCCAGCCACCACCTCTGTATATGGTGGGGCAGGCACACTTCTCCGATCACCCACAGGCGCCACCCGTCAACTTCTATTCTTTTTCTTTTCTGAGGAGACAGAGTTTCACTATATTGCCCTCGGTAGGGTGCCGCGGTGACACACAGCTGACAGCAAACTCCAACTCCTGGACTTAGGCGATTCTCCAGCCTCAGCCTGCCTTTTAGCTGGGACTACAGGCGCCCGCCACAACGCCCGGCTTTTTTGTTGTTGCAGTTCGGCCGGGGCTGGGTTTGAACCCACCACCCTCTTTATATGGGGCGGCCGCCCTGCTCACTGACCCACAGGCCGTGCCCCCGTACTCTTCCATTCTTAACAATAGCTTCCCCCCGCCACACATACAACTCTCCAGATACACTGAAACCAGGTGTGGGAGAATGATATTTAACTAAATTGAATTAGGCTGGGCGACGTGAGATGGCTCAGGCTTGTAATCGTAGCATGTTGGGAGGTCTAGGTGGGCGGATCGCTTCAGCTCACTGAGTTGAGCTCCCGAAAATTTGTTTGTTTCTTTGTTTTCCAGTTCTGGCGGAGTCCGGGCTTGAACCAACACCCACGGTATAATATGGGGCCGGCGCCCTACTCCTTGAGCCACGGTCTGCGCCCACTCAAACGCACACGCGTTTCTGAACTGAGCAACCCACCCCCCCAACACACCCACCCCCGCTGAGGCCCCAGACCCTGACCTCTTGCGGGCCTCCAATTGGCTGTGGAGCGTGCCGGTCCTGCATTTCTGCAGCTTGCTGACTTGTTGTGACTGCGTGGCCAAAGGCACCACTTTCGGGGTTTCTTTTTTCTTCTTTCTTCCCTTGTTTCTCTCTTTCCACATCTCACACGTGTGCTGGAACACATGATCATGACGCCTATGAACTACTAAAGGAGATGCTGCGACAAGCATCCCTCCCTCCTTCCCTCCCTCTCCCCTTTCTTTCTCTCCTTCCCTTGTAACACCCCCTCCAGGCCCCCGCACCTGCGTATGAAACAACGAGCTAGCGAAGAATGAGCACCCCGTGTTCTCTTGCCAGGCAGGCAGGCATACACGACACCCACGTGGAGCACATGTGGGTGTTAGGTAACTTCCGTCTCCCCAGTGCCCCTCCGATGCCCAGACGTCCGTGGCCGACCTTAGACCGGGGATCTTGTCACCTTAACTCCTGTCGGTCTACCAGATGTCTCTTCTGCGTGCTTTAGCTGACTCAGTCCAGCAGGTGGCGGCCGTGTATAACTTCTGGTCCCCCTGAGGCTCGGAGCCTCGTCTAGCCCCTCCAAACCCCGTGTTCCTGCTTTCGTGTTCATCTGCCCTCTCGCTTTCTCCCCCTCTCTCTCTCCTTCTACCCCACCCTTTCTCCCCCCTCTCTCTCTATACCCACCTCATTCTTCCTCTCCCTTTATTCTGAAACGGTTCTGCTGCCAATAGGCACTGCTTGCCTCCTGTGTAACGACTAGAGCTAAGGAGCGACCTGGGCAGCGTGTGAGCCTAGGGGGTGTGTCATTTATATGAAAAAAAAAGAAAAAAAAACAACTCTTCTTCATTCTCGTGTACACAATCAGCTAGGACAATATGTGTCTGTGGGATTATATATTGATTTATTCATAGATTTTTTTTTTCCGATACACTCTCAGTCCACCTTCAATAGGAAGAGCGGGTTCTCGCCATTCACAAGTCACAGCATACTCGAATTCTTGAGCTCCAGGGATGCTTATCCTTCAGATTCCCGAACAGCTGGTACTATGGTGGGGAGGGGGGCGGTCGTCACTGTCTCCACCGTCCTCGGCCTCCCAGAATGCTAGCTTTAGAGTGGAGATCAACCGCCCCCGGCCCCATAACTTCTTTGTGTCTGTATGCAGCTGTTCCGCGAAGGACAGATCCGTCCTCTCAAAGCCCAGTGGGGAGGCGGTGCGGGGAAGGTCGGGGACAGATCCTAGGCGTTCTTCCATTCAACCTCGGCTCGGGTCAGGTGAGGTCAGCGCCTCAGTGTTTGGCTACCTAGCTCTCCTGTAAAACGGAACAGATCAGAAAGAACGGTCCAAAACTTAACTGAGGGGCGGTGCCTGTGGCTCACTCTGTAAGGCGCCTGCCCCATATAACGAGGGTGGCGGATTCAAACCCGGCCCCGGCTGAAATGCAACCAAAAAATTGCTGGGCGTTGTGGCGGGCGTCTGTAGTCCCAGCTACTCGGGAGGCTGAGGCAAGAGAATCGCTTAAGCCCAGGAGTTGGAGGTTGCAGTGAGATGTGTGATGCCATGGCACTGGACCCGAGGGTTATAAAGTGACACTCTGTCTCAAGAAAAAAAAAAAAAAAAAGAAAAGAAAAAACTAAACTGACGACTGAAGTTTTTCTCTGGACTGGAAAGCGGGTGTCGGGGGTAGAGGTAGGGTTTCTCTTCCAGGAACTCTGCTACGTGACTATTTACCTCTTTATTTGATGGATTTTAATATTTATTTATTGATTTTTCCGTTCATTTGATTTTTTTTCTTTTTTTCTGGTGAGGCCGACTCTCACTGAGACAACCTCCGTAGATTGCTGTGGTGAGCTTTCACAGCCCACAAGAACCTCCAACTCCTGGGCATTAAGGATTCCCTAGCCTCAACGTCCCAAGTACCTGAGACTGCATGAGCCAGCCACAACACCGGGGTATTTTTGCTTTGTTGCAGTTGTCATTGTTGTTTAGCTTGCCAGGCAGGGCTGGAATCCGCCCCCTCCTCGGTGGATGTGGTTGGTGCCTTAACCACTGGGCTATGCACCACCCCCCCACCCCACCAGAGCCTCTTTATTTATCTATTCATTTTTTTAATATTTTCCTTCTTTTGTGGTGTTTGACTGGGGTCCGTTTTCAACCCGCCACCTCCGGTACAGGGGGCCGGTGCCCTGCTCCTCTGAGCCACAGGCAGTGAACAACTTTTACTCTTGGATTTTCTTTCCTTCCTCCCTCCCTCCCTTCATTCCTTCCTTCCTTCCTTCCTTCCTTCCTTCCTTCCTTCCTTTCTTCCTTCCTTGCTTCGTTCCGGCCAATCCGTTGTCCCTCCCTTTCTCCCTCTCTACCTTCCAACCTTCTTTCTCGATAATTTCCTTTCCAGTTTTTGTCCGGGTTTTGGTTTGAACCCGCCAACTCCCGCTTATGCGGGAGGGTTGGGCGGGGGTGCCCGCAGGCGAACTCTTTCAACTAAATGATTTTGAGGAGGGGGCAGTTTTTCTCGCCAGCCACCACCTCTGTATATGGGGCAGGCACACTTCTCTGATCACCCACAGGCGCCACCCGTCAACTTCTATTCTTTTTCTTTTCTGAGGAGACAGAGTTTCACTATATTGCCCTCGGTAGAGTGCCGCGGCGACACACAGCTCACAGCAAACTCCAACTCCTGGACTTAGGCGATTCTCCAGCCTCAGTCTGCCATTTAGCTGGGACTACAGGCGCCCGCCACAACGCCCGGCTTTTTTGTTGTTGCAGTTCGGCCGGGGCTGGGTTTGAACCCACCACCCTCGGTATATGGGGCGGGCGCCCTGCTCACTGACCCACAGGCCGCGCCCCCGTTCTCTTCCATTCTTAACCTTAGCTTCCCCCCGCCACACATACAACTCTCCAGATACACTGAAACCAGGTGTGGGAGAATGATATTTAACTAAATTGAATTAGGCTGGGCGACGTGAGATGGCTCAGGCCTGTAATCGTAGCATGTTGGGAGGTCTAGGTGGGCGGATCGCTTCAGCTCACTGAGTTGAGCTCCCGAAAATTTGTTTGTTTCTTTGTTTTCCAGTTCTGGCGGAGTCCGGGCTTGAACCAACATCCACGGTATAATATGGGGCCGGCGCACTACTCCTTGAGCCACGGACTGCGCCCACTCAAACGCACACGCGTTTCTGAACTGAGCAACCCACCCCCCCAACACACCCACCCCCGCTGAGGCCCCAGACCCTGACCTCTTGCGGGCCTCCAATTGGCTGTGGAGCGTGCCGGTCCTGCATTTCTGCAGCTTGCTGACTTGTTGTGACTGCGTGGCCAAAGGCACCACTTTCGGGGTTTCTTTTTTCTTCTTTCTTCCCTTGTTTCTCTCTTTCCACATCTCACACGTGTGCTGGAACACATGATCATGACGCTTATGAACTACTAAAGGAGATGCTGCGACAAGCATCCCTCCCTCCTTCCCTCCCTCTCCCCTTTCTTTCTCTCCTTCCCTTGTAACACCCCCTCCAGGCCCCCGCTCCTGCGTAAGAAACAACGAGCTAGCGAAGAATGAGCACCCCGTGTTCTCTTGCCAGGCAGGCAGGCATACACGACACCCACGTGGAGCACATGTGGGTGTTAGGTAACTTCGGTCTCCCCAGTGCCCCTCCGTTGCCCAGACGTCCGTGGGCAACCTTAGACCGGGGATCTTGTCACCTTAACTCCTGTCGGTCTACCAGATGTCTCTTCTGCGTGCTTTAGCTGACTCAGTCCAGCAGGTGGCGGCCGTGTATAACTTCTGGTCCCCCTGAGGCTCGGAGCCTCGTCTAGCCCCTCCAAACCCCGTGTTCCTGCTTCCGTGTTCAACTGCCCTCTCGCTTTTTCCCTCTCTCTCTCTCCTTCTACCCCACCCTTTCTCCCCCCTCTCTCTCTATACCCACCTCATTCTCCCTCTCCCTTTATTCTGAAACGGTTCTGCTGCCAATAGGCACTGCTTGCCTCCTGTGTAACGACTAGAGCTAAGGAGCGAACTGGGCAGCGTGTGAGCCTAGGGGGTGTGTCATTTATATCAAAAAAAAAAAGAAAAAAAAACAACTCTTCTTCATTCACGTGTGCACAATCAGCTAGGACAATATATGTCTGTGGGATTATATATTTATTTATTCGTAGATTTTTTTTTTCCCATACACTCTCAGTCCACCTTCAATAGGAAGAGCGGGGTCTCGCCATTCACAAGTCACAGCATACTCGAATTCTTGAGCTCCAGGGATGCTTATCCTTCAGATTCCCGAACAGCTGGGACTATGGTGGGGAGGGGGGCGGTCGTCACTGTCTCCACCGGCCTCGGCCTCCCAGAATGCTAGCTTTAGAGTGGAGATCAACCGCCCCCGGCCCCATAACTTCTTTGTGTCTGTATGCAGCTGTTCCGCGAAGGACAGATCCGTCCTCTCAAAGCCCAGTGGGGAGGCGGTGCGGGGAAGGGCGGGGACAGATCCTAGGCGTTCTTCCATTCAACCTCGGCTCGGGTCAGGTGAGGTCAGCGCCTCAGTGTTTGGCTACCTAGCTCTCCTGTAAAACGGAACAGATCAGAAAGAACGGTCCAAAACTTAACTGAGGGGCGGTGCCTGTGGCTCAGTCTGTAAGGCGCCTGCCCCATATAACGAGGGTGGCGGATTCAAACCCGGCCCCGGCTGAACTGCATCCAAAAAATTGCTGGCGTTGTGGACGGCGTCTGTAGTCCCAGCTACTCGGGAGCCTGAGGCAAGCGAATCGCTTAAGCCCAGGAGTTGCAGGTTGCTGTGAGATGTGTGATGCCATGGCACTGGACCCGAGGGTTATAAAGTGACACTCTGTCTCAACAAAAAAAAAAAAAAAGAAAGAAAAGAAAAAACTAAACTGACGACTGAAGTTTTTCTCTGGACTGGAAAGCGGGTGTCGGGGGTAGAGGTAGGGTTTCTCTTCCAGGAACTGTGCTACGTGACTATTTACCTCTTTATTTGATGGATTTTAATATTTATTTATTTATTTTTCCGTTCATTTGATTTTTTTTCTTTTTTTCTGGTGAGGCCGACTCTCACTGAGACAACCTCCGTAGATTGCTGTGGTGTGCTGTCACAGCCCACAAGAACCTCCAACTCCTGGGCATTAAGGATTCCCTGGCCTCAATGTCCCAAGTACCTGAGACTGCATGAGCCAGCCACAACGCCGGGGTATTTTTGCTTTGTTGCAGTTGTCATTGTTGTTTAGCTTGTCAGGCAGGGCTGGAATCCGCCCCCTCCTCGGTGGATGTGGTTGGTGCCTTAAACACTGGGCTATGCACCACCCCCCCACCCCACCAGAGCCTCTTTATTTATCTATTCATTTTTTTAGTATTTTCCTTCTTTTGCGGTGTTTGACTGGGGTCCGTTTTCAACCCGCCACCTCCGGTACAGGGGGCCGGTGCCCTGCTCCTCTGAGCCACAGGCAGTGAACAACTTTTACTCTTGGATTTTCCTTCCTTCCTCCCTCCCTCCCTTCCTTCCTTCCTTCCTTCCTTCCTTCCTTCCTTCCTTCCTTCCTTCCTTCCTTCCTTCCTTCCTTCCTTCCTTCCTTCCTTCCTTTCTTCCTTCCTTCCTTCCTACCTTGCTTCGTTCCGTCCAATCCTTTGTCCCTCCCTTTCTCCCTCTCTACCTTCCAACCTTCTTTCTCGATAATTTCCTTTCCAGTTTTTGGCCGGGTTTTGGTTTGAACCCGCCAACTCCCGCTTATGCGGGAGGGTTGGGCGGGGGTGCCCTTAGGCGAACTCTTTCAACTAAGTGATTTTGAGGAGGGGGCAGTTTTTCTCGCCAGCCACCACCTCTGTATATGGGGCAGGCACACTTCTCCGATCACCCAGAGGCGCCACCCGTCAACTTCTATTCTTTTTCTTTTCTGAGGAGACAGAGTTTCACTATATTGCCCTCGGTAGAGTGCCGCGGTGACACACAGCTCACAGCAAACTCCAACTCCTGGACTTAGGCGATTCTCCAGCCTCAGCCTGCCGTTTAGCTGGGACTACAGGCGCCCGCCACAACGCCCGGCTTTTTTGTTGTTGCAGTTCGGCCGGGGCTGGGTTTGAACCCACCACCCTCGGTATATGGGGCGGGCGCCCTGCTCACTGACCCACAGGCCGCGCCCCCGTTCTCTTCCATTCTTAACCTTAGCTTCCCCCCGCCACACATACAACTCTCCAGATACACTGAAACCAGGTGTGGGAGAATGATATTTAACTAAATTGAATTAGGCTGGGCGACGTGAGATGGCTCAGGCCTGTAATCGTAGCATGTTGGGAGGTCTAGGTGGGCGGATCGCTTCAGCTCACTGAGTTGAGCTCCCGAAAATTTGTTTGTTTCTTTGTTTTCCAGTTCTGGCGGAGTCCGGGCTTGAACCAACATCCACGGTATAATATGGGGCCGGCGCACTACTCCTTGAGCCACGGACTGCGCCCACTCAAACGCACACGCGTTTCTGAACTGAGCAACCCACCCCACCAACACACCCACCCCCGCTGAGGCCCCAGACCCTGACCTCTTGCGGGCCTCCAATTGGCTGTGGAGCGTGCCGGTCCTGCATTTCTGCAGCTTGCTGACTTGTTGTGACTGCGTGGCCAAAGGCACCACTTTCGGGGTTTCTTTTTTCTTCTTTCTTCCCTTGTTTCTCTCTTTCCACATCTCACACGTGTGCTGGAACACATGATCATGACGCTTATGAACTACTAAAGGAGATGCTGCGACAAGCATCCCTCCCTCCTTCCCTCCCTCTCCCCTTTCTTTCTCTCCTTCCCTTGTAACACCCCCTCCAGGCCCCCGCACCTGCGTAAGAAACAACGAGCTAGCGAAGAATGAGCACCCCGTGTTCTCTTGCCAGGCAGGCAGGCATACACGACACCCACGTGGAGCACATGTGGGTGTTAGGTAACTTCGGTCTCCCCAGTGCCCCTCCGTTGCCCAGACGTCCGTGGGCAACCTTAGACCGGGGATCTTGTCACCTTAACTCCTGTCGGTCTACCAGATGTCTCTTCTGCGTGCTTTAGCTGACTCAGTCCAGCAGGTGGCGGCCGTGTATAACTTCTGGTCCCCCTGAGGCTCGGAGCCTCGTCTAGCCCCTCCAAACCCCGTGTTCCTGCTTTCGTGTTCAACTGCCCTCTCGCTTTTTCCCTCTCTCTCTCTCCTTCTACCCCACCCTTTCTCCCCCCTCTCTCTCTATACCCACCTCATTCTCCCTCTCCCTTTATTCTGAAACGGTTCTGCTGCCAATAGGCACTGCTTGCCTCCTGTGTAACGACTAGAGCTAAGGAGCGAACTGGGCAGCGTGTGAGCCTAGGGGGTGTGTCATTTATATCAAAAAAAAAAAGAAAAAAAAACAACTCTTCTTCATTCACGTGTGCACAATCAGCTAGGACAATATATGTCTGTGGGATTATATATTTATTTATTCGTAGATTTTTTTTTTTCCCATACACTCTCAGTCCACCTTCAATAGGAAGAGCGGGGTCTCGCCATTCACAAGTCACAGCATACTCGAATTCTTGAGCTCCAGGGATGCTTATCCTTCAGATTCCCGAACAGCTCGGACTATGGTGGGGAGGGGGGCGGTCGTCACTGTATCCACCGCCCTCGGCCTCCCAGAATGCTAGCTTTAGAGTGGAGATCAACCGCCCCCGGCCCCATAACTTCTTTGTGTCTGTATGCAGCTGTTCCGCGAAGGACAGATCCGTCCTCTCAAAGCCCAGTGGGGAGGCGGTGCGGGGAAGGGCGGGGACAGATCCTAGGCGTTCTTCCATTCAACCTCGGCTCGGGTCAGGTGAGGTCAGCGCCTCAGTGTTTGGCTACCTAGCTCTCCTGTAAAACGGAACAGATCAGAAAGAACGGTCCAAAACTTAACTGAGGGGCGGTGCCTGTGGCTCAGTCTGTAAGGCGCCTGCCCCATATAACGAGGGTGGCGGATTCAAACCCGGCCCCGGCTGAACTGCAACCAAAAAATTGCTGGCGTTGTGGACGGCGTCTGTAGTCCCAGCTACTCGGGAGCCTGAGGCAAGAGAATCGCTTAAGCCCAGGAGTTGGAGGTTGCAGTGAGATGTGTGATGCCATGGCACTGGACCCGAGGGTTATAAAGTGACACTCTGTCTCAACAAAAAAAAAAAAAAAAAAAACAAAAGAAAAAACTAAACTGACGACTGAAGTTTTTCTCTGGACTGGAAAGCGGGTGTCGGGGGTAGAGGTAGGGTTTCTCTTCCAGGAACTGTGCTACGTGACTATTTACCTCTTTATTTGATGGATTTTAATATTTATTTATTTATTTTTCCGTTCATTTGATTTTTTTTCTTTTTTTCTGGTGAGGCCGACTCTCACTGAGACAACCTCCGTAGATTGCTGTGGTGTGCTGTCACAGCCCACAAGAACCTCCAACTCCTGGGCATTAAGGATTCCCTGGCCTCAATGTCCCAAGTACCTGAGACTGCATGAGCCAGCCACAACGCCGGGGTATTTTTGCTTTGTTGCAGTTGTCATTGTTGTTTAGCTTGTCAGGCAGGGCTGGAATCCGCCCCCTCCTCGGTGGATGTGGTTGGTGCCTTAAACACTGGGCTATGCACCACCCCCCCACCCCACCAGAGCCTCTTTATTTATCTATTCATTTTTTTAGTATTTTCCTTCTTTTGCGGTGTTTGACTGGGGTCCGTTTTCAACCCGCCACCTCCGGTACAGGGGGCCGGTGCCCTGCTCCTCTGAGCCACAGGCAGTGAACAACTTTTACTCTTGGATTTTCCTTCCTTCCTCCCTCCCTTCCTTCCTTCCTTCCTTCCTTCCTTCCTTCCTTCCTTCCTTCCTTCCTTCCTTCCTTCCTTTCTTCCTTCCTTCCTTCCTTGCTTCGTTCCGTCCAATCCTTTGTCCCTCCCTTTCTCCCTCTCTACCTTCCAACCTTCTTTCTCGATAATTTCCTTTCCAGTTTTTGGCCGGGTTTTGGTTTGAACCCGCCAACTCCCGCTTATGCGGGAGGGTTGGGCGGGGGTGCCCTTAGGCGAACTCTTTCAACTAAATGATTTTGAGGAGGGGGCAGTTTTTCTCTCCAGCCACCACCTCTGTATATGGGGCAGGCACACTTCTCCGATCACCCAGAGGCGCCACCCGTCAACTTCTATTCTTTTTCTTTTCTGAGGAGACAGAGTTTCACTATATTGCCCTCGGTAGAGTGCCGCGGCGACACACAGCTCACAGCAAACTCCAACTCCTGGACTTAGGCGATTCTCCAGCCTCAGCCTGCCGTTTAGCTGGGACTACAGGCGCCCGCCACAACGCCCGGCTTTTTTGTTGTTGCAGTTCAGCCGGGGCTGGGTTTGAACCCACCACCCTCGGTATATGGGGCGGGCGCCCTGCTCACTGACCCACAGGCCGCGCCCCCGTTCTCTTCCATTCTTAACAATAGCTTCCCCCCGCCACACATACAACTCTCCAGATACACTGAAACCAGGTGTGGGAGAATGATATTTAACTAAATTGAATTAGGCTGGGCGACGTGAGATGGCTCAGGCCTGTAATCGTAGCATGTTGGGAGGTCTAGGTGGGCGGATCGCTTCAGCTCACTGAGTTGAGCTCCCGAAAATTTGTTTGTTTCTTTGTTTTCCAGTTCTGGCGGAGTCCGGGCTTGAACCAACACCCACGGTATAATATGGGGCCGGCGCCCCACTCATTGAGCCACGGACTGCGCCCACTCAAACGCACATGCGTTTCTGAACTTAGCAACCCACCCCCCCAACACACCCACCCCCGCTGAGGCCCCAGACCCTGACCTCTTGCGGGCCTCCAATTAGCTGTGGAGCGTGCCGGTCCTGCATTTCTGCAGCTTGCTGACTTGTTGTGACTGCGTGGCCAAAGGCACCACTTTCGGGGTTTCTTTTTTCTTCTTTCTTCCCTTGTTTCTCTCTTTCCACATCTCACACGTGTGCTGGAACACATGATCATGACGCTTATTAATTACTAAAGGAGATGCTGCGACAAGCATCCCTCCCTCCTTCCCTCCCTCTCCCCTTTCTTTCTCTCCTTCCCTTGTAACACCCCCTCCAAGCCCCCGCACCTGCGTATGAAACAACGAGCTAGCGAAGAATGAGCACCCCGTGTTCTCTTGCCAGGCAGGCAGGCATACACGACACCCACGTGGAGCACATGTGGGTGTTAGGTAACTTCGGCCTCCCCAGTGCCCCTCCGATGCCCAGACGTCCGTGGCCGACCTTAGACCGGGGATCTTGTCACCTTAACTCCTGTCGGTCTACCAGATGTCTCTTCTGCGTGCTTTAGCTGACTCAGTCCAGCAGGTGGCGGCCGTGTATAACTTCTGGTCCCCCTGAGGCTCGGAGCCTCGTCTAGCCCCTCCAAACCCCGTGTTCCTGCTTTCGTGTTCATCTGCCCTCTCGCTTTCTCCCTCTCTCTCTCTCCTTCTACCCCACCCTTTCTCCCCCCTCTCTCTCTATACCCACCTCATTCTCCCTCTCCCTTTATTCTGAAACGGTTCTGCTGACAATAGGCACTGCTTGCCTCCTGTGTAACGACTAGAGCTAAGGAGCGACCTGGGCAGCGTGTGAGCCTAGGGGGTGTGTCATTTATATCAAAAAAAAAAAGAAAAAAAAAACAATTCTTCTTCATTCACGTGTACACAATCAGCTAGGACAATATATGTCTGTGGGATTATATATTTATTTATTCATAGATTTTTTTTTCCCATACACTCTCAGTCCACCTTCAATAGGAAGAGCGGGGTCTCGCCATTCACAAGTCACAGCATACTCGAATTCTTGAGCTCCAGGGATGCTTATCCTTCAGATTCCCGAACAGCTGGGACTATGGTGGGGAGGGGGGCGGTCGTCACTGTCTCCACCGGCCTCGGCCTCCCAGAATGCTAGCTTTAGAGTGGAGATCAACCGCCCCCGGCCCCATAACTTCTTTGTGTCTGTATGCAGCTGTTCCGCAAAGGACAGATCCGTCCTCTCAAAGCCCAGTGGGGAGGCGGTGCGGGGAAGGGCGGGGACAGATCCTAGGCGTTCTTCCATTCAACCTCGGCTCGGGTCAGGTGAGGACAGCGCCTCAGTGTTTGGCTACCTAGCTCTCCTGTAAAACGGAACAGATCAGAAAGAACGGTCCAAAACTTAACTGAGGGGCGGTGCCTGTGGCTCAGTCTGTAAGGCGCCTGCCCCATATAACGAGGGTGGCGGATTCAAACCCGGCCCCGGCTGAACTGCAACCAAAAAATTGCTGGGCGTTGTGGCGGGCGTCTGTAGTCCCAGCTACTCGGGAGGCTGAGGCAAGAGAATCGCTTAAGCCCAGGAGTTGGAGGTTGCAGTGAGATGTGTGATGCCATGGCACTGGACCCGATGGTTATAAAGTGACACTCTGTCTCAAGAAAAAAAAAAAAAAAAAGAAAAGAAAAAACTAAACTGACGACTGAAGTTTTTCTCTGGACTGGAAAGCGGGTGTCGGGGGTAGAGGTAGGGTTTCTCTTCCAGGAACTGTGCTACGTGACTATTTACCTCTTTATTTGATGGATTTTAATATTTATTTATTTATTTTTCCGTTCATTTGATTTTTTTTCTTTTTTTCTGGTGAGGCCGACTCTCACTGAGACAACCTCCGTAGATTGCTGTGGTGTGCTTTCACAGCCCACAAGAACCTCCAACTCCTGGGCAATAAGGATTCCCTGGCCTCAACGTCCCAAGTACCTGAGACGGCATGAGCCAGCCACAACACCGGGGTATTTTTGCTTTGTTGCAGTTGTCATTGTTCTTTAGCTTGTCAGGCAGGGCTGGAATCCGCCCCCTCCTTGGTGGATGTTGTTGGTGCCTTAACCACTGGGCTATGCACCACCCCCCACCCCACCAGAGCCTCTTTATTTATCTATTCATTTTTTTAATATATTCCTTCTTTTGTGGTGTTTGACTGGGGTCCGTTTTCAACCCGCCACCTCCGGTACAGGGGGCCGGTGCCCTGCTCCTCTGAGCCACAGGCAGTGAACAACTTTTACTCTTGGATTTTCCTTCCTTCCTCCCTCCCTCCCTCCCTCCCTTCCTTCCTTCCTTCCTTCCTTCCTTCCTTCCTTCCTTCCTTCCTTCCTTCCTTCCTTCCTTCCTTGCTTCGTTCCGTCCAATCCGTTGTCCCTCCCTTTCTCCCTCTCTATCTTCCAACCTTCTTTCTCGATAATTTCCTTTCCAGTTTTTGGCCGGGTTTTGGTTTGAACCCGCCAACTCCCGCTTATGCGGGAGGGTTGGGCGGGGGTGCCCGCAGGCGAACTCTTTCAACTAAATGATTTTGAGGAGGGGGCAGTTTTTCTCGCCAGCCACCACCTCTGTATATGGGGCAGGCACACTTCTCCGATCACCCACAGGCGCCACCCGTCAACTTCTATTCTTTTTCTTTTCTGAGGAGACAGAGTTTCACTATATTGCCCTCGGTAGAGTGCCGCGGCGACACACAGCTCACAGCAAACTCCAACTCCTGGACTTAGGCGATTCTCCAGCCTCAGCCTGCCGTTTTGCTGGGACTACAGGCGCCCGCCACAACGCCCGGCTTTTTGTTGTTGCAGTTCGGCCGGGGCTGGGTTTGAACCCACAACCCTCGGTATATGGGGCGGGCGCCCTGCTCACTGACCCACAGGCCGCGCCCCCGTTCTCTTCCATTCTTAACAATAGCTTCCCCCCGCCACACATACAACTCTCCAGATACACTGAAACCAGGTGTGGGAGAATGATATTTAACTAAATTGAATTAGGCTGGGCGACGTGAGATGGCTCAGGCCTGTAATCGTAGCATGTTGGGAGGTCTATGTGGGCGGATCGCTTCAGCTCACTGAGTTGAGCTCCCGAAAATTTGTTTGTTTCTTTGTTTTCCAGTTCTGGCGGAGTCCGGGCTTGAACCAACACCCACGGTATAATATGGGGCCGGCGCCCTACTCCTTGAACCACGGACTGGGCCCACTCAAACGCACATGCGTTTCTGAACTGAGCAACCCACCCCCCCAACACACCCACCCCCGCTGAGGCCCCAGACCCTGACCTCTTGCGGGCCTCCAATTGGCTGTGGAGCGTGCCGGTCCTGCATTTCTGCAGCTTTCTGACTTATTGTGACTGCGTGGCCAAAGGCACCACTTTCGGGGTTTCTTTTTTCTTCTTTCTTCCCTTGTTTCTCTCTTTCCACATCTCACACGTGTGCTGGAACACATGATCATGACGCTTATGAACTACTAAAGGAGATGCTGCGACAAGCATCCCTCCCTCCTTCCCTCCCTCTCCCCTTTCTTTCTCTCCTTCCCTTGTAACACCCCCTCCAGGCCCCCGCACCTGCGTATGAAACAACCAGCTAGCGAAGAATGAGCACCCCGTGTTCTCTTGCCAGGCAGGCAGGCATACACGACACCCACGTGGAGCACATGTGGGTGTTAGGTAACTTCGGTCTGCCCAGTGCCCCTCCGATGCCCAGACGTCCGTGGCCGACCTTAGACCGGGGATCTTGTCACCTTAACTCCTGTCGGTCTACCAGATGTCTCTTCTGCGTGCTTTAGCTGACTCAGTCCAGCAGGTGGCGGCCGTGTATAACTTCTGGTCCCCCTGAGGCTCGGAGCCTCGTCTAGCCCCTCCAAACCCCGTGTTCCTGCTTTCGTGTTCATCTGCCCTCTCGCTTTCTCCCTCTCTCTCTCTCCTTCTACCCCACCCTTTCTCCCCCCTCTCTCTCTATACCCACCTCATTCTCCCTCTCCCTTTATTCTGAAACGGTTCTGCTGACAATAGGCACTGCTTGCCTCCTGTGTAACGACTAGAGCTAAGGGGCGACCTGGGCAGCGTGTGAGCCTAGGGGGTGTGTCATTTATATGAAAAAAAAAGAAAAAAAAAACATCTCTTCTTCCTTCACGTGTACACAATCAGCTAGGACAATATATGTCTGTGGGATTATATATTTATTTATTCATAGATTTTTTTTTTCCCATACAATCTCAGTCCACTTTCAATAGGAAGAGCGGGGTCTCGCCATTCACAAGTCACAGCATACTCGAATTCTTGAGCTCCAGGGATGCTTATCCTTCAGATTCCCGAACAGCTGGGACTATGGTGGGGAGGGGGGCGGTCGTCACTGTCTCCACCGGCCTCGGCTTCCCAGAATGCTAGCTTTAGAGTGGAGATCAACCGCCCCCGGCCCCATAACTTCTTTGTGTCTGTATGCAGCTGTTCCGCGAAGGACAGATCCGTCCTCTCAAATCCCAGTGGGGAGGCGGTGCGGGGAAGGGCGGGGACAGATCCTAGGCGTTCTTCCATTCAACCTCGGCTCGGGTCAGGTGAGGTCAGCGCCTCAGTGTTTGGCTACCTAGCTCTCCTGTAAAACGGAACAGATCAGAAAGAACCGTCCAAAACTTAACTGAGGGGCGGTGCCTGTGGCTCAGTCTGTAAGGCGCCTGCCCCATATAACGAGGGTGGCGGATTCAAACCCGGCCCCGGCTGAACTGCAACCAAAAAATTGCTGGGCGTTGTGGCGGGCGTCTGTAGTCCCAGCTACTCGGGAGGCTGAGGCAAGAGAATCGCTTAAGCCCAGGAGTTGGAGGTTGCAGTGAGATGTGTGATGCCATGGCACTGGACCCGAGGGTTATAAAGTGACACTCTGTCTCAAGAAAAAAAAAAAAAAAAAGAAAAGAAAAAACTAAACTGACGACTGAAGTTTTTCTCTGGACTGGAAAGCAGGTGTCGGGGGTAGAGGTAGGGTTTCTCTTCCAGGAACTGTGCAACGTGACTATTTACCTCTTTATTTGATGGATTTTAATATTTATTTATTGATTTTTCCGTTCATTTGATTTTTTTTCTTTTTTTCTGGTGAGGCCGACTCTCACTGAGACAACCTCCGTAGATTGCTGTGGTGTGCTTTCACAGCCCACAAGAACCTCCAACTCCTGGGCATTAAGGATTCCCTGGCCTCAACGTCCCAAGTACCTGAGACTGCATGAGCCAGCCACAACACCGGGGTATTTTTGCTTTGTTGCAGTTCTCATTGTTGTTTAGCTTGTCAGGCAGGGCTGGAATCCGCCCCCTCCTCGGTGGATGTGGTTCTTGCCTTAACCACTGGGCTATGCACCACCCCCCCACCCCACCAGAGCCTCTTTATTTATCTATTCATTTTTTTAATATTTTCCTTCTTTTGTGGTGTTTGACTGGGGTCGGTTTTCAACCCGCCACCTCCGGTACAGGGGGCCGGTGCCCTGCTCCTCTGAGCCACAGGCAGTGAACAACTTTTACTCTTGGATTTTCCTTCCTTCCTCCCTCCCTCCCTTCCTTCCTTCCTTCCTTCCTTCCTTACTTCCTTCCTTCCTTCCTTCCTTCCTTCCTTCCTTGCTTCGTTACGTCCAATCCGTTGTCCCTCCCTTTCTCCCTCTCTACCTTCCAACCTTCTTTCTCGATAATTTCCTTTCCAGTTTTTGGCCGGGTTTTGGTTTGAACCCGCCAACTCCCGCTTATGCGGGAGGGTTGGGCGGGGGTGCCCGCAGGCGAACTCTTTCAACTAAATGATTTTGAGGAGGGGGCAGTTTTTCTCGCCAGCCACCACCTCTGTATATGGTGGGGCAGGCACACTTCTCCGATCACCCACAGGCGCCACCCGTCAACTTCTATTCTTTTTCTTTTCTGAGGAGACAGAGTTTCACTATATTGCCCTCAGTAGAGTGCCGCGGCGACACACAGCTCACAGCAAACTCCAACTCCTGGACTTAGGCGATTCTCCAGCCTCAGCCTGCCGTTTTGCTGGGACTACAGGCGCCCGCCACAACGCCCGGCTTTTTTGTTGTTGTAGTTTGGCCGGGGCTGGGTTTGAACCCACCACCCTCGGTATATGGGGCGGGCGCCCTGCTCACTGACGCACAGGCCGCGCCCCCGTTCTCTTCCATTCTTAACAATAGCTTCCCCCCGCCACACATACAACTCTCCAGATACACTGAAACCAGGTGTGGGAGAATGATATTTAACTAAATTGAATTAGGCTGGGCGACGTGAGATGGCTCAGGCCTGTAATCGTAGCATGTTGGGAGGTCTAGGTGGGCGGATCGCTTCAGCTCACTGAGTTGAGCTCCCGAAAATTTGTTTGTTTCTTTGTTTTCCAGTTCTGGCGGAGTCCGGGCTTGAACCAACACCCACGGTATAATATGGGGCCGGCGCCCTACTCCTTGAGCCACGGACTGCGCCCACTCAAACGCACATGCGTTTCTGAACTGAGCAACCCACCCCCTCAACACACCCACCCCCGCTGAGGCCCCAGACCCTGACCTCTTGCGGGCCTCCAATTGGCTGTGGAGCGTGCCGGTCCTGCATTTCTGCAGCTTGCTGACTTGTTGTGACTGCGTGGCCAAAGGCACCACTTTCGGGGTTTCTTTTTTCTTCTTTCTTCCCTTGTTTCTCTCTTTCCACATCTCACACGTGTGCTGGAACACATGATCATGACGCTTATGAACTACTAAAGGAGATGCTGCGACAAGCATCCCTCCCTCCTTCCCTCCCTCTCCCCTTTCTTTCTCTCCTTCCCTTGTAACACCCCCTCCAGGCCCCCGCACCTGCGTATGAAACAACCAGCTAGCGAAGAATGAGCACCCCGTGTTCTCTTGCCAGGCAGGCAGGCATACACGACAGCCACGTGGAGCACATGTGGGTGTCAGGTAACTTCGGTCTCCCCAGTGCCCCTCCGATGCCCAGACGCCCGTGGCCGACCTTAGACCCGGGATCTTGTCACCTTAACTCCTGTCCGTCTACCAGATGTCTCTTCTGCGTGCTTTAGCTGACTCAGTCCAGCAGGTGGCGGCCGTGTATAACTTCTGGTCCCCCTGAGGCTCGGAGCCTCGTCTAGCCCCTCCAAACCCCGTGTTCCTGCTTTCGTGTTCATCTGCCCTCTCGCTTTCTCCCTCTCTCTCTCTCCTTCTACCCCACCCTTTCTCCCCCCTCTCTCTCTATACCCACCTCATTCTCCCTCTCCCTTTATTCTGAAACGGTTCTGCTGACAATAGGCACTGCTTGCCTCCTGTGTAACGACTAGAGCTAAGGAGCGAACTGGGCAGCGTGTGAGCCTAGGGGGTGTGTCATTTATATCAAAAAAAAAAAAAGAAAAAAAAAAGAACTCTTCTTCATTCACGTGTACACAATCAGCTAGGACAATATATGTCTGTGGGATTATATATTTATTTATTCATAGATTTTTTTTTTTTTCCCATACACTCTCAGTCCACCTTCAATAGGAAGAGCGGGGTCTCGCCATTCACAATTCACAGCATACTCGAATTCTTGAGCTCCAGGGATGCTTATCCGTCAGATTCCCGAACAGCTGGGACTATGGTGGGGAGGGGGGCGGTCGTCATTGTCTCCACCGGCCTCGGCCTCCCAGAATGCTAGCTTTAGTGTGGAGATCAACCGCCCCCGGCCCCATAACTTCTTTGTGTCTGTATGCAGCTGTTCCGCGAAGGACAGATACGTCCTCTCAAAGCCCAGTGGGGAGGCGGTGCGGGGAAGGGCGGGGACAGATCCTAGGCGTTCTTCCATTCAACCTCGGCTCGGGTCAGGTGAGGTCAGCGCCTCAGTGTTAGGCTACCTAGCTCTCCTGTAAAACGGAACAGATCAGAAAGAACCGTCCAAAACTTAACTGAGGGGCGGTGCCTGTGGCTCAGTCTGTAAGGCGCCTGCCCCATATAACGAGGGTGGCGGATTCAAACCCGGCCCCGGCTGAACTGCAACCAAAAAATTGCTGGGCGTTGTGGCGGGCGTCTGTAGTCCCAGCTACTCGGGAGGCTGAGGCAAGAGAATCGCTTAAGCCCAGGAGTTGGAGGTTGCAGTGAGATGTGTGATGCCATGGCACTGGACCCGAGGGTTATAAAGTGACACTCTGTCTCAAGAAAAAAAAAAAAAAAAAGAAAAGAAAAAACTAAACTGACGACTGAAGTTTTTCTCTGGACTGGAAAGCAGGTGTCGGGGGTAGAGGTAGGGTTTCTCTTCCAGGAACTGTGCAACGTGACTATTTACCTCTTTATTTGATGGATTTTAATATTTATTTATTGATTTTTCCGTTCATTTGATTTTTTTTCTTTTTTTCTGGTGAGGCCGACTCTCACTGAGACAACCTCCGTAGATTGCTGTGGTGTGCTTTCACAGCCCACAAGAACCTCCAACTCTTGGGCATTAAGGATTCCCTGGCCTCAACGTCCCAAGTACCTGAGACTGCATGAGCCAGCCACAACACCGGGGTATTTTTGCTTTGTTGCAGTTCTCATTGTTGTTTAGCTTGTCAGGCAGGGCTGGAATCCGCCCCCTCCTCGGTGGATGTGGTTCTTGCCTTAACCACTGGGCTATGCACCACCCCCCCACCCCACCAGAGCCTCTTTATTTATCTATTCATTTTTTTAATATTTTCCTTCTTTTGTGGTGTTTGACTGGGGTCGGTTTTCAACCCGCCACCTCCGGTACAGGGTCCGGTGCCCTGCTCCTCTGAGCCACAGGCAGTGAACAACTTTTACTCTTGGATTTTCCTTCCTTCCTCCCTCCCTCCCTTCCTTCCTTCCTTCCTTCCTTCCTTCCTTCCTTCCTTCCTTCCTTCCTTCCTTCCTTCCTTCCTACCTTCCTTCCTTCCTTCCTTGCTTCGTTCCGTCCAATCCGTTGTCCCTCCCTTTCTCCCTCTCTACCTTCCAACCTTCTTTCTCGATAATTTCCTTTCCAATATTTGGCCGGGTTTTGGTTTGAACCCGCCAACTCCCGCTTATGCGGGAGGGTTGGGCGGGGGTGCCCGCAGGCGAACTCTTTCAACTAAATGATTTTGAGGAGGGGGCAGTTTTTCTCGCCAGCCACCACCTCTGTATATGGTGGGGCAGGCACACTTCTCCGATCACCCACAGGCGCCACCCGTCAACTTCTATTCTTTTTCTTTTCTGAGGAGACAGAGTTTCACTATATTGCCCTCGGTAGAGTGCCGCGGCGACACACAGCTCACAGCAAACTCCAACTCCTGGACTTAGGCGATTCTCCAGCCTCAGCCTGCCGTTTTGCTGGGACTACAGGCGCCCGCCACAACGCCCGGCTTTTTTGTTGTTGCAGTTTGGCCGGGGCTGGGTTTGAACCCACCACCCTCGGTATATGGGGCGGGCGCCCTGCTCACTGACGCACAGGCCGCGCCCCCGTTCTCTTTCATTCTTAACAATAGCTTCCCCCCGCCACACATACAACTCTCCAGATACAGTGAAACCAGGTGTGGGAGAATGATATTTAACTAAATTGAATTAGGCTGGGCGACGTGAGATGGCTCAGGCCTGTAATCGTAGCATGTTGGGAGGTCTAGGTGGGCGGATCGCTTCAGCTCACTGAGTTGAGCTCCCGAAAATTTGTTTGTTTCTTTGTTTTCCAGTTCTGGCGGAGTCCGGGCTTGAACCAACACCCACGGTATAATATGGGGCCGGCGCCCTACTCCTTGATCCACGGACTGCGCCCACTCAAACGCACATGCGTTTCTGAACTGAGCAACCCACCCCCTCAACACACCCACTCCCGCTGAGGCCCCAGACCCTGACCTCCTGCGGGCCTCCAATTGGCTGTGGAGCGTGCCGGTCCTGCATTTCTGCAGCTTGCTGACTTGTTGTGACTGCGTGGCCAAAGGCACCACTTTCGGGGTTTCTTTTTTCTTCTTTCTTCCCTTGTTTCTCTCTTTCCACATCTCACACGTGTGCTGGAACACATGATCATGACGCTTATGAACTACTAAAGGAGATGCTGCGACAAGCATCCCTCCCTCCTTCCCTCCCTCTCCCCTTTCTTTCTCTCCTTCCCTTGTAACACCCCCTCCAGGCCCCCGCACCTGCGTATGAAACAACCAGCTAGCGAAGAATGAGCACCCCGTGTTCTCTTGCCAGGCAGGCAGGCATACACGACAGCCACGTGGAGCACATGTGGGTGTCAGGTAACTTCGGTCTCCCCAGTCCCCCTCCGATGCCCAGACGCCCGTGGCCGACCTTAGACCCGGGATCTTGTCACCTTAACTCCTGTCGGTCTACCAGATGTCTCTTCTGCGTGCTTTAGCTGACTCAGTCCAGCAGGTGGCGGCCGTGTATAACTTCTGGTCCCCCTGAGGCTCGGAGCCTCGTCTAGCCCCTCCAAACCCCGTGTTCCTGCTTTCGTGTTCATCTGCCCTCTCGCTTTCTCCCTCTCTCTCTCTCCTTCTACCCCACCCTTTCTCCCCCCTCTCTCTCTATACCCACCTCATTCTCCCTCTCCCTTTATTCTGAAACGGTTCTGCTGACAATAGGCACTGCTTCCCTCCTGTGTAACGACTAGAGCTAAGGAGCGAACTGGGCAGAGTGTGAGCCTAGGGGGTGTGTCATTTATATCAAAAAAAAAAAAAGAAAAAAAAACAACTCTTCTTCATTCACGTGTACACAATCAGCTAGGACAATATATGTCTGTGGGATTATATATTTATTTATTCATAGATTTTTTTTTTTCCCATACACTCTCAGTCCACCTTCAATAGGACGAGCGGGGTCTCGCCATTCACAATTCACAGCATACTCGAATTCTTGAGCTCCAGGGATGCTTATCCTTCAGATTCCCGAACAGCTGGGACTATGGTGGGGAGGGGGGCGGTCGTCATTGTCTCCACCGGCCTCGGCCTCCCAGAATGCTAGCTTTAGTGTGGAGATCAACCGCCCCCGGCCCCATAACTTCTTTGTGTCTGTATGCAGCTGTTCCGCGAAGGACAGATACGTCCTCTCAAAGCCCAGTGGGGAGGCGGTGCGGGGAAGGGCGGGGACAGATCCTAGGCGTTCTTCCATTCAACCTCGGCTCGGGTCAGGTGAGGTCAGCGCCTCAGTGTTAGGCTACCTAGCTCTCCTGTAAAACGGAACAGATCAGAAAGAACCGTCCAAAACTTAACTGAGGGGCGGTGCCTGTGGCTCAGTCTGTAAGGCGCCTGCCCCATATAACGAGGGTGGCGGATTCAAACCCGGCCCCGGCTGAACTGCAACCAAAAAATTGCTGGGCGTTGTGGCGGGCGTCTGTAGTCCCAGCTACTCGGGAGGCTGAGGCAAGAGAATCGCTTAAGCCCAGGAGTTGGAGGTTGCAGTGAGATGTGTGATGCCATGGCACTGGACCCGAGGGTTATAAAGTGACACTCTGTCTCAAGAAAAAAAAAAAAAAAAAAGAAAAGAAAAAACTAAACTGACGACTGAAGTTTTTCTCTGGACTGGAAAGCAGGTGTCGGGGGTAGAGGTAGGGTTTCTCTTCCAGGAACTGTGCAACGTGACTATTTACCTCTTTATTTGATGGATTTTAATATTTATTTATTGATTTTTCCGTTCATTTGATTTTTTTTCTTTTTTTCTGGTGAGGCCGACTCTCACTGAGACAACCTCCGTAGATTGCTGTGGTGTGCTTTCACAGCCCACAAGAACCTCCAACTCTTGGGCATTAAGGATTCCCTGGCCTCAACGTCCCAAGTACCTGAGACTGCATGAGCCAGCCACAACACCGGGGTATTTTTGCTTTGTTGTAGTTGTCATTGTTGTTTAGCTTGTCAGGCAGGGCTGGAATCCGCCCCCTCCTCGGTGGATGTGGTTCTTGCCTTAACCACTGGGCTATGCACCCCCCCGACCCCACCAGAGCCTCTTTATTTATCTATTCATTTTTTTAATATTTTCCTTCTTTTGTGGTGTTTGACTGGGGTCGGTTTTCAACCCGCCACCTCCGGTACAGGGGGCCGGTGCCCTGCTCCTCTGAGCCACAGGCAGTGAACAACTTTTACTCTTGGATTTTCCTTCCTTCCTCCCTCCCTCCCTCCCTCCCTCCCTCCCTCCCTCCCTCCCTCCCTCCCTCCCTCCCTCCCTCCCTCCCTTCCTTCCTTCCTTCCTTCCTTCCTTCCTTCCTTCCTTGCTTCGTTCCGTCCAATCCGTTGTCCCTCCCTTTCTCCCTCTCTACCTTCCAACCTTCTTTCTCGATAATTTCCTTTCCAGTATTTGGCCGGGTTTTGGTTTGAACCCGCCAACTCCCGCTTATGCGGGAGGGTTGGGCGGGGGTGCCCGCAGGCGAACTCTTTCAACTAAATGATTTTGAGGAGGGGGCAGTTTTTCTCGCCAGCCACCACCTCTGTATATGGTGGGGCAGGCACACTTCTCCGATCACCCACAGGCGCCACCCGTCAACTTCTATTCTTTTTCTTTTCTGAGGAGACAGAGTTTCACTATATTGCCCTCGGTAGAGTGCCGCGGCGACACACAGCTCACAGCAAACTCCAACTCCTGGACTTAGGCGATTCTCCAGCCTCAGCCTGCCGTTTAGCTGGGACTACAGGCGCCCGCCACAACGCCCGGCTTTTTTGTTGTTGCAGTTTGGCCGGGGCTGGGTTTGAACCCACCACCCTCGGTATATGGGGCGGGCGCCCTGCTCACTGACGCACAGGCCGCGCCCCCGTTCTCTTCCATTCTTAACAATAGCTTCCCCCCGCCACACATACAACTCTCCAGATACACTGAAACCAGGTGTGGGAGAATGATATTTAACTAAATTGAATTAGGCTGGGCGACGTGAGATGGCTCAGGCCTGTAATCGTAGCATGTTGGGAGGTCTAGGTGGGCGGATCGCTTCAGCTCACTGAGTTGAGCTCCCGAAAATTTGTTTGTTTCTTTGTTTTCCAGTTCTGGCGGAGTCCGGGCTTGAACCAACACCCACGGTATAATATGGGGCCGGCGCCCTACTCCTTGAGCCACGGACTGCGCCCACTCAAACGCACACGCGTTTCTGAACTGAGCCACCCACCCCCTCAACACACCCACCCCCGCTGAGGCCCCAGACTCTGACCTCTGGCGGGCCTCCAATTGGCTGTGGAGCGTGCCGGTCCTGCATTTCTGCAGCTTGCTGACTTGTTGTGACTGCGTGGCCAAAGGCACCACTTTCGGGGTTTCTTTTTTCTTCTTTCTTCCCTTGTTTCTCTCTTTCCACATCTCACACGTGTGCTGGAACACATGATCATGACGCTTATGAACTACTAAAGGAGATGCTGCGACAAGCATCCCTCCCTCCTTCCCTCCCTCTCCCCTTTCTTTCTCTCCTTCCCTTGTAACACCCCCTCCAGGCCCCCGCACCTGCGTATGAAACAACGAGCTAGCGAAGAATGAGCACCCCGTGTTCTCTTGCCAGGCAGGCAGGCATACACGACACCCACGTGGAGCACATGTGGGTGTTAGGTAACTTCGGTCTCCCCAGTGCCCCTCCGATGCCCAGACGTCCGTGGCCGACCTTAGACCGGGGATCTTGTCACCTTAACTCCTGTCGGTCTACCAGATGTCTCTTCTGCGTGCTTTAGCTGACTCAGTCCAGCAGGTGGCGGCCGTGTATAACTTCTGGTCCCCCTGAGGCTCGGAGCCTCGTCTAGCCCCTCCAAACCCCGTGTTCCTGCTTTCGTGTTCATCTGCCCTCTCGCTTTCTCCCTCTCTCTCTCTCCTTCTACCCCACCCTTTCTCCCCCCTCTCTCTCTATACCCACCTCATTCTCCCTCCCCCTTTATTCTGAAACGGTTCTGCTGACAATAGGCACTGCTTGCCTCCTGTGTAACGACTAGAGCTAAGGAGCGAACTGGGCAGCGTGTGAGCCTAGGGGGTGTGTCATTTATATGAAAAAAAAAGAAAAAAAAAACAACTCTTCTTCATTCACGTGTACACAATCAGCTAAGACAATATATGTCTGTGGGATTATATATTTATTTATTCATAGATTTTTTTTTTTCCCATACACTCTCAGTCCACCTTCAATAGGAAGAGCGGGGTCTCGCCATTCACAAGTCACAGCATACTCGAATTCTTGAGCTCCAGGGATGTTTATCGTTCAGATTCCCGAACAGCTGGGACTATGGTTGGGAGGGGGGCGGTCGTCATTGTCTCCACCGGCCTCGGCCTCCCAGAATGCTAGCTTTAGTGTGGAGATCAACCGCCCCCGGCCCCATAACTTCTTTGTGTCTGTATGCAGCTGTTCCGCGAAGGACAGATCCGTCCTCTCAAAGCCCAGTGGGGAGGCGGTGCGGGGAAGGGCGGGGACAGATCCTAGGCGTTCTTCCATTCAACCTCGGCTCGGGTCAGGTGAGGTCAGCGCCTCAGTGTTTGGCTACCTAGCTCTCCTGTAAAACGGAACAGATCAGAAAGAATGGTCCAAAACTTAACTGAGGGGCGGTGCCTGTGGCTCAGTCTGTTAGGCGCCTACCCCATATAACGAGGGTGGCAGATTCAAACCCGGCCCCGGCTGAACTGCAACCAAAAAATTGCTGGCGTTGTGGCGGGCGTCTGTAGTCCCAGCTACTCGGGAGGCTGAGGCAAGAGAATCGCTTAAGCCCAGGAGTTGCAGGTTGCTGTGAGATGTGTGATGCCATGGCACTGGACCCGAGGGTTATAAAGTGACACTCTGTCTCAACAAAAAAAAAAAAAAAAAAAAGAAAAGAAAAAACTAAACTGACGACTGAAGTTTTTCTCTGGACTGGAAAGCGGGTGTCGGGGGTAGAGGTAGGGTTTCTCTTCCAGGAACTGTGCTACGTGACTATTTACCTCTTTATTTGATGGATTTTAATATTTATTTATTTATTTTTCCTTTCATTTGATTTTTTTTCTTTTTTTCTGGTGAGGCCGACTCTCACTGAGACAACCTCCGTAGATTGCTGTGGTGTGCTGTCACAGCCCACAAGAACCTCCAACTCCTGGGCATTAAGGATTCCCTGGCCTCAACGTCCCAAGTACCTGAGACTGCATGAGCCAGCCACAACACCGGGGTATTTTTGCTTTGTTGCAGTTGTCATTGTTGTTTAGCTTGTCAGGCAGGGCTGGAATCCGCCCCCTCCTCGGTGGATGTGGTTGGTGCCTTAACCACTGGGCTATGCACCCCCCCCACCCCACCAGAGCCTCTTTATTTATCTATTCATTTTTTTAATATTTTCCTTCTTTTGTGGTGTTTGACTGGGGTCGGTTTTCAACCCGCCACCTCCGGTACAGGGGGCCGGTGCCCTGCTCCTCTGAGCCACAGGCAGTGAACAACTTTTACTCTTGGATTTTCCTTCCTTCCTCCCTCCCTTCCTTCCTTCCTTCCTTCCTTCCTTCCTTCCTCCCTCCCTCCCTCCCTCCCTCCCTCCCTTCCTTCCTTCCTTCCTTCCTTCCTTTCTTCCTTCCTTCCTTCCTTCCTTGCTTCGTTCCAGCCAATCCGTTGTCCCTCCCTTTCTCCCTCTCTACCTTCCAACCTTCTTTCTCGATAATTTCCTTTCCAGTTTTTGGCCGGGTATTGGTTTGAACCCGCCAACTCCCGCTTATGCGGGAGGGTTGGGCGGGGGTGCCCGCAGGAGAACTCTTTCAACTAAATGATTTTGAGGAGGGGGCAGTTTCTCTCGCCAGCCACCACCTCTGTATATGGTGGGGCAGGCACACTTCTCCGATCACCCACAGGCGCCACCCGTCAACTTCTATTCTTTTTCTTTTCTGAGGAGACAGAGTTTCACTATATTGCCCTCGGTAGGGTGCCGCGGTGACACACAGCTCACAGCAAACTCCAACTCCTGGACTTAGGCGATTCTCCAGCCTCAGCCTGCCTTTTAGCTGGGACTACAGGCGCCCGCCACAACGCCCGGCTTTTTTGTTGTTGCAGTTCGGCCGGGGCTGGGTTTGAACCCACCACCCACTTTATATGGGGCGGCCGCCCTGCTCACTGACCCACAGGCCGTGCCCCCGTACTCTTCCATTCTTAACAATAGCTTCCCCCCGCCACACATACAACTCTCCAGATACACTGAAACCAGGTGTGGGAGAATGATATTTAACTAAATTGAATTAGGCTGGGCGACGTGAGATGGCTCAGGCTTGTAATCGTAGCATGTTGGGAGGTCTAGGTGGGCGGATCGCTTCAGCTCACTGAGTTGAGCTCCCGAAAATTTGTTTGTTTCTTTGTTTTCCAGTTCTGGCGGAGTCCGGGCTTGAACCAACACCCACGGTATAATATGGGGCCGGCGCCCTACTCCTTGAGCCACGGTCTGCGCCCACTCAAACGCACACGCGTTTCTGAACTGAGCAACCCACCCCCCCAACACACCCACCCCCGCTGAGGCCCCAGACCCTGACCTCTTGCGGGCCTCCAATTGGCTGTGGAGCGTGCCGGTCCTGCATTTCTGCAGCTTGCTGACTTGTTGTGACTGCGTGGCCAAAGGCACCACTTTCGGGGTTTCTTTTTTCTTCTTTCTTCCCTTGTTTCTCTCTTTCCACATCTCACACGTGTGCTGGAACACATGATCATGACGCCTATGAACTACTAAAGGAGATGCTGCGACAAGCATCCCTCCCTCCTTCCCTCCCTCTCCCCTTTCTTTCTCTCCTTCCCTTGTAACACCCCCTCCAGGCCCCCGCACCTGCGTATGAAACAACGAGCTAGCGAAGAATGAGCACCCCGTGTTCTCTTGCCAGGCAGGCAGGCATACACGACACCCACGTGGAGCACATGTGGGTGTTAGGTAACTTCCGTCTCCCCAGTGCCCCTCCGATGCCCAGACGTCCGTGGCCGACCTTAGACCGGGGATCTTGTCACCTTAACTCCTGTTGGTCTACCAGATGTCTCTTCTGCGTGCTTTAGCTGACTCAGTCCAGCAGGTGGCGGCCGTGTATAACTTCTGGTCCCCCTGAGGCTCGGAGCCTCGTCTAGCCCCTCCAAACCCCGTGTTCCTGCTTTCGTGTTCATCTGCCCTCTCGCTTTCTCCCCCTCTCTCTCTCCTTCTACCCCACCCTTTCTCCCCCCTCTCTCTCTATACCCACCTCATTCTTCCTCTCCCTTTATTCTGAAACGGTTCTGCTGCCAATAGGCACTGCTTGCCTCCTGTGTAACGACTAGAGCTAAGGAGCGACCTGGGCAGCGTGTGAGCCTAGGGGGTGTGTCATTTATATGAAAAAAAAAGAAAAAAAAACAACTCTTCTTCATTCTCGTGTACACAATCAGCTAGGACAATATGTGTCTGTGGGATTATATATTGATTTATTCATAGATTTTTTTTTTCCGATACACTCTCAGTCCACCTTCAATAGGAAGAGCGGGTTCTCGCCATTCACAAGTCACAGCATACTCGAATTCTTGAGCTCCAGGGATGCTTATCCTTCAGATTCCCGAACAGCTGGTACTATGGTGGGGAGGGGGGCGGTCGTCACTGTCTCCACCGTCCTCGGCCTCCCAGAATGCTAGCTTTAGAGTGGAGATCAACCGCCCCCGGCCCCATAACTTCTTTGTGTCTGTATGCAGCTGTTCCGCGAAGGACAGATCCGTCCTCTCAAAGCCCAGTGGGGAGGCGGTGCGGGGAAGGTCGGGGACAGATCCTAGGCGTTCTTCCATTCAACCTCGGCTCGGGTCAGGTGAGGTCAGCGCCTCAGTGTTTGGCTACCTAGCTCTCCTGTAAAACGGAACAGATCAGAAAGAACGGTCCAAAACTTAACTGAGGGGCGGTGCCTGTGGCTCACTCTGTAAGGCGCCTGCCCCATATAACGAGGGTGGCGGATTCAAACCCGGCCCCGGCTGAAATGCAACCAAAAAATTGCTGGGCGTTGTGGCGGGCGTCTGTAGTCCCAGCTACTCGGGAGGCTGAGGCAAGAGAATCGCTTAAGCCCAGGAGTTGGAGGTTGCAGTGAGATGTGTGATGCCATGGCACTGGACCCGAGGGTTATAAAGTGACACTCTGTCTCAAGAAAAAAAAAAAAAAAAAGAAAAGAAAAAACTAAACTGACGACTGAAGTTTTTCTCTGGACTGGAAAGCGGGTGTCGGGGGTAGAGGTAGGGTTTCTCTTCCAGGAACTCTGCTACGTGACTATTTACCTCTTTATTTGATGGATTTTAATATTTATTTATTGATTTTTCCGTTCATTTGATTTTTTTTCTTTTTTTCTGGTGAGGCCGACTCTCACTGAGACAACCTCCGTAGATTGCTGTGGTGAGCTTTCACAGCCCACAAGAACCTCCAACTCCTGGGCATTAAGGATTCCCTGGCCTCAACGTCCCAAGTACCTGAGACTGCATGAGCCAGCCACAACACCGGGGTATTTTTGCTTTGTTGCAGTTGTCATTGTTGTTTAGCTTGCCAGGCAGGGCTGGAATCCGCCCCCTCCTCGGTGGATGTGGTTGGTGCCTTAACCACTGGGCTATGCACCACCCCCCCACCCCACCAGAGCCTCTTTATTTATCTATTCATTTTTTTAATATTTTCCTTCTTTTGTGGTGTTTGACTGGGGTCCGTTTTCAACCCGCCACCTCCGGTACAGGGGGCCGGTGCCCTGCTCCTCTGAGCCACAGGCAGTGAACAACTTTTACTCTTGGATTTTCTTTCCTTCCTCCCTCCCTCCCTTCATTCCTTCCTTCCTTCCTTCCTTCCTTCCTTCCTTCCTTCCTTCCTTGCTTCGTTCCGTCCAATCCGTTGTCCCTCCCTTTCTCCCTCTCTATCTTCCAACCTTCTTTCTCGATAATTTCCTTTCCAGTTTTTGGCCGGGTTTTGGTTTGAACCCGCCAACTCCCGCTTATGCGGGAGGGTTGGGCGGGGGTGCCCGCAGGCGAACTCTTTCAACTAAATGATTTTGAGGAGGGGGCAGTTTTTCTCGCCAGCCACCACCTCTGTATATGGGGCAGGCACACTTCTCCGATCACCCACAGGCGCCAGCCGTCAACTTCTATTCTTTTTCTTTTCTGAGGAGACAGAGTTTCACTATATTGCCCTCGGTAGAGTGCCGCGGCGACACACAGCTCACAGCAAACTCCAACTCCTGGACTTAGGCGATTCTCCAGCCTCAGCCTGCCGTTTAGCTGGGACTACAGGCGCCCGCCACAACGCCCGGCTTTTTGTTGTTGCAGTTCGGCCGGGGCTGGGTTTGAACCCACAACCCTCGGTATATGGGGCGGGCGCCCTGCTCACTGACCCACAGGCCGCGCCCCCGTTCTCTTCCATTCTTAACAATAGCTTCCCCCCGCCACACATACAACTCTCCAGATACACTGAAACCAGGTGTGGGAGAATGATATTTAACTAAATTGAATTAGGCTGGGCGACGTGAGATGGCTCAGGCCTGTAATCGTAGCATGTTGGGAGGTCTATGTGGGCGGATCGCTTCAGCTCACTGAGTTGAGCTCCCGAAAATTTGTTTGTTTCTTTGTTTTCCAGTTCTGGCGGAGTCCGGGCTTGAACCAACACCCACGGTATAATATGGGGCCGGCGCCCTACTCCTTGAACTACGGACTGGGCCCACTCAAACGCACATGCGTTTCTGAACTGAGCAACCCACCCCCCCAACACACCCACCCCCGCTGAGGCCCCAGACCCTGACCTCTTGCGGGCCTCCAATTGGCTGTGGAGCGTGCCGGTCCTGCATTTCTGCAGCTTTCTGACTTATTGTGACTGCGTGGCCAAAGGCACCACTTTCGGGGTTTCTTTTTTCTTCTTTCTTCCCTTGTTTCTCTCTTTCCACATCTCACACGTGTGCTGGAACACATGATCATGACGCTTATGAACTACTAAAGGAGATGCTGCGACAAGCATCCCTCCCTCCTTCCCTCCCTCTCCCCTTTCTTTCTCTCCTTCCCTTGTAACACCCCCTCCAGGCCCCCGCACCTACGTATGAAACAACGAGCTAGCGAAGAATGAGCACCCCGTGTTCTCTTCCCAGGCAGGCAGGCATACACGACACCCACGTGGAGCACATGTGGGTGTTAGGTAACTTCGGTCTCCCCAGTGCCCCTCCGATGCCCAGACGTCCGTGGCCGACCTTAGACCGGGGATCTTGTCACCTTAACTCCTGTCGGTCTACCAGATGTCTCTTCTGCGTGCTTTAGCTGACTCAGTCCAGCAGGTGGCGGCCGTGTATAACTTCTGGTCCCCCTGAGGCTCGGAGCCTCGTCTAGCCCCTCCAAACCCCGTGTTCCTGCTTTCGTGTTCATCTGCCCTCTCGCTTTCTCCCTCTCTCTCTCTCCTTCTACCCCACCCTTTCTCCCCCCTCTCTCTCTATACCCACCTCATTCTCCCTCTCCCTTTATTCTGAAACGGTTCTGCTGACAATAGGCACTGCTTGCCTCCTGTGTAACGACTAGAGCTAAGGGGCGACCTGGGCAGCGTGTGAGCCTAGGGGGTGTGTCATTTATATGAAAAAAAAAGAAAAAAAAAACATCTCTTCTTCCTTCACGTGTACACAATCAGCTAGGACAATATATGTCTGTGGGATTATATATTTATTTATTCATAGATTTTTTTTTTCCCATACAATCTCAGTCCACTTTCAATAGGAAGAGCGGGGTCTCACCATTCACAAGTCACAGCATACTCGAATTCTTGAGCTCCAGGGATGCTTATCCTTCAGATTCCCGAACAGCTGGGACTATGGTGGGGAGGGGGGCGGTCGTCACTGTCTCCACCGGCCTCGGCTTCCCAGAATGCTAGCTTTAGAGTGGAGATCAACCGCCCCCGGCCCCATAACTTCTTTGTGTCTGTATGCAGCTGTTCCGCGAAGGACAGATCCGTCCTCTCAAATCCCAGTGGGGAGGCGGTGCAGGGAAGGGCGGGGACAGATCCTAGGCGTTCTTCCATTCAACCTCGGCTCGGGTCAGGTGAGGTCAGCGCCTCAGTGTTTGGCTACCTAGCTCTCCTGTAAAACGGAACCGATCAGAAAGAACCGTCCAAAACTTAACTGAGGGGCGGTGCCTGTGGCTCAGTCTGTAAGGCGCCTGCCCCATATAACGAGGGTGGCGGATTCAAACCCGGCCCCGGCTGAACTGCAACCAAAAAATTGCTGGGCGTTGTGGCGGGCGTCTGTAGTCCCAGCTACTCGGGAGGCTGAGGCAAGAGAATCGCTTAAGCCCAGGAGTTGGAGGTTGCAGTGAGATGTGTGATGCCATGGCACTGGACCCGAGGGTTATAAAGTGACACTCTGTCTCAAGAAAAAAAAAAAAAAAAAGAAAAGAAAAAACTAAACTGACGACTGAAGTTTTTCTCTGGACTGGAAAGCAGGTGTCGGGGGTAGAGGTAGGGTTTCTCTTCCAGGAACTGTGCAACGTGACTATTTACCTCTTTATTTGATGGATTTTAATATTTATTTATTGATTTTTCCGTTCATTTGATTTTTTTTCTTTTTTTCTGGTGAGGCCGACTCTCACTGAGACAACCTCCGTAGATTGCTGTGGTGTGCTTTCACAGCCCACAAGAACCTCCAACTCCTGGGCATTAAGGATTCCCTGGCCTCAACGTCCCAAGTACCTGAGACTGCATGAGCCAGCCACAACACCGGGGTATTTTTGCTTTGTTGCAGTTGTCATTGTTGTTTAGCTTGTCAGGCAGGGCTGGAATCCGCCCCCTCCTCGGTGGATGTGGTTCTTGCCTTAACCACTGGGCTATGCACCACCCCCCCACCCCACCAGAGCCTCTTTATTTATCTATTCATTTTTTTAATATTTTCCTTCTTTTGTGGTGTTTGACTGGGGTCGGTTTTCAACCCGCCACCTCCGGTACAGGGGGCCGGTGCCCTGCTCCTCTGAGCCACAGGCAGTGAACAACTTTTACTCTTGGATTTTCCTTCCTTCCTCCCTCCCTCCCTTCCTTCCTTCCTTCCTTCCTTCCTTCCTTCCTTCCTTCCTTCCTTCCTTCCTTCCTTGCTTCGTTACGTCCAATCCGTTGTCCCTCCCTTTCTCCCTCTCTACCTTCCAACCTTCTTTCTCGATAATTTCCTTTCCAGTTTTTGGCCGGGTTTTGGTTTGAACCCGCCAACTCCCGCTTATGCGGGAGGGTTGGGCGGGGGTGCCCGCAGGCGAACTCTTTCAACTAAATGATTTTGAGGAGGGTGCAGTTTTTCTCGCCAGCCACCACCTCTGTATATGGTGGGGCAGGCACACTTCTCCGATCACCCACAGGCGCCACCCGTCAACTTCTATTCTTTTTCTTTTCTGAGGAGACAGAGTTTCACTATATTGCCCTCGGTAGAGTGCCGCGGCGACACACAGCTCACAGCAAACTCCAACTCCTGGACTTAGGCGATTCTCCAGCCTCAGCCTGCCGTTTTGCTGGGACTACAGGCGCCCGCCACAACGCCCGGCTTTTTTGTTGTTGTAGTTTGGCCGGGGCTGGGTTTGAACCCACCACCCTCGGTATATGGGGCGGGCGCCCTGCTCACTGACGCACAGGCCGCGCCCCCGTTCTCTTCCATTCTTAACAATAGCTTCCCCCCGCCACACATACAACTCTCCAGATACACTGAAACCAGGTGTGGGAGAATGATATTTAACTAAATTGAATTAGGCTGGGCGACGTGAGATGGCTCAGGCCTGTAATCGTAGCATGTTGGGAGGTCTAGGTGGGCGGATCGCTTCAGCTCACTGAGTTGAGCTCCCGAAAATTTGTTTGTTTCTTTGTTTTCCAGTTCTGGCGGAGTCCGGGCTTGAACCAACACCCACGGTATAATATGGGGCCGGCGCCCTACTCCTTGAGCCACGGACTGCGCCCACTCAAACGCACATGCGTTTCTGAACTGAGCAACCCACCCCCTCAACACACCCACCCCCGCTGAGGCCCCAGACCCTGACCTCTTGCGGGCCTCCAATTGGCTGTGGAGCGTGCCGGTCCTGCATTTCTGCAGCTTGCTGACTTGTTGTGACTGCGTGGCCAAAGGCACCACTTTCGGGGTTTCTTTTTTCTTCTTTCTTCCCTTGTTTCTCTCTTTCCACATCTCACACGTGTGCTGGAACACATGATCATGACGCTTATGAACTACTAAAGGAGATGCTGCGACAAGCATCCCTCCCTCCTTCCCTCCCTCTCCCCTTTCTTTCTCTCCTTCCCTTGTAACACCCCCTCCAGGCCCCCGCACCTGCGTATGAAACAACCAGCTAGCGAAGAATGAGCACCCCGTGTTCTCTTGCCAGGCAGGCAGGCATACACGACAGCCACGTGGAGCACATGTGGGTGTCAGGTAACTTCGGTCTCCCCAGTGCCCCTCCGATGCCCAGACGCCCGTGGCCGACCTTAGACCCGGGATCTTGTCACCTTAACTCCTGTCCGTCTACCAGATGTCTCTTCTGCGTGCTTTAGCTGACTCAGTCCAGCAGGTGGCGGCCGTGTATAACTTCTGGTCCCCCTGAGGCTCGGAGCCTCGTCTAGCCCCTCCAAACCCCGTGTTCCTGCTTTCGTGTTCATCTGCCCTCTCGCTTTCTCCCTCTCTCTCTCTCCTTCTACCCCACCCTTTCTCCCCCCTCTCTCTCTATACCCACCTCATTCTCCCTCTCCCTTTATTCTGAAACGGTTCTGCTGACAATAGGCACTGCTTGCCTCCTGTGTAACGACTAGAGCTAAGGAGCGAACTGGGCAGCGTGTGAGCCTAGGGGGTGTGTCATTTATATCAAAAAAAAAAAAAGAAAAAAAAAAGAACTCTTCTTCATTCACGTGTACACAATCAGCTAGGACAATATATGTCTGTGGGATTATATATTTATTTATTCATAGATTTTTTTTTTTTTCCCATACACTCTCATTCCACCTTCAATAGGAAGAGCGGGGTCTCGCCATTCACAATTCACAGCATACTCGAATTCTTGAGCTCCAGGGATGCTTATCCGTCAGATTCCCGAACAGCTGGGACTATGGTGGGGAGGGGGGCGGTCGTCATTGTCTCCACCGGCCTCGGCCTCCCAGAATGCTAGCTTTAGTGTGGAGATCAACCGCCCCCGGCCCCATAACTTCTTTGTGTCTGTATGCAGCTGTTCCGCGAAGGACAGATACGTCCTCTCAAAGCCCAGTGGGGAGGCGGTGCGGGGAAGGGCGGGGACAGATCCTAGGCGTTCTTCCATTCAACCTCGGCTCGGGTCAGGTGAGGTCAGCGCCTCAGTGTTAGGCTACCTAGCTCTCCTGTAAAACGGAACAGATCAGAAAGAACCGTCCAAAACTTAACTGAGGGGCGGTGCCTGTGGCTCAGTCTGTAAGGCGCCTGCCCCATATAACGAGGGTGGCGGATTCAAACCCGGCCCCGGCTGAACTGCAACCAAAAAATTGCTGGGCGTTGTGGCGGGCGTCTGTAGTCCCAGCTACTCGGGAGGCTGAGGCAAGAGAATCGCTTAAGCCCAGGAGTTGGAGGTTGCAGTGAGATGTGTGATGCCATGGCACTGGACCCGAGGGTTATAAAGTGACACTCTGTCTCAAGAAAAAAAAAAAAAAAAAGAAAAGAAAAAACTAAACTGACGACTGAAGTTTTTCTCTGGACTGGAAAGCAGGTGTCGGGGGTAGAGGTAGGGTTTCTCTTCCAGGAACTGTGCAACGTGACTATTTACCTCTTTATTTGATGGATTTTAATATTTATTTATTGATTTTTCCGTTCATTTGATTTTTTTTCTTTTTTTCTGGTGAGGCCGACTCTCACTGAGACAACCTCCGTAGATTGCTGTGGTGTGCTTTCACAGCCCACAAGAACCTCCAACTCTTGGGCATTAAGGATTCCCTGGCCTCAACGTCCCAAGTACCTGAGACTGCATGAGCCAGCCACAACACCGGGGTATTTTTGCTTTGTTGCAGTTCTCATTGTTGTTTAGCTTGTCAGGCAGGGCTGGAATCCGCCCCCTCCTCGGTGGATGTGGTTCTTGCCTTAACCACTGGGCTATGCACCACCCCCCCACCCCACCAGAGCCTCTTTATTTATCTATTCATTTTTTTAATATTTTCCTTCTTTTGTGGTGTTTGACTGGGGTCGGTTTTCAACCCGCCACCTCCGGTACAGGGGGCCGGTGCCCTGCTCCTCTGAGCCACAGGCAGTGAACAACTTTTACTCTTGGATTTTCCTTCCTTCCTCCCTCCCTCCCTTCCTTCCTTCCTTCCTTCCTTCCTTCCTTCCTTCCTTCCTTCCTTGCTTCGTTCCGTCCAATCCGTTGTCCCTCCCTTTCTCCCTCTCTACCTTCCAACCTTCTTTCTCGATAATTTCCTTTCCAATATTTGGCCGGGTTTTGGTTTGAACCCGCCAACTCCCGCTTATGCGGGAGGGTTGGGCGGGGGTGCCCGCAGGCGAACTCTTTCAACTAAATGATTTTGAGGAGGGGGCAGTTTTTCTCGCCAGCCACCACCTCTGTATATGGTGGGGCAGGCACACTTCTCCGATCACCCACAGGCGCCACCCGTCAACTTCTATTCTTTTTCTTTTCTGAGGAGACAGAGTTTCACTATATTGCCCTCAGTAGAGTGCCGCGGCGACACACAGCTCACAGCAAACTCCAACTCCTGGACTTAGGCGATTCTCCAGCCTCAGCCTGTCGTTTAGCTGGGACTACAGGCGCCCGCCACAACGCCCGGCTTTTTTGTTGTTGCAGTTCGGCCGGGGCTGGGTTTGAACCCACCACCCACGGTATATGGGGCGGGCGCCCTGCTCACTGACGCACAGGCCGCGCCCCCGTTCTCTTCCATTCTTAACAATAGCTTCCCCCCGCCACACATACAACTCTCCAGATACACTGAAACCAGGTGTGGGAGAATGATATTTAACTAAATTGAATTAGGCTGGGCGACGTGAGATGGCTCAGGCCTGTAATCGTAGCATGTTGGGAGGTCTAGGTGGGCGGATCGCTTCAGCTCACTGAGTTGAGCTCCCGAAAATTTGTTTGTTTCTGTTTTCCAGTTCTGGCGGAGTCCGGGCTTGAACCAACACCCACGGTATAATATGGGGCGCCCTACTCCTTGAGCCACGGACTGCGCCCACTCAAACGCACACGCGTTTCTGAACTGAGCCACCCACCCCCTCAACACACCCACCCCCGCTGAGGCCCCAGACTCTGACCTCTTGCGGGCCTCCAATTGGCTGTGGAGCGTGCCGGTCCTGCATTTCTGCAGCTTGCTGACTTGTTGTGACTGCGTGGCCAAAGGCACCACTTTCGGGGTTTCTTTTTTCTTCTTTCTTCCCTTGTTTCTCTCTTTCCACATCTCACACGTGTGCTGGAACACATGATCATGACGCTTATGAACTACTAAAGGAGATGCTGCGACAAGCATCCCTCCCTCCTTCCCTCCCTCTCCCCTTTCTTTCTCTCCTTCCCTTGTAACACCCCCTCCAGGCCCCCGCACCTGCGTATGAAACAACGAGCTAGCGAAGAATGAGCACCCCGTGTTCTCTTGCCAGGCAGGCAGGCATACACGACACCCACGTGGAGCACATGTGGGTGTTAGGTAACTTCGGTCTGCCCAGTGCCCCTCCGATGCCCAGACGTCCGTGGCCGACCTTAGACCGGGGATCTTGTCACCTTAACTCCTGTCGGTCTACCAGATGTCTCTTCTGCGTGCTTTAGCTGACTCAGTCCAGCAGGTGGCGGCCGTGTATAACTTCTGGTCCCCCTGAGGCTCGGAGCCTCGTCTAGCCCCTCCAAACCCCGTGTTCCTGCTTTCGTGTTCATCTGCCCTCTCGCTTTCTCCCTCTCTCTCTCTCCTTCTACCCCACCCTTTCTCCCCCCTCTCTCTCTATACCCACCTCATTCTCCCTCTCCCTTTATTCTGAAACGGTTCTGCTGACAATAGGCACTGCTTGCCTCCTGTGTAACGACTAGAGCTAAGGGGCGACCTGGGCAGCGTGTGAGCCTAGGGGGTGTGTCATTTATATGAAAAAAAAAGAAAAAAAAAACATCTCTTCTTCCTTCACGTGTACACAATCAGCTAGGACAATATATGTCTGTGGGATTATATATTTATTTATTCATAGATTTTTTTTTTCCCATACAATCTCAGTCCACTTTCAATAGGAAGAGCGGGGTCTCGCCATTCACAAGTCACAGCATACTCGAATTCTTGAGCTCCAGGGATGCTTATCCTTCAGATTCCCGAACAGCTGGGACTATGGTGGGGAGGGGGGCGGTCGTCACTGTCTCCACCGGCCTCGGCTTCCCAGAATGCTAGCTTTAGAGTGGAGATCAACCGCCCCCGGCCCCATAACTTCTTTGTGTCTGTATGCAGCTGTTCCGCGAAGGACAGATCCGTCCTCTCAAATCCCAGTGGGGAGGCGGTGCGGGGAAGGGCGGGGACAGATCCTAGGCGTTCTTCCATTCAACCTCGGCTCGGGTCAGGTGAGGTCAGCGCCTCAGTGTTTGGCTACCTAGCTCTCCTGTAAAACGGAACAGATCAGAAAGAACCGTCCAAAACTTAACTGAGGGGCGGTGCCTGTGGCTCAGTCTGTAAGGCGCCTGCCCCATATAACGAGGGTGGCGGATTCAAACCCGGCCCCGGCTGAACTGCAACCAAAAAATTGCTGGGCGTTGTGGCGGGCGTCTGTAGTCCCAGCTACTCGGGAGGCTGAGGCAAGAGAATCGCTTAAGCCCAGGAGTTGGAGGTTGCAGTGAGATGTGTGATGCCATGGCACTGGACCCGAGGGTTATAAAGTGACACTCTGTCTCAAGAAAAAAAAAAAAAAAAGAAAAGAAAAAACTAAACTGACGACTGAAGTTTTTCTCTGGACTGGAAAGCAGGTGTCGGGGGTAGAGGTAGGGTTTCTCTTCCAGGAACTGTGCAACGTGACTATTTACCTCTTTATTTGATGGATTTTAATATTTATTTATTGATTTTTCCGTTCATTTGATTTTTTTTCTTTTTTTCTGGTGAGGCCGACTCTCACTGAGACAACCTCCGTAGATTGCTGTGGTGTGCTTTCACAGCCCACAAGAACCTCCAACTCCTGGGCATTAAGGATTCCCTGGCCTCAACGTCCCAAGTACCTGAGACTGCATGAGCCAGCCACAACACCGGGGTATTTTTGCTTTGTTGCAGTTGTCATTGTTGTTTAGCTTGTCAGGCAGGGCTGGAATCCGCCCCCTCCTCGGTGGATGTGGTTCTTGCCTTAACCACTGGGCTATGCACCACCCCCCCACCCCACCAGAGCCTCTTTATTTATCTATTCATTTTTTTAATATTTTCCTTCTTTTGTGGTGTTTGACTGGGGTCGGTTTTCAACCCGCCACCTCCGGTACAGGGGGCCGGTGCCCTGCTCCTCTGAGCCACAGGCAGTGAACAACTTTTACTCTTGGATTTTCCTTCCTTCCTCCCTCCCTCCCTTCCTTCCTTCCTTCCTTCCTTCCTTCCTTCCTTCCTTCCTTCCTTCCTTCCTTCCTTCCTTCCTTGCTTCGTTACGTCCAATCCGTTGTCCCTCCCTTTCTCCCTCTCTACCTTCCAACCTTCTTTCTCGATAATTTCCTTTCCAGTTTTTGGCCGGGTTTTGGTTTGAACCCGCCAACTCCCGCTTATGCGGGAGGGTTGGGCGGGGGTGCCCGCAGGCGAACTCTTTCAACTAAATGATTTTGAGGAGGGTGCAGTTTTTCTCGCCAGCCACCACCTCTGTATATGGTGGGGCAGGCACACTTCTCCGATCACCCACAGGCGCCACCCGTCAACTTCTATTCTTTTTCTTTTCTGAGGAGACAGAGTTTCACTATATTGCCCTCGGTAGAGTGCCGCGGCGACACACAGCTCACAGCAAACTCCAACTCCTGGACTTAGGCGATTCTCCAGCCTCAGCCTGCCGTTTTGCTGGGACTACAGGCGCCCGCCACAACGCCCGGCTTTTTTGTTGTTGTAGTTTGGCCGGGGCTGGGTTTGAACCCACCACCCTCGGTATATGGGGCGGGCGCCCTGCTCACTGACGCACAGGCCGCGCCCCCGTTCTCTTCCATTCTTAACAATAGCTTCCCCCCGCCACACATACAACTCTCCAGATACACTGAAACCAGGTGTGGGAGAATGATATTTAACTAAATTGAATTAGGCTGGGCGACGTGAGATGGCTCAGGCCTGTAATCGTAGCATGTTGGGAGGTCTAGGTGGGCGGATCGCTTCAGCTCACTGAGTTGAGCTCCCGAAAATTTGTTTGTTTCTTTGTTTTCCAGTTCTGGCGGAGTCCGGGCTTGAACCAACACCCACGGTATAATATGGGGCCGGCGCCCTACTCCTTGAGCCACGGACTGCGCCCACTCAAACGCACATGCGTTTCTGAACTGAGCAACCCACCCCCTCAACACACCCACCCCCGCTGAGGCCCCAGACCCTGACCTCTTGCGGGCCTCCAATTGGCTGTGGAGCGTGCCGGTCCTGCATTTCTGCAGCTTGCTGACTTGTTGTGACTGCGTGGCCAAAGGCACCACTTTCGGGGTTTCTTTTTTCTTCTTTCTTCCCTTGTTTCTCTCTTTCCACATCTCACACGTGTGCTGGAACACATGATCATGACGCTTATGAACTACTAAAGGAGATGCTGCGACAAGCATCCCTCCCTCCTTCCCTCCCTCTCCCCTTTCTTTCTCTCCTTCCCTTGTAACACCCCCTCCAGGCCCCCGCACCTGCGTATGAAACAACCAGCTAGCGAAGAATGAGCACCCCGTGTTCTCTTGCCAGGCAGGCAGGCATACACGACAGCCACGTGGAGCACATGTGGGTGTCAGGTAACTTCGGTCTCCCCAGTGCCCCTCCGATGCCCAGACGCCCGTGGCCGACCTTAGACCCGGGATCTTGTCACCTTAACTCCTGTCCGTCTACCAGATGTCTCTTCTGCGTGCTTTAGCTGACTCAGTCCAGCAGGTGGCGGCCGTGTATAACTTCTGGTCCCCCTGAGGCTCGGAGCCTCGTCTAGCCCCTCCAAACCCCGTGTTCCTGCTTTCGTGTTCATCTGCCCTCTCGCTTTCTCCCTCTCTCTCTCTCCTTCTACCCCACGCTTTCTCCCCCCTCTCTCTCTATACCCACCTCATTCTCCCTCTCCCTTTATTCTGAAACGGTTCTGCTGACAATAGGCACTGCTTGCCTCCTGTGTAACGACTAGAGCTAAGGAGCGAACTGGGCAGCGTGTGAGCCTAGGGGGTGTGTCATTTATATCAAAAAAAAAAAAAGAAAAAAAAAAGAACTCTTCTTCATTCACGTGTACACAATCAGCTAGGACAATATATGTCTGTGGGATTATATATTTATTTATTCATAGATTTTTTTTTTTTCCCATACACTCTCAGTCCACCTTCAATAGGAAGAGCGGGGTCTCGCCATTCACAATTCACAGCATACTCGAATTCTTGAGCTCCAGGGATGCTTATCCGTCAGATTCCCGAACAGCTGGGACTATGGTGGGGAGGGGGGCGGTCGTCATTGTCTCCACCGGCCTCGGCCTCCCAGAATGCTAGCTTTAGTGTGGAGATCAACCGCCCCCGGCCCCATAACTTCTTTGTGTCTGTATGCAGCTGTTCCGCGAAGGACAGATACGTCCTCTCAAAGCCCAGTGGGGAGGCGGTGCGGGGAAGGGCGGGGACAGATCCTAGGCGTTCTTCCATTCAACCTCGGCTCGGGTCAGGTGAGGTCAGCGCCTCAGTGTTAGGCTACCTAGCTCTCCTGTAAAACGGAACAGATCAGAAAGAACCGTCCAAAACTTAACTGAGGGGCGGTGCCTGTGGCTCAGTCTGTAAGGCGCCTGCCCCATATAACGAGGGTGGCGGATTCAAACCCGGCCCCGGCTGAACTGCAACCAAAAAATTGCTGGGCGTTGTGGCGGGCGTCTGTAGTCCCAGCTACTCGGGAGGCTGAGGCAAGAGAATCGCTTAAGCCCAGGAGTTGGAGGTTGCAGTGAGATGTGTGATGCCATGGCACTGGACCCGAGGGTTATAAAGTGACACTCTGTCTCAAGAAAAAAAAAAAAAAAAAGAAAAGAAAAAACTAAACTGACGACTGAAGTTTTTCTCTGGACTGGAAAGCAGGTGTCGGGGGTAGAGGTAGGGTTTCTCTTCCAGGAACTGTGCAACGTGACTATTTACCTCTTTATTTGATGGATTTTAATATTTATTTATTGATTTTTCCGTTCATTTGATTTTTTTTCTTTTTTTCTGGTGAGGCCGACTCTCACTGAGACAACCTCCGTAGATTGCTGTGGTGTGCTTTCACAGCCCACAAGAACCTCCAACTCTTGGGCATTAAGGATTCCCTGGCCTCAACGTCCCAAGTACCTGAGACTGCATGAGCCAGCCACAACACCGGGGTATTTTTGCTTTGTTGCAGTTGTCATTGTTGTTTAGCTTGTCAGGCAGGGCTGGAATCCGCCCCCTCCTCGGTGGATGTGGTTCTTGCCTTAACCACTGGGCTATGCACCACCCCCCCACCCCACCAGAGCCTCTTTATTTATCTATTCATTTTTTTAATATTTTCCTTCTTTTGTGGTGTTTGACTGGGGTCGGTTTTCAACCCGCCACCTCCGGTACAGGGGGCCGGTGCCCTGCTCCTCTGAGCCACAGGCAGTGAACAACTTTTACTCTTGGATTTTCCTTCCTTCCTCCCTCCCTCCCTTCCTTCCTTCCTTCCTTCCTTCCTTCCTTCCTTCCTTCCTTCCTTCCTTCCTTCCTTCCTACCTTCCTTCCTTCCTTCCTTGCTTCGTTCCGTCCAATCCGTTGTCCCTCCCTTTCTCCCTCTCTACCTTCCAACCTTCTTTCTCGATAATTTCCTTTCCAATATTTGGCCGGGTTTTGGTTTGAACCCGCCAACTCCCGCTTATGCGGGAGGGTTGGGCGGGGGTGCCCGCAGGCGAACTCTTTCAACTAAATGATTTTGAGGAGGGGGCAGTTTTTCTCGCCAGCCACCACCTCTGTATATGGTGGGGCAGGCACACTTCTCCGATCACCCACAGGCGCCACCCGTCAACTTCTATTCTTTTTCTTTTCTGAGGAGACAGAGTTTCACTATATTGCCCTCAGTAGAGTGCCGCGGCGACACACAGCTCACAGCAAACTCCAACTCCTGGACTTAGGCGATTCTCCAGCCTCAGCCTGCCGTTTAGCTGGGACTACAGGCGCCCGCCACAACGCCCGGCTTTTTTGTTGTTGCAGTTCGGCCGGGGCTGGGTTTGAACCCACCACCCACGGTATATGGGGCGGGCGCCCTGCTCACTGACGCACAGGCCGCGCCCCCGTTCTCTTCCATTCTTAACAATAGCTTCCCCCCGCCACACATACAACTCTCCAGATACACTGAAACCAGGTGTGGGAGAATGATATTTAACTAAATTGAATTAGGCTGGGCGACGTGAGATGGCTCAGGCCTGTAATCGTAGCATGTTGGGAGGTCTAGGTGGGCGGATCGCTTCAGCTCACTGAGTTGAGCTCCCGAAAATTTGTTTGTTTCTGTTTTCCAGTTCTGGCGGAGTCCGGGCTTGAACCAACACCCACGGTATAATATGGGGCGCCCTACTCCTTGAGCCACGGACTGCGCCCACTCAAACGCACACGCGTTTCTGAACTGAGCCACCCACCCCCTCAACACACCCACCCCCGCTGAGGCCCCAGACTCTGACCTCTTGCGGGCCTCCAATTGGCTGTGGAGCGTGCCGGTCCTGCATTTCTGCAGCTTGCTGACTTGTTGTGACTGCGTGGCCAAAGGCACCACTTTCGGGGTTTCTTTTTTCTTCTTTCTTCCCTTGTTTCTCTCTTTCCACATCTCACACGTGTGCTGGAACACATGATCATGACGCTTATGAACTACTAAAGGAGATGCTGCGACAAGCATCCCTCCCTCCTTCCCTCCCTCTCCCCTTTCTTTCTCTCCTTCCCTTGTAACACCCCCTCCAGGCCCCCGCACCTGCGTATGAAACAACCAGCTAGCGAAGAATGAGCACCCCGTGTTCTCTTGCCAGGCAGGCAGGCATACACGACACCCACGTGGAGCACATGTGGGTGTTAGGTAACTTCGGTCTGCCCAGTGCCCCTCCGATGCCCAGACGTCCGTGGCCGACCTTAGACCGGGGATCTTGTCACCTTAACTCCTGTCGGTCTACCAGATGTCTCTTCTGCGTGCTTTAGCTGACTCAGTCCAGCAGGTGGCGGCCGTGTATAACTTCTGGTCCCCCTGAGGCTCGGAGCCTCGTCTAGCCCCTCCAAACCCCGTGTTCCTGCTTTCGTGTTCATCTGCCCTCTCGCTTTCTCCCTCTCTCTCTCTCCTTCTACCCCACCCTTTCTCCCCCCTCTCTCTCTATACCCACCTCATTCTCCCTCTCCCTTTATTCTGAAACGGTTCTGCTGACAATAGGCACTGCTTGCCTCCTGTGTAACGACTAGAGCTAAGGGGCGACCTGGGCAGCGTGTGAGCCTAGGGGGTGTGTCATTTATATGAAAAAAAAAGAAAAAAAAAACATCTCTTCTTCCTTCACGTGTACACAATCAGCTAGGACAATATATGTCTGTGGGATTATATATTTATTTATTCATAGATTTTTTTTTTCCCATACAATCTCAGTCCACTTTCAATAGGAAGAGCGGGGTCTCGCCATTCACAAGTCACAGCATACTCGAATTCTTGAGCTCCAGGGATGCTTATCCTTCAGATTCCCGAACAGCTGGGACTATGGTGGGGAGGGGGGCGGTCGTCACTGTCTCCACCGGCCTCGGCTTCCCAGAATGCTAGCTTTAGAGTGGAGATCAACCGCCCCCGGCCCCATAACTTCTTTGTGTCTGTATGCAGCTGTTCCGCGAAGGACAGATCCGTCCTCTCAAATCCCAGTGGGGAGGCGGTGCGGGGAAGGGCGGGGACAGATCCTAGGCGTTCTTCCATTCAACCTCGGCTCGGGTCAGGTGAGGTCAGCGCCTCAGTGTTTGGCTACCTAGCTCTCCTGTAAAACGGAACAGATCAGAAAGAACCGTCCAAAACTTAACTGAGGGGCGGTGCCTGTGGCTCAGTCTGTAAGGCGCCTGCCCCATATAACGAGGGTGGCGGATTCAAACCCGGCCCCGGCTGAACTGCAACCAAAAAATTGCTGGGCGTTGTGGCGGGCGTCTGTAGTCCCAGCTACTCGGGAGGCTGAGGCAAGAGAATCGCTTAAGCCCAGGAGTTGGAGGTTGCAGTGAGATGTGTGATGCCATGGCACTGGACCCGAGGGTTATAAAGTGACACTCTGTCTCAAGAAAAAAAAAAAAAAAAGAAAAGAAAAAACTAAACTGACGACTGAAGTTTTTCTCTGGACTGGAAAGCAGGTGTCGGGGGTAGAGGTAGGGTTTCTCTTCCAGGAACTGTGCAACGTGACTATTTACCTCTTTATTTGATGGATTTTAATATTTATTTATTGATTTTTCCGTTCATTTGATTTTTTTTCTTTTTTTCTGGTGAGGCCGACTCTCACTGAGACAACCTCCGTAGATTGCTGTGGTGTGCTTTCACAGCCCACAAGAACCTCCAACTCCTGGGCATTAAGGATTCCCTGGCCTCAACGTCCCAAGTACCTGAGACTGCATGAGCCAGCCACAACACCGGGGTATTTTTGCTTTGTTGCAGTTGTCATTGTTGTTTAGCTTGTCAGGCAGGGCTGGAATCCGCCCCCTCCTCGGTGGATGTGGTTCTTGCCTTAACCACTGGGCTATGCACCACCCCCCCACCCCACCAGAGCCTCTTTATTTATCTATTCATTTTTTTAATATTTTCCTTCTTTTGTGGTGTTTGACTGGGGTCGGTTTTCAACCCGCCACCTCCGGTACAGGGGGCCGGTGCCCTGCTCCTCTGAGCCACAGGCAGTGAACAACTTTTACTCCTGGATTTTCCTTCCTTCCTCCCTCCCTCCCTTCCTTCCTTCCTTCCTTCCTTCCTTACTTCCTTCCTTCCTTCCTTCCTTCCTTCCTTGCTTCGTTACGTCCAATCCGTTGTCCCTCCCTTTCTCCCTCTCTACCTTCCAAACTTCTTTCTCGATAATTTCCTTTCCAGTTTTTGGCCGGGTTTTGGTTTGAACCCGCCAACTCCCGCTTATGCGGGAGGGTTGGGCGGGGGTGCCCGCAGGCGAACTCTTTCAACTAAATGATTTTGAGGAGGGGGCAGTTTTTCTCGCCAGCCACCACCTCTGTATATGGTGGGGCAGGCACACTTCTCCGATCACCCACAGGCGCCACCCGTCAACTTCTATTCTTTTTCTTTTCTGAGGAGACAGAGTTTCACTATATTGCCCTCGGTAGAGTGCCGCGGCGACACACAGCTCACAGCAAACTCCAACTCCTGGACTTAGGCGATTCTCCAGCCTCAGCCTGCCGTTTTGCTGGGACTACAGGCGCCCGCCACAACGCCCGGCTTTTTTGTTGTTGTAGTTTGGCCGGGGCTGGGTTTGAACCCACCACCCTCGGTATATGGGGCGGGCGCCCTGCTCACTGACGCACAGGCCGCGCCCCCGTTCTCTTCCATTCTTAACAATAGCTTCCCCCCGCCACACATACAACTCTCCAGATACACTGAAACCAGGTGTGGGAGAATGATATTTAACTAAATTGAATTAGGCTGGGCGACGTGAGATGGCTCAGGCCCGTAATCGTAGCATGTTGGGAGGTCTAGGTGGGCGGATCGCTTCAGCTCACTGAGTTGAGCTCCCGAAAATTTGTTTGTTTCTTTGTTTTCCAGTTCTGGCGGAGTCCGGGCTTGAACCAACACCCACGGTATAATATGGGGCCGGCGCCCTACTCCTTGAGCCACGGACTGCGCCCACTCAAACGCACATGCGTTTCTGAACTGAGCAACCCACCCCCTCAACACACCCACCCCCGCTGAGGCCCCAGACCCTGACCTCTTGCGGGCCTCCAATTGGCTGTGGAGCGTGCCGGTCCTGCATTTCTGCAGCTTGCTGACTTGTTGTGACTGCGTGGCCAAAGGCACCACTTTCGGGGTTTCTTTTTTCTTCTTTCTTCCCTTGTTTCTCTATTTCCACATCTCACACGTGTGCTGGAACACATGATCATGACGCTTATGAACTACTAAAGGAGATGCTGCGACAAGCATCCCTCCCTCCTTCCCTCCCTCTCCCCTTTCTTTCTCTCCTTCCCTTGTAACACCCCCTCCAGGCCCCCGCACCTGCGTATGAAACAACCAGCTAGCGAAGAATGAGCACCCCGTGTTCTCTTGCCAGGCAGGCAGGCATACACGACAGCCACGTGGAGCACATGTGGGTGTCAGGTAACTTCGGTCTCCCCAGTGCCCCTCCGATGCCCAGACGCCCGTGGCCGACCTTAGACCCGGGATCTTGTCACCTTAACTCCTGTCCGTCTACCAGATGTCTCTTCTGCGTGCTTTAGCTGACTCAGTCCAGCAGGTGGCGGCCGTGTATAACTTCTGGTCCCCCTGAGGCTCGGAGCCTCGTCTAGCCCCTCCAAACCCCGTGTTCCTGCTTTCGTGTTCATCTGCCCTCTCGCTTTCTCCCTCTCTCTCTCTCCTTCTACCCCACCCTTTCTCCCCCCTCTCTCTCTATACCCACCTCATTCTCCCTCTCCCTTTATTCTGAAACGGTTCTGCTGCCAATAGGCACTGCTTGCCTCCTGTGTAACGACTAGAGCTAAGGAGCGAACTGGGCAGCGTGTGAGCCTAGGGGGTGTGTCATTTATATCAAAAAAAAAAAGAAAAAAAAACAACTCTTCTTCAATCACGTGTGCACAATCAGCTAGGACAATATATGTCTGTGGGATTGTATATTTATTTATTCGTAGATTTTTTTTTTCCCATACACTCTCAGTCCACCTTCAATAGGAAGAGCGGGGTCTCGCCATTCACAAGTCACAGCATACTCGAATTCTTGAGCTCCAGGGATACTTATCCTTCAGATTCCCGAACAGCTGGGACTATGGTGGGGAGGGGGGCGGTCGTCACTGTCTCCACCGGCCTCGGCCTCCCAGAATGCTAGCTTTAGAGTGGAGATCAACCGCCCCCGGCCCCATAACTTCTTTGTGTCTGTATGCAGCTGTTCCGCGAAGGACAGATCCGTCCTCTCAAAGCCCAGTGGGGAGGCGGTGCGGGGAAGGGCGGGGACAGATCCTAGGCGTTCTTCCATTCAACCTCGGCTCGGGTCAGGTGAGGTCAGCGCCTCAGTGTTTGGCTACCTAGCTCTCCTGTAAAACGGAACAGATCAGAAAGAACGGTCCAAAACTTAACTGAGGGGCGGTGCCTGTGTCTCAGTCTGTAAGGCGCCTGCCCCATATAACGAGGGTGGCGGATTCAAACCCGGCCCCGGCTGAACTGCAACCAAAAAATTGCTGGCGTTGTGGACGGCGTCTGTAGTCCCAGCTACTCGGGAGCCTGAGGCAAGAGAATCGCTTAAGCCCAGGAGTTGGAGGTTGCAGTGAGATGTGTGATGCCATGGCACTGGACCCGAGGGTTATAAAGTGACACTCTGTCTCAACAAAAAAAAAAAAAAAAAAAGAAAAGAAAAAACTAAACTGACGACTGAAGTTTTTCTCTGGACTGGAAAGCGGGTGTCAGGGGTAGAGGTAGGGTTTCTCTTCCAGGAACTGTGCTACGTGACTATTTACCTCTTTATTTGATGGATTTTAATATTTATTTATTTGTTTTTCCTTTCATTTGATTTCTTTTCTTTTTTTCTGGTGAGGCCGACTCTCACTGAGACAACCTCCGTAGATTGCTGTGGTGTGCTGTCACAGCCCACAAGAACCTCCAACTCCTGGGCATTAAGGATTCCCTGGCCTCAACGTCCCAAGTAGCTGAGACTGCATGAGCCAGCCACAACACCGGGGTATTTTTGCTTTGTTGCAGTTGTCATTGTTGTTTAGCTTGTCAGGCAGGGCTGGAACCCGCCCCCTCCTCGGTGGATGTGGTTGGTGCCTTAACCAATGGGCTATGCACCACCCCCCCACCCGACCAGAGCCTCTTTATTTATCTATTCATTTTTTTAATATTTTCCTTCTTTTGTGGTGTTTGACTGGGGTCCGTTTTCAACCCGCCACCTCCGGTACAGGGGGCCGGTGCCCTGCTCCTCTGAGCCACAGGCAGTGAACAACTTTTACTCTTGGATTTTCCTTCCTTCCTCCCTCCCTTGCTTCCTTCCTTCCTTCCTCCCTCCCTCCCTCCCTCCCTTCCTCCCTTCCTTCCTTCCTTCCTTCCTTCCTTCCTTCCTTCCTTCCTTCCTTCCTTCCTTCCTTGCTTCGTTACGTCCAATCCGTTGTCCCTCCCTTTCTCCCTCTCTACCTTCCAACCTTCTTTCTCGATAATTTCCTTTCCAGTTTTTGGCCGGGATTTGGTTTGAACCCGCCAACTCCCGCTTATGCGGGAGGGTTGGGCGGTGGTGCCCGCAGGAGAACTCTTTCAACTAAATGATTTTGAGGAGGGGGCAGTGTTTCTCGCCAGCCACCACCTCTGTATATGGTGGGGCAGGCACACTTCTCCGATCACCCACAGGCGCCACCCGTCAACTTCTATTCTTTTTCTTTTCTGAGGAGACAGAGTTTTACTATATTGCCCTCGGTAGAGTGCCGCGGCGACACACAGCTCACAGCAAACTCCAACTCCTGGACTTAGGCTATTCTCCAGCCTCAGCCTGCCGTTTAGCTGGGACTACAGGCGCCCGCCACAACGCCCGGCTTTTTCGTTGTTGCAGTTCGGCCGGGGCTGGGTTTGAACTCACCACCCTCGGTATATGGGGCGGGCGCCCACTCACTGACCCACAGGCCGCGCCCCCGTTCTCTTCCTTTCTTAACAATAACTTCCCCCCGCTACACATACAACTCTCCAGATACACTGAAACCAGGTGTGGGAGAATGATATTTAACTAAATTGAATTAGGCTGGGCGACGTGAGATGGCTCAGGCCTGTAATCGTAGCATGTTGGGAGGTCTAGGTGGGCGGATCGCTTCAGCTCACTGAGTTGAGCTCCCGAAAATTTGTTTGTTTCTTTCTTTTCCAGTTCTGGCGGAGTCCGGGCTTGAACCAACACCCACGGTATAATATGGGGCCGGCGCCCTACTCCTTGAGCCACGGACTGCGCCCACTCAAACGCACACGCGTTTCTGAACTGAGAAACCCACCCCCCCAACACACCCACCCCCGCTGAGGCCCCAGACGCTGACCTCTTGCGGGCCTCCAATTGGCTGTGAAGCATGCTGGTCCTGCATTTCTGCAGCTTGCTGACTTGTTGTGACTGCGTGGCCAAAGGCACCACTTTCGGGGTTTCTTTTTTCTTCTTTCTTCCCTTGTTTCTCTCTTTCCACATCTCACACGTGTGCTGGAACACATGATCATGACGCTTATGAACTACTAAAGGAGATGCTGCGACAAGCATCCCTCCCTCCTTCCCTCCCTCTCCCCTTTCTTTCTCTCCTTCCCTTGTAACACCCCCTCCAGGCCCCCGCACCTGCGTATGAAACAACGAGCTAGCGAAGAATGAGCACCCCGTGTTCTCTTGCCAGGCAGGCAGGCATACACGACACCCACGTGGAGCACATGTGGGTGTTAGGTAACTTCGGTCTCCCCAGTGCCCCTCCGATGCCCAGACGTCCGTGGCCGACCTTAGACCGGGGATCTTGTCACCTTAACTCCTGTCGGTCTACCAGATGTCTCTTCTGCGTGCTTTAGCTGACTCAGTCCAGCAGGTGGCGGCCGTGTATAACTTCTGGTCCCCCTGAGGCTCGGAGCCTCGTCTAGCCCCTCCAAACCCCGTGTTCCTGCTTTCGTGTTCATCTGCCCTCTCGCTTTCTCCCTCTCTCTCTCTCCTTCTACCCCACCCTTTCTCCCCCCTCTCTCTCTATACCCACCTCATTCTCCCTCTCCCTTTATTCTGAAACGGTTCTGCTGCCAATAGGCACTGCTTGCCTCCTGTGTAACTACTAGAGCTAAGGAGCGACCTGGGCAGCGTGTGAGCCTAGGAGGTGTGTCATTTATATGAAAAAAAAAGAAAAAAAAACAACTCTTCTTCATTCACGTGTACACAATCAGCTAGGACAATATATGTCTGTGGGATTATATATTTATTTATTCATAGATTTTTTTTTTCCCATACACTCTCAGTCCACCTTCAATAGGAAGAGCGGGGTCTCGCCATTCACAAGTCACCGCACACTCGAATTCTTGAGCTCCAGGGATGCTTATCCTTCAGATTCCCGAACAGCTGGGACTATGGTGGGGAGGGGGGCGGTCGTCACTGTCTCCACCGGCCTCGGCCTCCCAGAATGCTAGCTTTAGAGTGGAGATCAACAGCCCCCGGCCCCATAACTTCTTTGTGTCTGTATGCAGCTGTTCCGCGAAGGACAGATCCGTCCTCTCAAAGCCCAGTGGGGAGGCGGTGCGGGGAAGGGCGGGGACAGATCCTAGGCGTTCTTCCATTCAACCTCGGCTCGGGTCAGGTGAGGTCAGCGCCTCAGTGTTTGGCTACCTAGCTCTCCTGTAAAACGGAACAGATCAGAAAGAACGGTCCAAAACTTAACTGAGGGGCGGTTCCTGTGGCTCAGTCTGTAAGGCGCCTGCCCCATATAACGAGGGTGGCGGATTCAAACCCGGCCCCGGCTGAACTGCAACCAAAAAATTGCTGGGCGTTGTGGCGGGCGTCTGTAGTCCCAGCTACTCGGGAGGCTGAGGCAAGAGAATCGCTTAAGCCCAGGAGTTGGAGATTGCTGTGAGATGTGTGATGCCATGGCACTGGAACCGAGGGCTATAAAGTGACACTCTGTCTCAACAAAAAAAAAAAAAAAAAGAAAAGAAAAAACTAAACTGACGACTGAAGTTTTTCTCTGGACTTGAAAGCGGGTGTCGGGGGTAGAGGTAGGGTTTCTCTTCCAGGAACTGTGCTACGTGACTATTTACCTCTTTATTTGATGGATTTTAATATTTATTTATTTATTTTTCCTTACATTTGATTTTTTTTCTTTTTTTCTGGTGAGGCCGACTCTCACTGAGACAACCTCCGTAGATTACTGTGGTGTGCTGTCACAGCCCACAAGAACCTCCAACTCCTGGGCATTAAGGATTCCCTGGCCTCAACGTCCCAAGTACCTGAGACTGCATGAGCCAGCCACAACGCCGGGGTATTTTTGCTTTGTTGCAGTTGTCATTGTTGTTTAGCTTGTCAGCCAGGGCTGGAATCTGTCCCCTCCTCGGTGGATGTGGTTGGTGCCTTAACCACTGGGCTATGCACCACCCCCCCACCCCACCAGAGCCTCTTTATTTATCTATTCATTTTTTTAATATTTTCCTTCTTTTGCGGTGTTTGACTGGGGTCCGTTTTCAACCCGCCACCTCCGGTACAGGGGGCCGGTGCCCTGCTCCTCTGAGCCACAGGCAGTGAACAACTTTTACTCTTGGATTTTCCTTCCTTCCTCCCTCCCTCCCTTCCTCCCTTCCTTTCTTCCTTCCTTCCTTCCTTCCTTCCTTGCTTCGTTCCGCCCAATCCGTTGTCCCTCCCTTTCTCCCCCTCTACCTTCCAACCTTCTTTCTCGATAATTTCCTTTCCAGTTTTTGGCCGGGTTTTGGTTTGAACCCGCCAACTCCCGCTTATGCGGGAGGGTTGGGCGGGGGTGCCCGCAGGCGAACTCTTTCAACTAAATGATTTTGAGGAGGGGGCAGTTTTTCTCGCCAGCCACCACCTCTGTATATGGGGCAGGCACACTTCTCCGATCACCCAGAGGCGCCACCCGTCAACTTCCATTCTTTTTCTTTTCTGAGGAGACAGAGTTTCACTATATTGCCCTCGGTAGAGTGCCGCGGCGACACACAGCTCACAGCAAACTCCAACTCCTGGACTTAGGCGATTCTCCAGCCTCAGCCTGCAGTTTAGCTGGGACTACAGGCGCCCGCCACAACGCCCGGCTTTTTTGTTGTTGCAGTTCGGCCGGGGCTGGGTTTGAACCCACCACCCTCGGTATATGGGGCGGGCGCCTTGCTCACTGACCCACAGGCCGCGCCCCCGTTCTCTTCCATTCTTAACAATAGCTTCCCCCCGCCACACATACAACTCTCCAGATACACTGAAACCAGGTGTGGGAGAATGATATTTAACTAAATTGAATTAGGCTGGGCGACGTGAGATGGCTCAGGCCTGTAATCGTAGCATGTTGGGAGGTCTAGGTGGGCGGATCGCTTCAGCTCACTGAGTTGAGCTCCCGAAAATTTGTTTGTTTCTTTCTTTTCCAGTTCTGGCGGAGTCCGGGCTTGAACCAACACCCACGGTATAATATGGGGCCGGCGCCCTACTCCTTGAGCCACGGACTGCGCCCACTCAAACGCACACGCGTTTCTGAACTGAGCAACCCACCCCCCCAACACACCCACCCCCGCTGAGGCCCCAGACCCTGACCTCTTGCGGGCCTCCAATTGGCTGTGGAGCGTGCCGGTCCTGCATTTCTGCAGCTTGCTGACTTGTTGTGACTGCGTGGCCAAAGGCACCACTTTCGGGGTTTTTTTTTTCTTCTTTCTTCCCTTGTTTCTCTCTTTCCACATCTCACACGTGTGCTGGAACACATGATCATGACGCTTATGAACTACTAAAGGAGATGCTGCGACAAGCATCCCTCCCTCCTTCCCTCCCTCTCCCCTTTCTTTCTCTCCTTCCCTTGTAACACCCCCTCCAGGCCCCCGCACCTGCGTATGAAACAACGAGCTAGCGAAGAATGAGCACCCCGTGTTCTCTTGCCAGGCAGGCAGGCATACACGACACCCACGTGGAGCACATGTGGGTGTTAGGTAACTTCGGTCTCCCCAGTGCCCCTCCGATGCCCAGACGTCCGTGGCCGACCTTAGACCGGGGATCTTGTCACCTTAATTCCTGTCGGTCTACCAGATGTCTCTTCTGCGTGCTTTAGCTGACTCAGTCCAGCACGTGGCGGCCGTGTATAACTTCTGGTCCCCCTGAGGCTCGGAGCCTCGTCCAGCCCCTCCAAACCCCATGTTCCTGCTTTCGAGTTCATCTGCCCTCTCGCTTTCTCCCTCTCTCTCTCTCCTTCTACCCCACCCTTTCTCCCCCCTCTCTCTCTATACCCACCTCATTCTCCCTGTCCCTTTATTCTGAAACGGTTCTGCTGCCAATAGGCACTGCTTGCCTCCTGTGTAACGACTAGAGCTAAGGAGCGAACTGGGCAGCGTGTGAGCCTAGGGGGTGTGTCATTTATATCAAAAAAAAAAAGAAAAAAAAAACAACTCTTCTTCATTCACGTGTACACAATCAGCTAGGACAATATATGTCTGTGGGATTATATATTTATTTATTCATAGATTTTTTTTTTTCCCATACACTCTCAGTCCACCTTCAATAGGAAGAGCAGGGTCTCGCCATTCACAAGTCACAGCATACTCGAATTCTTGAGCTCCAGGGATGCTTATCCTTCAGATTCCCGAACAGCTGGGACTATGGTGGTGAGGGGGGCGGTCGTCACTGTCTCCACCGGCCTCGGCCTCCCAGAATGCTAGCTTTAGAGTGGAGATCAACCGCCCCCGGCCCCATAACTTCTTTGTGTCTGTATGCAGCTGTTCCGCGAAGGACAGATCCGTCCTCTCAAAGCCCAGTGGGGAGGCGGTGCGGGGAAGGGCGGGGACAGATCCTAGGCGTTCTTCCATTCAACCTCGGCTCGGGTCAGGTGAGGTCAGCGCCTCAGTGTTTGGCTACCTAGCTCTCCTGTAAAACGGAACAGATCAGAAAGAACGGTCCAAAACTTAACTGAGGGGCGTTGCCTGTGGCTCAGTCTGTAAGGCGCCTGCCCCATATAACGAGCGTGGCGGATTCAAACCCGGCCCCGGCTGAACTGCAACCAAAAAATTGCTGGGCGTTGTGGCGCGCGTCTGTAGTCCCAGCTACTCGGGAGGCTGAGGCAAGAGAATCGCTTAAGCCCAGGAGTTGGAGGTTGCAGTGAGATGTGTGATGCCATGGCACTGGACCCGAGGGTTATAAAGTGACACTCTGTCTCAAGAAAAAAAAAAAAAAAAGAAAAGAAAAAACTAAACTGACGACTGAAGTTTTTCTCTGGACTGGAAAGCGGGTGTCGGGGGTAGAGGTAGGGTTTCTCTTCCAGGGACTGTGCTACGTGACTATTTACCTCTTTATTTGATGGATTTTAATATTTATTTATTGATTTTTCCGTTCATTTGATTTTTTTTCTTTTTTTCTGGTGAGGCCGACTCTCACTGAGACAACCTCCGTAGATTGCTGTGGTGTGCTTTCACAGCCCACAAGAACCTCCAACTCCTGGGCATTAAGGATTCCCTGCCCTCAACGTCCCAAGTACCTGAGACTGCATGAGCCAGCCACAACACCGGGGTATTTTTGCTTTGTTGCAGTTGTCATTGTTGTTTAGCTTGTCAGGCAGGGCTGGAATCCGCCCCCTCCTCCGTGGATGTGGTTGGTGCCTTAACCACTGGGCTATGCACCACCCCCCCACCCCACCAGAGCCTCTTTATTTATCTATTCATTTTTTTAATATTTTCCTTCTTTTGTGGTGTTTGACTGGGGTCCGTTTTCAACCCGCCACCTCTGGTACAGGGGGTCGGTGCCCTGCTCCTCTGAGCCACAGGCAGTGAACAACTTTTACTCTTGGATTTTCCTTCCTCCCTCCCTCCCTCCCTTCCTTCCTTCCTCCCTCCCTCCCTCCCTCCCTCCCTCCCTCCCTCCCTCCCTCCCTCCCTCCCTCCCTCCCTCCCTCCCTCCCTCCCTCCCTCCCTCCCTCCCTCCCTCCCTCCCTCCCTCCCTCCCTCCCTCCCTCCCTCCCTCCCTCCCTTCCTTCCTTCCTTCCTTCCTTCCTTCCTTCCTTCCTTCCTTCCTTCCTTCCTTCCTTCCTTCCTTCCTTCCTTCCTTCCTTCCTTCCTTCCTTCCTTCCTTCCTTCCTTCCTTCCTTCCTTCCTTCCTTCCTTCCTTCCTTCCTTCCTTCCTTCCTTCCTTCCTTCCTTCCTTCCTTCCTTCCTTCCTTCCTTCCTTCCTTCCTTCCTTCCTTCCTTCCTTCCTTCCTTCCTTCCTTCCTTCCTTCCTTCCTTCCTTCCTTCCTTCCTTCCTTCCTTCCTTCCTTCCTTCCTTCCTTCCTTCCTTCCTTCCTTCCTTCCTTCCTTCCTTCCTTCCTTCCTTCCTTCCTTCCTTCCTTCCTTCCTTCCTTCCTTCCTTCCTTCCTTCCTTCCTTCCTTCCTTCCTTCCTTGGTTCCGGCCAATCCGTTGTCCCTCCCTTTCTCCCTCTCTACCTTCCAACCTTCTTTCTCGATAATTTCCTTTCCAGTTTTTGGCCGGGTTTTGGTTTGAACCCGCCAACTCCCGCTTATGCGGGAGGGTTGGGCGGGGGTGCCCGCAGGCGAACTCTTTCAACTAAATGATTTTGAGGAGGGGGCAGTTTTTCTCGCCAGCCACCACCTCTGTATATGGTGGGGCAGGCACACTTCTCCGATCACCCACAGGCGCCACCCGTCAACTTCTATTCTTTTTCTTTTCTGAGGAGACAGAGTTTCACTATATTGCCCTCGGTAGAGTGCCGCGGCGACACACAGCTCACAGCAAACTCCAACTCCTGGACTTAGGCGATTCTCCAGCCTCAGCCTGCCTTTTAGCTGGGACTACAGGCGCCCGCCACAACGCCCGGCTTTTTTGTTGTTGCAGTTCGGCCGGGGCTGGGTTTGATCCCACCACCCTCGGTATATGGGGCGGGCGCCCTGCTCACTGACCCACAGGCCGCGCCCCCGTTCTCTTCCATTCTTAACAATAGCTTCCCCCGCCACACATACAACTCTCCAGATACACTGAAACCAGGTGTGGGAGAATGATATTTAACTAAATTGAATTAGGCTGGGCGACGTGAGATGGCTCAGGCCTGTAATCGTAGCATGTTGGGAGGTCTAGGTGGGCGGATCGCTTCAGCTCACTGAGTTGAGCTCCCGAAAATTTGTTTGTTTCTTTCTTTTCCAGTTCTGGCGGAGTCCGGGCTTGAACCAACACCCACGGTATAATATGGGGCCGGCGCCCTACTCCTTGAGCCACGGACTGCGCCCACTCAAACGCACACGCTTTTCTGAACTGAGCAACCCACCCCCCCAACACACCCACCCCCGCTGAGGCCCCAGACCCTGACCTCTTGCGGGCCTCCAATTGGCTGTGGAGCGTGCCGGTCCTGCATTTCTGCAGCTTGCTGACTTGTTGTGACTGCGTGGCCAAAGGCACCACTTTCGGGGTTTCTTTTTTCTTCTTTCTTCCCTTGTTTCTCTATTTCCACATCTCACACGTGTGCTGGAACACATGATCATGACGCTTATGAACTACTAAAGGAGATGCTGCGACAAGCATCCCTCCCTCCTTCCCTCCCTCTCCCCTTTCTTTCTCTCCTTCCCTTGTAACACCCCCTCCAGGCCCCCGCACCTGCGTATGAAACAACGAGCTAGCGAAGAATGAGCACCCCGTGTTCTCTTGCCAGGCAGGCAGGCATACACGACACCCACGTGGAGCACATGTGGGTGTTAGGTAACTTCGGTCTCCCCAGTGCCCCTCCGATGCCCAGACGTCCGTGGCCGACCTTAGACCGGGGATCTTGTCACCTTAACTCCTGTCGGTCTACCAGATGTCTCTTCTGCGTGCTTTAGCTGACTCAGTCCAGCAGGTGGCGGCCGTGTATAACTTCTGGTCCCCCTGAGGCTCGGAGCCTCGTCTAGCCCCTCCAAACCCCGTGTTCCTGCTTTCGTGTTCATCTGCCCTCTCGCTTTCTCCTTCTCTCTCTCTCCTTCTACCCCACCCTTTCTCCCCCCTCTCTCTCTATACCCACCTCATTCTCCCTCTCCCTTTATTCTGAAACGGTTCTGCTGACAATAGGCACTGCTTGCCTCCTGTGTAACGACTAGAGCTAAGGAGCGAACTGGGCAGCGTGTAGCCTAGGGGTTGTGTCATTTATATGAAAAAAAAAGAAAAAAAAAACAACTCTTCTTCATTCACGTGTACACAATCAGCTAGGACAATATGTGTCTGTGGGATTATATATTGATTTATTCATAGATTTTTTTTTTCCGATACACTCTCAGTCCACCTTCAATAGGAAGAGCGGGGTCTCGCCATTCACAAGTCACAGCATACTCGAATTCTTGAGCTCTAGGGATGCTTATCCTTCAGATTCCCGAACAGCTGGTACTATGGTGGGGAGGGGGGCGGTCGTCACTGTCTCCACCGTCCTCGGCCTCCCAGAATGCTAGCTTTAGAGTGGAGATCAACCGCCCCCGGCCCCATAACTTCTTTGTGTCTGTATGCAGCTGTTCCGCGAAGGACAGATCCGTCCTCTCAAAGCCCAGTGGGGAGGCGGTGCGGGGAAGGGCGGGGACAGATCCTAGACGTTCTTCCATTCAACCTCGGCTCGGGTCAGGTGAGGTCAGCGCCTCAGTGTTTGGCTACCTAGCTCTCCTGTAATACGGAACAGATCAGAAAGAACGGTCCAAAACTTAACTGAGGGGCGGCGCCTGTGGCTCAGTCTGTAAGGCGCCTGCCCCATATAACGAGGGTGGCGGATTCAAACCCGGCCCCGCTGAAATGCAACCAAAAAATTGCTGGGCGTTGTGGCGGGCGTCTATAGTCCCAGCTACTCGGGAGGCTGAGGCAAGAGAATCGCTTAAGCCCAGGAGTTGGAGGTTGCAGTGAGATGTGTGATGCCATGGCACTGGACCCGAGGGTTATAAAGTGACACTCTGTCTCAAGAAAAAAAAAAAAAAGAAAAGAAAAAACTAAACTGACGACTGAAGTTTTCTCTGGACTGGAAAGCGGGTGTCGGGGGTAGAGGTAGGGTTTCTCTTCCAGGAACTGTGCTACGTGACTATTTACCTCTTTATTTGATGGATTTTAATATTTATTTATTGATTTTTCCGTTCATTTGATTTTTTTTCTTTTTTTCTGGTGAGGCCGACTCTCACTGAGACAACCTCCGTAGATTACTGTGGTGTGCTGTCACAGCCCACAAGAACCTCCAACTCCTGGGCATTAAGGATTCCCTGGCCTCAACGTCCCAAGTACCTGAGACTGCATGAGCCAGCCACAACGCCGGGGTATTTTTGCTTTGTTGCAGTTGTCATTGTTGTTTAGCTTGTCAGGCAGGGCTGGAATCCGCCCCCTCCTCGGTGGATGTGGTTGGTGCCTTAACCACTGGGCTATGCACCACCCCCCCACCCCACCAGAGCCTCTTTATTTATCTATTCATTTTTTTAATATTTTCCTTCTTTTGCGGTGTTTGATTGGGGTCCGTTTTCAACCCGCCACCGCCGGTACAGGGGGCCGGTGCCCTGCTCCTCTGAGCCACAGGCAGTGAACAACTTTTACTCTTGGATTTTCCTTCCTTCCTCCCTCCCTTCCTCCCTCCCTCCCTCCCTCCCTCCCTCCCTCCCTCCCTCCCTCCCTCCCTTCCTTCCTTCCTTCCTTCCTTCCTTCCTTCCTTCCTTCCTTGCTTCGTTCCGTCCAATCCTTTGTCCCTCCCTTTCTCCCTCTCTACTTTCCAACCTTCTTTCTCGATAACTTCCTTTCCAGTTTTTGGCCTTGTTTTGGTTTGAACCCGCCAACTCCCGCTTATGCGGGAGGGTTGGGCGGGGGTGCCCGCAGGCGAACTCTTTCAACTAAATGATTTTGAGGAGGGGGCAGTTTTTCTCGCCAGCCACCACCTCTGTATATGGGGCCGGCACACTTCTCCGATCACCCACAGGCGCCACCCGTCAACTTCTATTCTTTTTCTTTTCTGTAGAGACAGAGTTTCACTCTATTGCCCTCGGTAGATTGCCGCGGCGACACACAGCTCACAGCAACCTCCAACTCCTGGACTTAGGCGATTCTCCAGCCTCAGCCTGCCGAGTAGCTGGGACTACAGGGGCCCGCCACAACGCCCGGGTTTTTTGTTGTTGCAGTTCGGCCGGGGCTGGGTTTGAACCCACCACCCTCGGTATATGGGGCGGGCGCCCTGCTCACTGACCCACAGGCCGCGCCCCCGTTCTCTTCCATTCTTAACAATAGCTTCCCCCCGCCACACATACAACTCTCCAGATACACTGAAACCAGGTGTGGGAGAATGATATTTAACTAAATTGAATTAGGCTGGGCGACGTGAGATGGCTCAGGCCTGTAATCGTAGCATGTTGGGAGGTCTAGGTGGGCGTATCGCTTCAGCTCACTGAGTTGAGCTCCCGAAAATTTGTTTGTTTCTTTGTTTTCCAGTTCTGGCGGGGTCCGGGCTTGAACCAACACCCACGGTATAATATGGGGCCGGCGCCCTACTCCTTGAGCCACGGACTGCGCCCACTCAAACGCACACGCGTTTCTGAACTGAGCAACCCACCCCCCCAACACACCGACCCCCGCTGAGGCCCCAGACCCTGACCTCTTGTGGGCCTCCAATTGGCTGTGGAGCGTGCCGGTCCTGCATTTCTGCAGGTTGCTGACTTGTTGTGACTACGTGGCCAAAGGCACCACTTTCGGGGTTTCTTTTTTCTTCTTTCTTCCCTTGTTTCTCTCTTTCCACATCTCACACGTGTGCTGGAACACATGATCATGACGCTTATGAACTACTAAAGGAGATGCTGCGACAAGCATCCCTCCCTCCTTCCCTCCCTCTCCCCTTTCTTTCTCTCCTTCCCTTGTAACACCCCCTCCAGGCCCCCGCACCTGCGTAGGAAACAACGAGCTAGCGAAGAATGAGCACCCCGTGTTCTCTTGCCAGGCAGGCAGGCATACACGACACCCACGTGGAGCACTTGTGGGTGTTAGGTAACTTCGGTCTCCCCAGTGCCCCTCCGATGCCCAGACGTCCGTGGCCGACCTTAGACCGGGGATCTTGTCACCTTAACTCCTGTCGGTCTACCAGATGTCTCTTCTGCGTGCTTTAGCTGACTCAGTCCAGCAGGTGGCGGCCGTGTATAACTTCTGGTCGCCCTGAGGCTCGGAGCCTCGTCTAGCCCCTCCAAACCCTGTGTTCCTGCTTTCGTGTTCATCTGCCCTCTCGCTTTCTCCCTCTCTCTCTCTCCTTCTACCCCACCCTTTCTCCCCCCTCTCTCTCTATACCCACCTCATTCTCCCTCTCCCTTTATTCTGAAACGGTTCTTCTGACAATAGGCACTGCTTGCCTCCTGTGTAACGACTAGAGCTAAGGAGCAAACTGGGCAGCGTGTGAGCCTAGGGGGTGTGTCATTTATATGAAAAAAAAAGAAAAAAAAAAAACAACTCTTCTTCATTCACGTGTACACAATCAGCTAGGACAATATATGTCTGTGGGATTATATATTTATTTATTCATATTTTTTTTTCCCATACACTCTCAGTCCACCTTCAATAGGAAGAGCGGGGTCTCGCCATTCACAAGTCACAGCATACTCGAATTCTTGAGCTCCAGGGATGCTTATCCTTCAGATTCCCGAACAGCTGGGACTATGGTGGGGAGGGGGGCGGTCGTCACTGTCTCCACCGGCCTCGGCCTCCCAGAATGCTAGCTTTAGAGTGGAGATCAACCGCCCCCGGCCCCATAACTTCTTTGTGTCTGTATGCAGCTGTTCCCCGAAGGACAGATCCGTCCTCTCAAAGCCCAGTGGGGAGGCGGTGCGGGGAAGGGCGGGGACAGATCCTAGGCGTTCTTCCATTCAACCTCGGCTCGGGTCAGGTGAGGTCAGCGCCTCAGTGTTTGGCTACCTAGCTCTTCTGTAAAACGGAACAGATCAGAAAGAACGGTCCAAAACTTAACTGAGGGGCGGTGCCTGTGGCTCAGTCTGTAAGGCGCCTGCCCCATATAACGAGGGTGGCGGATTCAAACCCGGCCCCGGCTGAACTGCAACCAAAAAATTGCTGGGCGTTGTGGCGGGCGTCTGTAGTCCCAGCTACTCGGGAGGCTGAGGCAAGAGAATCGCTTAAGCCCAGGAGTTGGAGGTTGCTGTGAGATGTGTGATGCCATGGCACTGGACCCGAGGGTTATAAAGTGACACTCTGTCTCTACAAAAAAGAAAAAAAAGAAAGAAAAAACTACGTAAGCATAACTTCTCACAGCATAATTTTACACAGCTTATCAGAACTTCCTCCTTCAAACAATTTATTCACATGGCTTCCAGGATACTTGGCTTCCTCAACACTGTGCTCTCCTGTTTTTCCTTCTCTCTCACTAATTCTCTGTTGTCTTTCCTGGTTATTCCTCAGTACCTTGACTTGTCAATGTTGGAGGGACCCAGGGTTCCCTGAACCTGAATGGGGATCCTTGAGCTTCCCCGCTTTTATATTTATGTTCTCTTTCCAAGTAATTTCATCCAATTTGTGCTTTAAATACCATTGGCGGGGGGGGGTGGAAGGGTGAGCGAGAGTCTCACTGTGTTGCCACAGGCTAGAGTGCTGTGGTGCCACAGCTCACAGCAACCTCAGACTCTGGGGCTCAAGTAATCCTCTTTCCTCAGCCTCTTGAATAGCTGAGACTACAGGCGCCTGCCACAATGCCTGACTATTTTTAGAGATAGGGTCTCTCACTCTTGCTCAGGGTGCTCTGGAACTGCTGAGTTCAGGCAATCCAGAGTGCTAGGATTACAGGCATGAGCCACCACACCCAGCTTAAATACCATTTTCTCATTGATGATTCCTTACATTACATCTTTAGAACTGAACTACAACTGTAATCTCTAATTCTGAGTTGGCATTTGCACTTGGATACATAATGGGCATCTTAACACACTAAAAAAAAAACCAACAAAACAAAAAAAAACAACTCCTGATCTTTGCCCATTCCACTGATACTGCAAGTGTTCACCAACATCCAGTTTTTCTCTCCTCCAGGCCACATGAATGGCCATATGACTTATTCTGGCCAACTGAATATGAGCACAAGTACCATTTATCACTGCTAACTTGGGCAATGAAAATCCCATTTGTGGTTCTCCAGTCTTTCTCTCTTGCTGTGGCAACTGTAAATGTTCTGTGTTCTGTCCAGATGGTGTACCTACAAGATGGTGGAGTCTCAATCAAGTAGGGTTCCTTGGGATTGCCAAAGATCTTCCCAAGACCCACATGGGACATGTAGCAAGTGAGAAATTTTCAGGATGCGGGCATATCCCCCCAGGCTAATAGTCCCTGAACATGCTTTCACAAAGTCCTCTTCTCTATATCAGCAACTACATGTTTTCAGCTGCTCATTTAAAAACCTTGGAGGCCTTCTGGCCCTTCTTTTTCTCTCACACTCCACATCCAATTATCAGCACACCCTATACTTTGAAAATTCACCTAGAATCCAATCACTGTTACTGCCTCCACTACTACACTGCTTCAAAAGACACTGATAAGAAAATGACAAGACAAGTTACAAACTAGTAGAAAATATTTACAAAGCATATTATCTAATAAAGGATTTATATCCAAAATATGTAACACTCTCAATGCTCATCAATAAGCAAACAAACCACCTAATTTTTTAAAATGAGCAAAAGACTTAATAGACATTTCATCAGTGAAGACATATGGAAAGCAAATAAGTGCATGAAAAGATGCTCAACATTATTAGTCACAGGGAAATGCAAATTAAGTTAAAACCACAATGAGACAGCACTACATACAAATTAGAATGGCAAAAATTAAAAAGACTAACAATACAGGACAAAGTGTTAATTAGGAAGTCGAGCACTAGAGCTCTCATTCACTGCTAGTTGGAATACTAAATTGTGTAACTACTTTGGGAAACAGTTTGGCAATTTCTTTAAAAGTTTTAAACATACATATGTGGCAGAACAAGAGTGCTTGGATATTGATAGAAACTGTCCATATCAGAAGCTACTTATAGGAGATCTATCATTACTTATAGATAATTCTTGTTTTGTTGAGAGGTACTAAAATCTATATCTATGAAATGATACAGCTGTTCCACTCCTAGGCATTGACAAGGAAATGAGAACATATGTCCACTTAGAGATTTGTACATAGATATTCACAGTCAAAAATTAGAAACTGCCCAAATGATGTCCATTAACAGGTGAATGGATACATAATTTGTGGTATATCCACACAACATACACTACTCAGCAATAAAAAAGGACTGAACTATTGATAAACACAACCTAGATGGATCTCAAAATAATTATGCTGAATAAAAGAAGCCAGACAATACCAAAAAAAAAAAAAGAGAGAGAGAGAGAGAAAGAGAGAAAAGAATATACACCATATGACTCCATTATATAAAACTTTAGAAAATGCAAACTGATGTATAGTGACAAAAAGCAGGTCAGTCAGAGCCTGGAGAAAGGGAGGGCTAAGAAGAGCAGAAGGATGAGATGTCAAAGGGACACAGGAAACTTGTGAGGGTGACAGTGATACCGTTGGGATATTTGTCCCCTCGTAACCTCATGTTGAAATGTGATCCCCAGTGTTGGAGCTGGGGCCTGGCAGATGGCATTTGGGTCATAGAAGATCCCTCCTGAAAGGCTTAGTGTCATCCTTTTGGTAACCAGTTCTCACTCTATTCATTCCCCTGAGATGAGAACGCTGAAAAGCCTGCACTCTCCTTCTCTCTCCCTTGCCTCCTCCTCTGTCTCTTGTGTCCTCTCTTGCCATATGATACTCCTGAGCCCCTTTGCCCTCTGCCATGATTGGAAGCTTCCTGGAGGTCCCCACCAGAAACAGATTCTGGCACCAAGCTTTTTGTACAGCCTGCAGAACTGTAAGATAAATAAACTTCTTTCTCCTTTTTTTTTTTTTTTTTGAGACAGAGTCTCACTATGTCACTCTCGATAGAGAGTCATGGCATCATAGTTCACAGCAAGCTCAAACTCTTGGGCTTAAGCAATTCTCTTGCCTCAGCCTCCCAAGTAGCTGAGACTACAGGTGCCTGCCACAACACCCGGCTATTTTTTTTGTTGCAGTTGTTTAATTGTCCGGGGCTGAGTTTGAACTGCCCACCCTTGGTGTACGTGGCTGGCACCATAACCATTGTGCCTTGAGTGCTGAGCCATAAACCTCTTTCTTTTTTTTTTTTTTTTGTAGAGACAGAGTCTCACTTTATGGCCCTCGGTAGAGTGCCGTGGCCTCACACAGCTCGCAGCAACCTCCAACTCCTGGGCTTAAGCTATTCTCTTGCCTCAGCCTCCCGAGCAGCTGGGACTATAGGCGCCCGCCACAACACCCAGCTATTTTTTGGTTGCAGTTTGGCCAGGGCCGGGTTTCAACCCGCCACCCTCAGTATATGGGGCCGGTGCCCTACTGACTGAGCCACAGGCGCCGCCCAAACCTCTTTCTTTTTAAATTACTCAGAAAGGTAGACAGATACGTTCACTATCTTGATTGTGGTGATGATTTCACCAGGGTACACATATGTCAAAATATTAAACTACAGATTCATACAATTTACTATATGTCAATGATATTTCAACAAACCTGTTTTAGAAAAAATACAGCAGGTATTCAGGAAATATTTTTGGAAAGCATCAAGTGGATGAAAATGAAAATAAATGTTAAGAACACATAATCCTAAGCATGAACTGAATTGGGAACCCATTATGCCTTCCCTCATTCAACAATATCTTTTCTGAATGAGACAATATAGGATGGAAAGGAGGAATAAGCTATCATAAAAGATGGGCCCTTCATATGAAGAGAAAGAATCACCTATAAAAAGCTTCTGAAATGGACAATTGCTACCTAGATAAACAAATGCAATTATTTTACCAGTCCCCTCAAAGTTGGGTAATTTCTTTGGACTCATCTTAGAAATCCGGCCTAATTTCTCCTTTTTATGTGATTTTCACTTGCCATTAAACACATCAAGTCTCTTTAGTTTGTTAAAAAAATTTTTAGAAATTAAGGATTCACTAATAGCATGTGTCCTCAGTCTATGAGTCTTGAATGAAAAGTCTCTTTCCTGGGACTCCTATATCCTTTGTCTTCCAATTTCCCACTGAGGTAGAAAAATTCACCATCTCTATTTCTTTCATCTCCCATGCTCTTCTCTTTGAAATCCTCAATTCCTGGCTCGGCGTCCGTAACACAGTGGTTATGGCTACAGCCACATACACTGAGGGTGGCAGATTTGAACCCAACCCTAAGCTAGCTAAACAACAATGACAACTGCAACAAAAAATAGCGAGGCACAGGGGTGTGCATCTGTAGTCCCAGTTACTTGGGAGGCTGAGGTAAGAGAATCACGTAAGCCCAAGAGTTTGAGGTTGCTCTGAGCTGTGATGCCACAGCACTCTACTGAGGGCGACATAGTGAGACTCTGTCTCAACAACAAAAAAAAATCCTCAATTCCTCTCATCATGATCAATTTTAGCATCATTCTAATAATATGAATACACCTGCTTCTTTCATAAGCTGTTATAGTCATGAGTCTCCTGCAACATGACCCCTTCATATTCAAAACCTAAGTTTTGAACAAAATAAACGTTCAGCATACACTTATGCCTAAGCAAAGTTAGCCCCCAGGACTTACCTCATTTCTACCAACTACCTTGGTTAAAATCACTGCCAAAGACACAGGAGGAGGCATGCAACCTACTGTCTGTAAACTGAAAAATAAAAGAAAATCCAATTATAAATATTTTCCATTACAAACAGATTTCTTAAGTATTCTAAAGTAGCAGAGCTGAGCAAATGAAAATAAGAGAATGTTTACTGTTACACATATCCTGTTGGATTTAGACAATTGTACGTGAGTCAGCAGGCTTGGAAGATGCTGCAACCATAGGAGTTCTAAGCTTTCATTCTGTTCCAGGCATGGGTGATTTTATTTTTTAAGTTATTTAAGGGGAGGAGACAAGATGGCTGACTGAAGCCAGCTTTCCACAGAGGCTCCCATCCAGTAGGAGAGTTAAAGGACAAAAATTCAGCAAGTAACCTGGTGGATTTGAGCTGCACTAAGAGAGAAGGTTGAAGAATGCACGTCAACCCCGCTGAAGTGAGCTGCGACCACAAGGATATAAACAAAAGGTACAAAATCCATCACCAAGCGGACGAGAGTCCCCTCCCGCATGAGAACGGCTCAGAGTGCCCCACAAACAATCGGGCAGAGTTCAAAGGTCCTCCCACTACACTCCACGGGAGAGACCCTCTAAAAACTGGACCTATCTCCCCTACTAGGGTGCCACGGCGTCCTCCTGCCAGGTATAAAACTGTATAAACTGTATATAGTCTCTACCTGGAATTCTGAGCTCCCAGCACTCACCTTTACTCACACTGAGGTCTGTAGGCCAGTCCCGGTTGGCGGAGAGGGAACCGCACCTGAGTGGCAGTTCCCTGAGGCACAGTGTGACAGCCGTCTTTTGGTGACAATACGGCCAGGCATAAAACTGTGTAAAGCTGTGTGTGTTCTCAGCCTGCAACCCCAGGCTCCCAGCACTCCCCACACTCCCCTCTGCTCTTGCTCTAAGGTCTGGAGGCCTGTCCCCCAGGGGTCCAGACTCTTGGGCGATTGCTCGAGGGGTGTAGACAGTGCTGGGCTGCAGCCAGTTGGTGCAGACTCTGGGGTACAGGAGCAGAGAGAGGACGGTTGGCCAGAAGGGAGCTACACCAGAGCACAGGTTGCCTGAGCCATAAAACAGCAGCCCTCTTTTGCTAGCAATACGGCTTACTACCGAATATTCTGAAGCCACACCCCCTGTCTCCCTGGGCAACCAGAGACTCTGAGTATAGGATTTGCCTGAGGCTACTCCAACTTGTAAACCAGGGAAACTCCCAGGGCAGGGCTGACCCAGAAGTCCACTTTACTAAACCTAAGATGCACCTGGCCCTCAGGGGATCGTCAGCCTATAAACAATACAAGAGCAAAGACAAGCTGATTTGAAACTCAATTCAGCTTCTCTTCTGCAGGGGAACCGCAGAGTTGTTCTGTTCTGTTCTGTCAGTAACATTAATCAGGGGAAAGACTGGACCTGAGTGAAAACCCCCCAAACTTCATCAAGTGCCCGAGGTTGTCAGGCCTCACCTCCTCCTGCTAGAGAGAGGCAGAGCGCAGCAGCCTGGCAGACTTCCTTGTGATTCAGGCACATAAAAACTCCTGGAGTACCAATTCACTACAGGCAACTGGGTCAGCCAACCCCAGGGCTATCAGTGACTGGGTGTGACAGAGTGCAAGGTGGGGAAGGAGGCAGCAACCTTCCCAGACTGATCTATTGGCTGGGTGGCTCCTCCTGACTCCACGCACCACTGGAGCAAGCCACACCAGAGTAGTCACCAGACCCCTGTGATCCAGTTCCCAGAGACCTCTTAAACTCTCTCACCCAAGACAGGTGCAGACTGAGACAATTGATTTGGACTTTTTGAACTGAACCAATTGCCTGAGGACAAATCAGGTGGTGCCCTGGGTGCACGGTGGTAGGAAGTTTGATTTTTCGTTTCCAATTGTTTGCCGGTGGGGGGTGGGGTGACTTAAATGCTGATATTTCTCCACAGCTGAGACTTCAATCCAGAGTATCTGTTTCACTAGGGTGGAACAGAAACCAGTTGAAAACAAGCCCCAGGGGAAAAAAATCAGAGGGAGTAAAACAACCATGGTGCGGAATCAGCAGAAAAACTCTGGCAACATGAATAACCAGAATAGATCAACCCCCCCCCCAAGGAAAGATATGGCAGATGCAATTGAAGATCCCATTCATAAACAACTGGCTGAGATGTCAGAAATCAAATTCAGAATTTGGATTGCAGACAAGATTAACAAAGTGGAATTAGGAATTCGAGGAGAAATTTAAAAGTTGTCTCAAGAATTTAACGAATTTAAAGACAAAACCACCAAAGACTTAGACACACTGAAGCAAGAATTTGCAGCCCTCAAAGATATGAAAAATACAGTAGAATCCCTCAGCAACAGAATGGAGAAAGCAGAAGAAGGATTTCTGACATCGAAGATAAAGACTTTGAACGCTCCCAAACTCTCAAACAGGAAGAGAAATGAAGAGCAAAAACGGATCATTCTCTCAGAGAGCTCTGGGATAATTCGAAGAAGGCGAATATCCGAATCATAGGAGTTCCAGAAACAGATGAAGTGGCCTCACGGGGCACAGAGGCCCTTCTGCATGAAATTATGAAAGAGAATTTTCCAGACATGCCTAGAGATTCTGAAATTCAGATAGCGGACAGCTTCAGAACCCCAGCATGACTCAACCTCAATAAGACATCCCCCAGGCATATCATAATTAACTTCACTAAAGTTAATATGAAGGAGAAAATCCTCAAAGCTGCCAGGAGAAAGAAAACCATTACCTTCAAAGGGAAGAATATTAGAATGACTGTAGATCTCTCTGCTGAAACTTTTCAAGACAGAAGAGGGTGGTCACTGACTTTTAATCTCCGAAAGCAAAATAACTTTCAACCCAGGATCTTGTATCCAGCTAAACTGAGTTTCATTTATCATGGAGAAATTAAACACTTTAATGACATTCATATATATTTTTTTTTTTTTTTGTAGAGACAGAGTCTCACTTTATGGCCCTCGGTAGAGTGCTGTGGCCTCACACAGCTCACAGCAACCTCCAACTCCTGGGCTTAAGCAATTCTCTTGCCTTAGCCTCCCGAGTAGCTGGGACTACAGGCGCCCGCCACAACGCCCAGCTATTAATGACATTCATATGTTGAAGAAATTTGCCATAACCAAACCAGCTCTTCAGGATATTCTCAGACCTATCCTCCATAATGACCAACCCAATCCTATACCACAAAAGTAAACTCACTCAGAAACTTCGGATCAAACTCCAATTTCTACACTGGTGAAAGGATAAAAAATGCCCACTGGACTTTTGAAAAACTCGATACCCAAAACTTCACCAGACTTATCAATATTCTCCATTAATGTGAACGGCTTAAACTGTCCTCTAAACAGGCATAGGTTAGCTGACTGGAGACAAAAACTCAGGCCAGATATCTGTTGCATACAAGAGTCACATCTTAACTTAAAAGATAAATACAGACTCAGGGTGAAAGGATGGTCGTCCATATTTCAGGCAAATGGTAATCAGAAAAAATCAGGTGTTGCAATTTTATTTGCAGATACAATAGGCTCTAAACCAAAAAGTAAGGAAGGACAAGAATGGTCACTTCATATTTGTTAAGGGTAATACTCAATACGATGAGATCTCAATTATTAATATCTATGCACCCAAGCAGAATGCACCTCAATTTACAAGAGAAACTCTAACAGACATGAGCAACTTGATTTCCTCCAGCTCCATAATAGTCAGAGATTTCAACACTCCTTTGGCAGTGTTGGATCGATCCTCCAACAAGAAGCTGAGCAAAGAAATCTTAGATTTAAGCCTAACCATCCAACATTTGGATTTAGCAGACATCTACAGAACATTTCATCCCAACAAAACTAAATACACATACTTCTCATCAGCCCACGGAACTTACTCCAAAATCGATCAATCTTAGGTCACAAGTCTAACCTCAGTAAAGTTAAAGGAATAGAAATTATTCCATGCATCTCCTCGGACCACCATGGAATAAAACTTGAGCTGAGTAACAACAGAAATCTGCATACTCATACCAAAACATGGAAGTTAAATAACTTTATGCTGAATGATAGCTGGGTCAGAGATGAGATTAAGAAAGAAATCGCCAACTTTTTGGAACAAAACAACAATGAAGACACGAACTATCAGAACCTCTGGGACACCACAAAGGCAGTTCTAAGAGGGAAATTTATAGCACTGCAAGCCTTCCTCAAGAGAACGGAAAGAGAGGAAGTTAACGACACAATGGGACATCTCAAGCAACTGGAAAAGGAAGAACATTCCAACCCCAAACCCAGTAGAAGAAAAGAAATAACCAAAATTAGAGCATAATTAAATGAAATTGAAAACAAAAGAATAATACAACAGATTAATAAATCAAAAAGCTGGTTGTTCGAAAAGGTCAATAAAACTTTGGCCAACCTAATCAGGAAAAAAAGAGTAAAATCTCTAATCTCATCAATCAGAAAGAACAAAGACAAAATAACAACAGATTCCTCAGAAATCCAGAAAATCCTTAATGAATATTACAAAAAAATGTATTCTCAGAAATAAGAAAATCTGAAGGAAATTGACCGATACTTGGAAGCATGTCACCTTCCAAGACTTAGCCAGAATCAAGTGGAAATGTTGAACAGGCCCATATCAAGTTCGGAAATAGCATCAACCATACAAAACCTCCCTAAAAAGAAAAGCTCGGGACCAGATGGTTTCATGTCAGAATTCTACCAAACTTTTAAAGAGGAATTAGTACCTATATTACTCAACCTGTTCCAAAAGGTAGAAAAAGAAGAAAGACTACCTGACATGTTCTATGAAGCAAACATCACCCTGATCCCCAAACCAGGAAAAGACCCAACAAGAAAAGAAAATTATAGACCGATATCACTAATGAATATAGATGCAAAAATATTCAACAAGATCCTAACAAACAGAATCCAGCAACACATCAAACAAATTATACATCATGACCAAGTCGGTTTTACCCCAGGGTCTCAAGGCTGGTTCAATATACGTAAATCTATAAATGTAATCCAGCACATAAACAAATTAAAAAACAAAGACCATATGATTCTCTCAATCGATGCATAAAAAGCTTTTGACAATATCCAGCATCCCTTCATGATCAGAACACTTAAGAAAATTGGTATAGAAGGGACATTTCTTAAACTGATAGAGACCATCTACAGCAAACCCACAGCCAATTTCATATCGAGTGGAGTTAAATTGGAATCATTTCCACTTAGATCAGGAACCAGACAAGGCTGCTCATTGTCTCCATTGCTTTTTAACATTGTAATGGAAATTTTAGCCACCACAATTAGGGAAGAAAAGGCGATCAAGGGTATCCATATAGGGTCAGAAGAGATCAAACTTTCGCTCTAAACAGATGATATGATTATATATCTGGAAAACACTAGGGACTCTTCTACAAAACTTTTAGAAGTGATCAAGGAATACAGCAGTGTCTCAGGTTACAAAATCAACATTCATAAAATGGTAGCCTTTATATATACCAACAATAGTCAAGTTGAAAAAACAGTTAAGGACTCTATCCCCATTCACAGTAGTGCCAAAGAAGATGAAATATTTGGGAATTTATCTAACAAAGGATGTGAAAGATCTCTGTAAAGAGAACTATGAAACTCTAAGAAAAGAAATAGCTGAAAATATTAACAAATGGAAAAACATACCATGCTCATGGCTGAGAAGAATCAACATTGTTAAAATGTCCATACTACCCAAAGCAATATATAATTTCAATGCAATCCCTATTAAAGCTCCACTGTCATACTTTAAAGATTGGAAAAAACAATACTTCATTTTATATGGAATCAGAAAAAACCTCGAATAGCCAAGACATTACTCAGAAATAAAAACAAAGCAGTAGGAAGTACGCTCCCAGACCTCAGACTATACTACAAATCGATAGTGATCAAAACAGCATGGTATTGGCACAAAAACAGAGAAGTAGATGTCTGGAACAGAATAGAGAACCAAGAGATGAATCCAGCTACTTACCATTATTTAATCTTTGACAAGCCAATTAAAAACATTCAGTGGGGAAATGATTCCCTATTTAACAAATGGTGCTGGTGAACTGGCTGGCAACCTATAGAAGACTGAACTGGACCCACACCTTTCACCATTAACTAAGATAGACTCTCATTGGATTAAAGATTTAAACTTAAGACATGAAACTATAAAGATACTAGAGGAGAGCGCAGGGAAAACCCTTGAGGAAATCGGTCTGGGTGAGTATTTTGTGAGGAGGACCCCCCAGGCAATTGAAGCAGCTTCAAAAATACACTACTGGGACTTGATCAAACTAAAAAGCTTCTGCACAGCTAAGAACACAGTAAGTAAAGCAAGCAAACAGCCCTCAGAATGGGAGAAAATATTTGCAGGTTATGTCTCTGACAAAGGTTTAATAACCAGAATCCAGAGAGAACTCAAACGCATTAGTAAGAATAGAACAAGGGATCCCATTGCAGGCTGGGCAAGGGATTTGAAGAGAAACTTCTCTGAAGGAGACAGGCATGCAGCCTTCAGACATATGAAAAAATGCTCATCATCTTTAATCATCAGAGAAATGCAAATCAAAACTACTTTGAGATACCATCTAACTCCAGTAAGACTAGCCTATATCACAAAATCCCAAGACCAGAGATGTTGGTGTGGATGTGGAGAAAAGGGAACACTTTTGCACTGCTGGTGGGAATGCAAATTAATACATTCCTTTTGGAAAGAGATATGGAGAATACTTAGAGATCTAAAAATAGATCTGCCATTCAATCCTGTAATCCCTCTACTGGGCATATACCCAGAAGACCAAAAATCACATCATAATAAAGATATTTGTACCAGAATGTTTATTTCAGCCCAATTCATAATTGCTAAGTCATGGAAGAAGCCCAAGTGCCTATTGATCCACGAATGGATTAATAAATTATGGTATATTTACACCATGGAATATTATGCAGCCTTCAAGAAAGATGGAGACTTTACCTCTTTCATGTTTACATGGATGGAGCTGGAACATATTCTTCTTAGTGAAGTATCTCAAGAAGGGAAGAAAAAGTACCCAATGTATTGAGCCCTACTATGAAACTAATTTAGGGTTTTCACATGAAAGCTATAACCCAGTTATAACCTAAGAATAGGGGGAAGGGGGAAAGGGAGGGGAGGGAGGGGGGAGGTGGGTAGAGGGAAAGGGATTGGTGGGATTACACCAGCGGTGCATCTTACAAGGGTATATGTGAAACTTGGTAAACGGTCTGTGAAGCTAGTGAATGATGCCCCATGAATATATCAATGTACACAGCTATGATTTAATAAAAAAAATTAAAAAGTTATTTAAGCTCTTATTACATAATTAAAACAGTGAAATTATAATGGGTATAGTCATTGAAAGATAACCAAAATGGTTACCCATTGGTAAGTGTATATAAGCTTAGGTTATTTTCAAGGAAATTAAAATTCTTTTCCTGCCGGTGTGAAAGCTACACTTATAGTCCTGGTACTCTAGGAGGCCAAGGCAGGAGGATCCCTTGGCCCAAGAGTTCCAGACCAGCCTGAGCAAGAGTCAGACCCTGTTGCTAATAAAAAATAGAAAAATTAGCCAGGTGCTGTGGCAGGTGCTTATAGTCCCAGCTACCTGGGAGGCTGAGGCAGAAGGATTGTTTAAACCAGAAGTCTGAGTTTGCTGTGAGCCAGGCTGATATCACAGCACTCCAGGAGTGAGACTCTGACTCAAAAAATAATAATAGGGCAGCGCCTGTAGCTCAGTGGGTAGAACACCGGCCACATATACTGAGGTTGGTGGGTTCCAACCCAGCCCTGGCCAAACTGCAACAAAAAACTCTTAAAATAGAATAAAATAAAATAATAATAATAAAATCTTTTCCTTCCACTTTTTGTATAAGTCAGTCTTTTGGTAAAATTTAAGCTTTAAAACCACTCCAAAGTTCAAAAATATATAACAAAACCCACCCTACATTTTCTATTTCTTTTATCATTATCATTATTATTATTATTATTATTATTATTATTATTAAATCATAGCTGTGTACATTAATGAGATCATGGGGCACCATATGCTGGTTTTATAAACAGTTTGACATATTTTCATCACACTGGTTAACATAGGCTTCCTGGCATTTTCTTAGTTATTGGGTTAAGACATTTATATTCTACATTTACTAAGTTTCACATGTACCCTTGTAAGATGCACCGCAGGTGTAATTCCACCAATCACCCTCCCTCTGCCCATCCTCCCCCCTTCCTCTCCTCCCTCTCCCCCTTCCCCATATTCTTAGGTTATAACTGGGTTATAGCTTTCATGTGAAAACCCTAACTTAGTTTCATAGTAGGGCTGAGTACATTGGATGCTTTTTCTTGCATTCTTGAGATACTTTACTAAGAAGAATATGTTCCAGCTCCATCATGTAAACATGAAAGAGGTAAAGTCTCCATTTGTCTTTAAGGCTGCATAATATTCCATGGTGTACATATACCACAATTTATTAATCCATTCATGGATTGATGGGCATTTGGGCTTTCAAAACTCTCATTTCATAAAAGACATTTTCATGTTGTAATACTGCATATCACAGAAACAGGCACGACACAATCAGATATTTCTTGCATTCAGACTGTGTAGTAAATTCTAGTATCCAATTTGGTTGGTATTAAATTAGGTATGTATTCCCAAAATCACACATCTATTTTCTCAGATAGATTATTGTATGTTTAAGATAGAAAATAAATTGTATTATTTCTACCTTATACTTAAGATAGAAAACAAATTATCTTATTTCTATCTTATTTTTAAAATAGACAATAAATTGCATGGCAAGCAAATGAAATTAATTATGAGTAGTAAATGTAAGTACTAAAAATAAAAAAAAGTTAAAATTCATATAGAATATACCTTCCAGGAGTTCAAATAACTGGCCTAAGTGAAAAGTTCACACAGGGCATAGAGGCCAGAGAGCATCTGACTTAGATTTTGAGTGATTAAGATTACAGATTAAGTTGACCCTTGCACAACGCAGATTTGAACTGTGAGGATGCACTGACAGGTGGATTTTCTTCCACTTCTGTCACCCCTGAGAGAGCAAAACTAGCCCCTCCTTCCTCCTTGGCCTATACAACATGAAGTTGATAAGAATGAAGACCCATAAAATAAATGATGCACTTTCACTTAATGAAAAGTAAAATTATTTTCTCTTCCTATGCTTTTTTTTTGAGACAGAGCATCAGGCTGTTACCCTGGGTAGAGTGCTGTGGCATCACTGCTCACAGCAACCTCCAACTCCTGGGCTTAAGCAATTCTCTTGACTCAGCCTCCCAAATAGCTGGGTCTACAGGCGCCTGCCACAATGCCCAGCTATTTTTTGGTTATAGTTGTCATTGCTGTTTGGCAGGCCCGAGCTGGATTCAAACCTGCCAGCTCTGATGTATGTGGCTGGTGCCCTAGCGGCTTGAACTACAGGCACCGAGCCTCCTATGCTTTTCATAATAATGTTTTCTTTTGCCTAGCTTTCTTTAAGAATAGAGTATACAATGCATATAACACACAGAATACACATACATTAACTGTTTATGTTATATGTGATATTATTATATATTAATGATAATAATAGGGTTATAGGTAAGGCTTCTGGTCACAAGGAAGCTATTTTTTTCTTTTTAACAAGTCTGTTTATTGAAAGGATCTGAAAATAGTAGTAAGGCTTTCAACATTTAACAAATTTTAAGATATTAACAATATGAAACATTAAGATTCACTTCAAAAATCTAGAATTGTCTAGATCATTCCAATCTCGTACTGCTTTAGGACAAAATTTAGCATTTGCTTTTTTGTTTAGATAAGGGACTGAAATTCCAAATACCACTGTCTCTGGGCCTAAAACTGAGGTACTGGGGCCCCTTCCCCTCAGCCTGTGGGTGGCAGATGGAGGTCCTGCTGGCACTCAGAGTCATGGGCAGACTCAGGACCTGGGGGGCCCCTCTGCCACTTCAGTGTCGCCCAGAATCATAATCAGCATCTTCAGACACTCCACTTCATCGATGCCGAGGGCATGACCTGCACCTCATGAAAGGGTCCTCATTCTCCTGTTCTCACCAATGAATGATGAGAGGGGTGATTTCTTGGGCAAACCTCTAAGAGCAGCTACTCAAAAACAGCCTCCTGCCTTTGGGACTCCTGTCGGAAAGCGCCCAGGGTGCTGCTCCCATGTGCAGACCACACCCCAGGCACCACACCACGCGTTCAAGAGACTCCTGGTTCTCTGCAGGGGGCTCATAGAAGTACCCTCACTGTTTTGTCTCAAAATTCTCATCGCAATTGTCCGGCTCAAACACGGCTCTCTCCTGGACCATCAGGGCTGCGAGAGGCTGGACAGCGCCAGGCAGGACACAGTGTAAACATCAGCAGGGTCTTCACAAAAGTGTGTACAAGAAAATATGTATGTAAGCACTTCAGAAAGTTTATAAGAATCTCTACAAAGTATATGTAGGATTTAAAACATCTTCCTGGGAGCTGAAGCTGCATGAGGAATGTGTATCAGCCCAGAATGCTTGACAGCCCTCTGGGAACGCTGGGCCACACAGCAGCTCTGGGAGGGGACCAGAGGCCTCTGGCTCAGCGCTGGGGAGTCCAGCAAGACTTGGTGCTGACCTGAGCAGGGAGGGCAGGGGCGCACCCAGCACTCTCCAGAAACCAGGGCAAAGCAGCCTGCCTCGCAGTTGGCACCCAGACCCCTCTGGGCTGTGGCTTGCCTAAGCTCCTCCCCAGAAGAGCTTCAGGAAGTGCAGGCCCAAGGGCAGAAGCATCATAGATGAAGAAGATTCTTGGTGGAGACATTTCTTTTCAATATCAAAGGACAGATGAAGTCTTCCTGACCTTTTGATTCAGTAGACTGACTTGTGGAATCACGGGGTGGTTGGGGGTGGGTGAGGGTGGGTCACAGGCAACCAGCACAAAGACCAGCAGGGGGCCTTGTGCAGACAGTCCTCAGCCCAGTTCTCACTTTGCTCCATTAGAAATATAAAAAAGATGTCAGATTTAAAACATTAAAAGAAAAACAGCTGATCTGGTCAACAAATGCAGATGCAGGCTTTTCCGACGACAGAGGCGGCTCGTGACTGATGGCGAGAGACAGACGTGTTCACACACGCACACATACAGGTTGGTCTGTGCCCGGAGAGCGCACGGGAAACCAGGAAGGGGAATGCAGACCCAGGAGGGTTCGGGGCTCTGGCCGGTGTGCCCGCACAGGAGCTCAGCCTAGCTCACACACCCACCCTCGCCCTCCTCCTCCTCAGGGAAGTGGGCCTGCTTCCAGTGCAGGCCCTGCACAAGGCTCTCAGACCAGTCGCTCATGGGGTCTCGCTCGCAGATGGAGGGCAGCGGGTAGCAAGAGGTAGTGATGCTGATGCTGTCTCCATGGCGGATCTCCTGTCTCTTCCGGCCGTCAAAGGACACCCACGCTGTGTTCCGTGCTTCTGGTGACACCATGATCTTCAGCTCGACCCCTGCGGGGACCACGATGGGCTAGAAGGACAGCTAGTGGGGGCAGATGGGTGTGATCATGATGGCTGGCAAGTTGGGGTGGATCATGGAGGCCCTAGCCATGGCTGGTATGCCGTGCTGCCCATCAGGGTGGACATGATCACTCCATCGCCCTGCACTGTGGTGATGTGGTGTCCGTCCAGGTAGACGTCCACATTGGACAGGTATGAGGAGGGGCCTCTGTCGATCACCACCTCCTTTAGGACCTGGTACTGCATGGCCTGCTGCCCGGCCTCCGCATCCAGGCCTGCAGTGGGTGTGCTGTTCTCACTGAGCCTGTTGTGGATAGACACCTACCTGGCCCTGGGCTCCTTCACCACCCTGACATTCAGCCGACTCCGAAGGACAACAGCTGCATTCCCCTCTATCACCTGGGTAACTTGAGACTGAAAGTCCTCAAAGGCAAAAGGTGTCAGGAAGCCCAGGGAGCCGAGGGGGAAGGCCATGACTGGAGGCACACTGCCCTGGAACAGAGAGGATGCATACAGCAGGGTCCCATCCCCTCCCAGCCAGATGATGAGATCTATCTGATTGGAAATGTCATCATAATCTTCTCGGAAAGTGTAGAATTTCTTCTTCACTGCCCCAAAGTTTTCATCACTCACAATGGCAGGGTCTTCCAGCACCTTCTTTTCCACATACACAACCATGTTGCTCTCCTCCATGAGGTATGTGCAGAGCTCCTTGAACAGCTGCAGCAGGCTGGCATCGCGGACCTTCTTGACCACCAGAACACTCTTTGGAGATTTGCTCCATGCCAGCTGCTGGCTTGCAGGGTCCTGAATGTGCATGATGGTCTGAGGGTTCTACAGTACGCAGGCCTTTGGTCCAAAGGTGGTCACTGGGCAAGGCCCATGCAGACAGCATGTCCTCCTGAACTCGTTGGTGCTCCCCGGCTTGGGAGAGGCACACTGCGGGACTTGGCCCTGCCCCGGATGGGGTGGCCGTAGCTCCAGGCCTCCTCGCCATGGCACACAGAACAGCAGTACATGGCCGAATCTGGACACAGCTCCTTGTTCACAGGCATTTTTTCTTGTTCCATTTCCATAGTCGATAAATGAGAACTTCAGTCAGAAAAAACACTGATGCCATTAGCTGCGGGTGCTTGCGGGGCATCTACACGCCGGACCAACCTTGCAGGCCCCGCTACTGGCCGTCGCTACCTGGCCCTCCGTGCCCTGGCCGCCTGCCGCCCCATGGCCACCCGGACCGGTGCCGGTGCCGCCGAGCAACAATGCACCGCGGTGGCCTAGTGCCCACAAGGAAGCTATTACTAGTTAAGTGTTGGGGAAATCAAAATTATATTTGAATTTTCAACTGTACTAGGGACCAGCTCCCCTAAACCCAGAGCTGTTGAAGGGTCAATTGTACTTATATTCATTTTCGTAAGAACATACTGTCTAATCTTTATGCAATGAATTTACATTCTCTCTGAAATAAGAAAAAATGTTTTAATTTATTTTGACTGAAGCATAATAAAATATGTTTTATGGAATTTCCATTTCGATTCCATTCGGTATAACATAGTCTTCTTTTAAGGTCTATATTCCCAAGTGACACTCAAAGTAGTCTGTCCTATTATGAATTCCTAATCTCTGAGCCTTCCTTATGGTCCACTATTATCATCCCTGATACTTATTAAACATTTACCAATTGTAATAGTATTCTAGGTACTATATATGTATGATTTCATTTATTCTTCAAAAGTATTTAAGATAAATACTATTATTATTCTCATTTTATTACAAATTGAAGTTAAGAGAGAAGTTAAATAACTTGTCCAAGCTCACAAAGCTGGTTGTCTAGGGTTAAGCTTTTATTCTGACATCCAGGGTGAAAGACTTACCTAGATCTCCCTCTCCAGCCTCTGTGCCTTCTATCCCCCCAACCACCAACACTAGAAACAGATTCTCTCAGATACTTTGCATATCTGTACCTTTTCTAACTTTCTCTCACTTATGACCTCTTCGCTTCTATGTACAAAAAGAGAATCTACTTATCTCTCCATCTTTAAAAAAAATCCCTAAACTATATATTTAATACATGTGCCTTCTATGGGTAGGATCCTACACCAAAAAAAATACTTACCTGGCAGGGGAGATACCATGATCACGAAGGTGGTTTTCCCAGGGCGAGGCTTATCCATTGCACTCCGGATGTGCTGACCCCTGCGATTTCCCCAAATGTGGGAAACTCGACTGCATAATTTGTGGTAGTGGGGGACTGCGTTCGCGCTTTCCCCTGATTTTAAAATAAAAAAAAGAGAAAGAAAAAAAACAACATTAAGACGTTCTTGCCTTCAAAGAGGCAGAAGAAACAATATACAAATATAGGTAACAACAAAATTATTACTACTGTCTCCTAAAGATACAATACTGCTTTTTCCTTCTTTTCTTTTCTTTTTTTTTTTTGAGACAAGAGTCTCACTATGTGAGGCTTGGAAGAGTGCCGTTAAATCACAGCTCACAGCAACCTCAAACTCTTGGGCTTAAGTGATTCTCTTGCCTCAGCCTCCCAAGTAGCTGGGACTACAGGCACCCGCCACAACACCCAGCTATTGTTTTGTTGCAGTTGTCATTGTTGTTTTAGCTGGCCCAGGCCGGGCTCGAACCCACCAGCCTCGGTGACTATGGCTGGCACCATAACCACTGAGCTATGGGCACCGAGCCAATCCTACCTTTTTCATTGTAACTCTCTGTTGACCTTCTTGAAAGAGTACTCTACTCCAAGGCCCCATACATCATTTTCTCTTTACTCCTCTAAAATGGAACTTGTACCCCTCTACTAGTAAAAGTTGCAACCTTAAAAGTAATTAGACAACACAGGGACAGGACTCAGGTCTTATGTCTAACCAAGGGAGGCAACACAAGACAGCATGACCCAGCCTAATTAACTTTAGAAGAAAACAAAAATTGACCTCCTAGCTACTGGAATTCAGCTCATACCCCAAAAAGGAGGGGGATCCACAATCTGTCTCTTGATTAATGTTTTCCAAAATGACCAAAGCAAGATGCTGGCATTTGCTGATAAGGAATGTGGCTGCAAAGAAACCAAACCTATCTGGATCTAACCACCTCAAGCTAAACAGCCGCTCACACTGGCTTTACCCGACTTTCCCCTCATTATTATCTCATTTTAATGCTAAAAACCAGGCTTGGGGTGGAGATTTAAAATGCTAATGGGACATACAACACACGTAATAAAACTACATAAGCACAAGAAAATCTCCACCTCTACCTGGATACACATCACCCTTTTCCTGCCTCTTTATAACTCTCCCCTCCAGGAGCCAGACTGAGGATTTTTCCTCTGTGCTTTGTCCCTTGTGTTCAAACATGAGCCTCAAAAAAGCTTTGCTTGTGACTCTCCCTTTGCCTCTTAATGTCTATTCCAGGGAGAGCCCATGGGCCTGCAATGGTAACAAAACAGTGATGTCCAAACCACCAGATCCAAAACCTTTTTCCATATTCATTTTGTGTACCTTCTTGCTTCTCAGGGCACTCTATTTTCTTGGTTACCTTCATACTTACTTCCTCATTATAATTTGTCTCTTGTCTTTTCAACCAGCCCATTCTGGTTGTTTGCTGGCTCTCCCACTTCCTTTCAAATTTTATTTTCAGCATATAGGAATACCACGTATGCAATATTTATTTGTTAATTAAACCTCAATAAAGCTAGAAAAAAAGGAAATATATATCCCATATTAGACATGCTTAGTTTGAGTCAAGGCAGTCAAGGCAGTTATGAATTTGGGAACGTCAGCTAGGGCTAAAAAGGTAAATTTGAAAGTATGAGGGACACTTACACAAATTTTGATATTCACAAAAACCAAGAAATGTAAAATCATTTTGATTACCACCTGTACTTTCTCAATATAGTCACTGTAACAGTCTGTGCACCTGTGTATTCTTGTAAACCATTTGTGAAACCACTCTTTTCACTCCTTTCACTTTTGTAGATGTGAACAGCTTCGACAGGGCTGGAGAAACTTCTTCCATGTACACACTTTTTTACTGTGGGGAACAGGAAATAATCACCTGAGGCCAGGACAGGACTCTGTGGACTCCAGGAACTAAATGGCGATGTCAGCTGTGTGGGCAGATACGTTGTCATGGTCGAAGTTAGTCCCCTGAACTCCTGTTCTTATCTGCTATTCCTGAAGCTTCCCAAAAACTTTGGGTAGGCACATTGTCGTGTACCACTGTGCAGTGACAGTCCTTTGTTCCTGCAGAGGAACGGATCCAACATGACTGCTTTTGGAGAAGAAAGTTGCTGCTATTTTCTTCCCAGCACTTCAGGCCACTTCACCTTTGTTGGTGGATTATCATTAGGAAAAGAAATCCACATTTCTGATGCTTATTCTCTGGACCAAACTAGTAACTCCAGGTTTCATCACCAGTAACAATGTCAGAAGCGCATCTCGACTTCCCTCCATCAGACGTGGCCGGCGTTTCTTCACACCATTCAGTGTGGATGTGCTTTTGCTCACCTGTCAAAGTGTGAGGCATCCATCGGGATGAAACTTTACCAACTTCAAGATAATCTTGCAGGATTTTAGACGCCACCGCTGATCCAATCTGTAGTGCCACTTCAGCGTCCTTAAATGTCACTGGATTGTTTTCACGAACCATTTTTCCACAGTAGCAATGTTTTCCTCAGTCACAGCAGTTGCTGGGTGTCCACGCCTTTCCTTGTCTTTCAGCAAAATTCGGCCTTTTCTAAATTCTAGAAACCACCAAAAATTGTCACATGGGAAGGAGAAAGGTCCTGAAAGCCTGTTATAAATGCTCCAAACTCTGAGATTTTAACCCACTTTTAAAATCGTAGAAAATCATCATGCAAAAGTTCTCTCTTCCCATCTACACAGCTGATGCCTGAGTGCCTCTTGGATGGAAACAAATGAAGCCCTCCCTGCAACACCAATAAAGTGAGCAAGCTGGAACTCGCATGGGTATCTGAGAGGATGCTGCTGTCAACTGTATTTCTTGGAAATGAAATAATGGACCATAACACAGTCTCTCTCAAAACTTTCATGGTAACCTTCATATACCAGGTTGGGCAATTAGGTTCATGAGCTCATTCTAGAAAAAGTGCTATATACCTCCTTGCTGAATATCACTACAGTCACCTTTAAAGTACTCCACTTGGGAAGATATGCCCCAATGCCAGTGCCTCGTCCCCACTTCAAAGAAATTGAGGAACTCTTTTTTCTGGAAAGATCATTAGAGCTGTCATTGTATGGCACATAAAAACATGCAACAACAATAATGAACACCACTCAGCAAACACTGCCACATGTTGACATAAACACAACTGTGGGACACTAAAATACCAAAGTTAGGAAACCTGCCAACGTTGGTGGCAAGTTCGCAAACTTAATTTTTAGACCTCATATGACAACCGCTCTGATGGTCATTCCAGAGAGTTCCCAAATTGCTTTGAAGGGTGGACTAGGCACCGGCATTGGTATGTAGCTTCCCAAGGGAACTACTTAAAAGATGATTTTAGTGATTCAACAGTGAGGTGTGTAGCAATTTTTCTAGGATCAGTTCACGAACTTCTCAGACCAATGTACGTGTACATTGTGAAATGACTACCACAATCAAGCTAATTAACATATCCATCACCTCACAGTTATTTTGGGGTTTGTGTGTGTGATAAAAACATAGAAGTTCTGGGGGCAAGACATGATTGCAAAAGGGACTTTACCTAACAAATGCAACCAGTGTAACCTGCCTTATTGTACCCTCAATGAATCCCCAACAATAAAAAAAAAAAATAGAAAATCTACTCTCTTGGCAGTTTTTAAGTATATAATATACTATTATTAAATATAGTCACCATGTTATACAATAGATCTATAGATTGAATTTATATAATTTCTAAAATATCAATTTCCCCTCTTTATTAACCTATTTCTGTGAATGAGATCAGTTTTTTCCTAAAGATCCAGTTTGAATCTTTGGAGTTATATATGGTCCCACTTGCTCCTCAAAAAGCATTCCATCACCACCACCATTCCCATTTAGATGCTTTTTATCCAAGTCTGGACACCCACAAATGCCTGCTGAATGTTTACTCTACCTACACTCTGTCCCTTTCACACAGCAAGGCATGGAAGGAGTATTGCTCAAAACACTTTTATTTCGATGACTGAAACATGATTCTGAGGTAGGACTACGCAACTCCCTCAAAAGTGGGTATTTTCGAATTGTGGAGTAGGAAAGAGACAAAACTGAGCTAAAGAAAAGCTTTCTCTAAGTGAATTGGAGCAAGTGCATACTCCTTTAAGTTTAACAGCTTACGGTGAGAATTGTATGCTTGTTTTATTTAGCATACTGAGATTCCAAGTACTACTCTTCTAATAATAAACCCAGGATAATGCTATCAGACTAATCTTCCTTCATGGTCACTTTTTAACATGTTCTTCTCCTGTTCAGCACTTTTAGGAGCGCTCTCCCTCTCTCTGTCATCCACAGCTTCAAACTCAAACTCCTCGCCTCAGTAGTGCAGGCCTTCTACAAGCTGGTTCTAAGAAACTATTTACTTTTGTCTCTCACCACTGCCTCATTTTTGAACTCTCAATTATGGGCATGCCCAACCTTTGGGGAGCTGCTTATTCTTTTTTCTTTTTTCTTTTTTTAGAGACAGAGTCTCACTTTGTCACCCTCAGTAGAGTGTTGTAGCGTCACAGCTCACAGCAACCTCTAGTTCTTGGGCTTAAGTTGATTTTCTTGCCTCAGCCTCCCAAGTAGCTGGTACAACAGGCACCTGCCCCTGTGCCCGGCTATTTTTTGTTGTTGTAGTTTGGCCAGGGTTGGGTTTGAACTCACCACCCTCCATATATGGGGCTGGTGCCCTACTCACTGAGCCACAGGCGCCACCTGGAGCTGCTTATCCTTTACTGATTCCACCACTCACCTGACAACCCACATGCTTCTCTGTTTGGTTGATTACTGTCATATATATGTATGTGTGTGTATATATATGCATATATCCACATACCAAACTAGGTTGGAACTTACCAGAAAACACTTCCTATTCCTTGAATGTCCTACACACAGCAGATAGTCAGTTACTATTTTTCCTGATATGCATAATACATAGTTGCTGTGTAACATGATGTTACATTTATGTGGCATTTCATGCTTTTCAGTGAAATTTAATGTTTATTCTTTCAAACTCAATCTAGCCAAAACAGCATTCTTTTTTTTTGGCAGTTTTTGGCCGTGGTTGGGTTTGAACCCACCACCTCCGGCATATGGGGCTGGCGCCCTACCCTTTTGAGCCACAGGTGCCCAAAATAGCATTCTTAATTTCCTCTTCTCTTCCTAATCTATTTACCCCTCCATTAGGTAAATGATGCCACTGATTATCCCATGGGTCATACCTATCACTCAAAAGTCACTCAGTTCTTCTCTGTCCTTCTCATTCTGTATCCTCTGCACCCATGGGCTCTGACAGCTCTGACTCTGAAATCCACCTTCACTTCTCTCCATTGCACTGCTACCTCACTACACCAGTTCCTCGTTGATTTCCTAGATTCCTCTCTAGTCTCTACCACCTACTGTCCACACAGCAGCCAGGAGAATCATCTGCAAATATAAACCAGACCTCATCACTCCCTCCTTTCAATCACTCCAACAGTTTCCTGCAACACTCAGAATAAATCCGAATGCTTTACCATGGTCTATCTCTGCATACTGGGCTCCTGCCTACCTTTTCACTTCCAAGTCCTATTGTTCTTCCTCTGTATCACCAAGTCTGGACATCATGGTTGCTTTGCTAACCTGCAACACACCAGGCTTGATTCTGCCTTAGAGCCTTTGTACATGCTGTTTCCTGTGCCTAGAAAACATTTTGCCCCAGATCTCTAAATCTACATTAATCACCAGCCTGCCCACCCTACCACTTTCAACCATATACATTGTATTTCTCTTTTCACTTACCTCTACCTTGCTCATATATTTACTTGTCTATTGATAATCACATCCCCCATGTCTCCTCAACATGCAGAACTAACTGGCATTTTACTATTGTTTCTCCAATGGCATAATACTTCCTGGCATATAATAGAGATAAATAAATGACTTGAATAAATGAGTAAGTGATTACAATTTATATACCCAAAATCATTTTATCATTTTATAGATAGAGAAACAATTTCAAAACTATTAAATAGTTTTACTCAAAGTTACTCAGTGTGTTAGAGATAGGGTCAGAACTCAATCTTCAGGATCTTCAGGATCTAAGTTCAATATTTTAGCTATTATACTATGATGCTAAAATATGATTAGCTTTAAACCACTTTAAATAATTCTTTTAAATGATTAAATCCTTTTAATAAATATGGTAATATTTTTAATAAAGATTCTACTAAAAATCTACTGTTAATTGAACCATTATATCAAACTTAGAACAAGTGAAAAAAATAAATGCTATCCCACATATATATTTTTTCTTTCTTACACATTCTAAAAATACATATTATACTCAGACATTATATATTTACATTTGATAAAATCTAGAATGCAAAGGCAAAGCATCTAATAACAGCTTACATTATATACACACATACAAAGCTTAGATCCTTAGTCCTTTTTATTTTTCTCCCAAGATCACCCTTTTAAATTCCCCATAAAGTATCCATCCCAGAACCTTAAGATGAAGCATTAAGGTATATTTTAAAATTCTGTTAATTTTTTGAAGAAACTTCTTGATGAAACACTATTGTTTAAAAGGTAAACAATAATGTTAGAAGTGCTTTTCTTTCTTTATAAGTTAGAATACAAAAAGCCCTTTTATATATAGTGGCCATAGAAACAATAATATCACTAGAGATGCCCCCTTAAGGTAGACCCTTGAAAAGATTTAAACATACCCTTTTAGAAGCCATTCATTGATGGGTGTGATTGATAAAAGCTGAAGAAAAAGCCATATTGCTGCTGGGAAGAATGCAAGTGTAAAGATCTGAATAAGCAGATGCAGTTTGATATGCACCAAAGCACTGGTCAGCTCCTGGAAAAAGGAAGGACACAAAATAAAGCCAGGTAAGAAAGCTAACTCTGAAAAGACATTGCTACTCACATAACATCACATTAAGTTAGCTTTCCAGTCTTTTCATAGCTGAAATTTTTATCTATAAGTATATGCATATGATACAATTTCATGATGATTATATTTTTGTGTAAAATTTTTGAAGTATTCTAATTTCCTTCAAATATATAATACAGCCTAACAATTCAGACTTGTAATATTCTGGACTAGGACTAAGCTAAACCTTTACAATAGTATAGATTTGAGGATTGTTGACAATATAAGCACACGTGTATGTTTATCTGCATAAAAAAATAAATCTTTTAAAAAACTTATAACAGGACCTATCAAATTTAAATTAAATAATCAGTATTCATTATATCAAACCTATCAGGCCTCAATGTGGCAAGATGCTATGGAATCCATAAATAATTGTTTAAATGTTTTCTTCAGTGATAGTCTCTAATTCAAAATAGCTTCCCCTCCATGATCTACTCACTAGATTCTTTGTGAGCATTTGCTGAATACCAGTTATATGCCATGACCTGAGCTTATCATTTTATTTTACCTGTTATCTCATCAAATCCTCATAATAACCCAATTAAGTAGATAATATTGTCTCCATTTCACTGATGAGGAAATTGAAGTAGAGATACTGTCCAGTACAGATCAGAATTAAACTTACTTGGGGCATGCTGCTTCTTATATTGTATGACATTGCTGCCCCAAGAGGGGAACAAATGTACATCAAACATGATAATCCAGGCACATGTTATGAATCTGGTGGCTAAAAAGAATAATTGGGGTTCAACTATATATAAACTTTAAAACATTTGCATTTGAATTAGTGTTATGTGGCTATTCAAAGTGCAGTAGAAAAAGTACAGTCCTTTAAAAAAAGCCAGTAGTCATTACAGCATATTCAAAGATGCTAGAGATTCACTGGTTATAAACATTGAACCATAATGGCTCCCTTAGTTGAAGTGAGAGATTCAAGAGATCCTCAATTTCAAGGACATTAGCCTAAATTTATCAGTTTAATAGACAGTAGGTTAACCCAAACTCATTCGCTAATTGCCACGTTCTGAGATCTGTCTCACAGGTTCCCACTATCTCCCTGGGTGGAGACATATAAACAGTTACTTCCTTTTTGATCATATGACATCTCTAATGATACCTAGAGAATTTCTGGCAATCTGTGTCTAATTTAGGACCGCTGGGAGATGTTGGGCCTACCAGAAGCCATATTAGGCCCTCAGATTAAGAAAAAGAAGGTGCTTGTGGCTCAGTGGGGTAGGGTACCGGCCCCATGTACCGAGGGTGGTGGGTTCAAACCCAGCCCCGGATGAATTGCAACAAAAAAATATCTGGGCATTGTGGTGGGTGCCTGTAGTCCCAGCTACTTGGGAGGCTGGGGCAAGAGAATCACCTAAGCCCAAGAGCTGGAGATTGCTGAGAGCTGTGACGCCACAGCACTCTATCGAGGATGATAAAGCAAAACTGTCTCTACAAAAAAAAAGAAAGAAAGAAAAATAAGCCAACCTTACAATTAATCTGAATTCTTTTTTTGAGACAGAGTCTCACTGTGTCACCCTCGATAGAGTGCCATGGCGTCACAGCTCACAAGAACCTCAAACTCTTGGGCTTAGCTGGGACTACAGGTACCCGCCACAACACCCAAATATTTTTTTTTGTTCTTGCAGTTGTCATTGTTGTTTAGCTGACCTAGGCTGGGTTCAAATCCACCAGCCTGGGTATATGTGGCTGGCGCCCTACCCACTGAGCTAGATAAAACTTGAACAACAGTAGACTTTACCTAACAAATGTAATCAGTATAACCTAACTTCTTGTACCCTCAGTGAATCACCAACAATAAAATAAATAAATAAATAAATCTTGAGCAAAAGTAGTTCAGAGAATTATCAACAGTCTTGAAACCAAATTTCATTTAAATATACTCAGAGGAATATGATAAATACGAAATAAATATTAGCATTTCTAAAAATCATAATAAAATGATTAGCTAAGTCATTTGCATATAATTCTGATAGGAATAGAAAACAGCATAACTTTTCTGAAAAGCAATTTGGGAATACATAACAAGGACTATAATATAATTCACATTTTGGGGCCAGGTGCGTTGGCTCATGCCAGTAATCCTAGCACTCTGGGAGGCTGAGGCAGGTGGATTGCCTAGATCAGGATTTCAAGACCAGCCTAGCCAGAGTGAGACCCCATCTCTAAAAAAATAGCCAGAAATTGTGGTGGGCACCTGTAGTCCCAGCTACTCAGGAGGCTGGGGCATGAGGATTGCTTGAGCCCAAGAGTTTGAGGTTGCTGTGAGCTATGACACCACAGTACTCTACTGAGGGCAACCAAACGAGACTCTGTCTCAAAAGAGAAAAAAAAAAGTATATATATAAACATATATGTACTTTTATACTTATATACCATATATATATATATATAATCTGGGTGGCCATAAAGTTTTAAATTACACATGAACTTGGTGGCCACCCTGTATATACATATAATTCACATTCTGGGGAACCCAAAATTTCATGTCTAGGTATTTACACTAAGAACATAAAAGGCAGTTACAAACATATATACACAGAACTAATCATCATAGTCACAACGTTATCTATTAAAACAAAACCTGAAAACAAATGCCCAAATGTAGGAACATAATTGTTGCAGTTGCCATTGTTGTTTAGCTGGCCCGGGCTGGGTTTGAACCCACCAGCCTGGGTGTATGCGGCTGGCGTAAAAGTTAAAGTATAAGCAGATGTTGATGAGGATGTGGGAGTACAGTATCTCAGTCCTACTTCATCAATAAGAGTGTAAACTGGTCTAGCCGATGGAGAGCAATCTGGCAACTCCTTCCTTCATTCAGAAAATACTTACTAAGTACATGCCACCATTCTAGGTACACAACTTAAACTACATATGTCGTTTGACCTGGTAATTCTACTTCTAGGAATTTATCCTTCACATATGTTCCCAAATGTGTGAAATGACATATTTTTAGGTTACCCTTTACAACATATTAGTAATAGCACAATCTTATAAATGTCCATCAATAAAGGATAAGTAAATCATATTATTACACACCCATACAATAGAATACTATTTCGTATACAAAAAGAACCAAGGTTCTTTAGGTGTTGATATGAAACACTCTACAAGATGTGTTTTTTAAAATAAAGTAAGATAAAGCACCAAACATAAAATACTAAAATTTGTAGAGGGATGGATACACATCTGTATGTGTCGCATAGAATATTTTTGGAAAGGTATACGGACGGTATACGGAAATTGTTAACATTAGTTATCTACAGAGAAGAGAACCAGATATCTAGTGAAAGGATGAAAGGAAGATTTATCATATATATACTTTTCTACCTTTTAATTCTGAACTATGTGAATAAATCATATATTCATAAAAGGAAATAATTATTTTTATTATAAAATATATAGAAAATTAAATAATATCAAACTACACGAAAATTATTATACAACGTTACATGAAAAATATGAGCAAATATATGCGTGTATGTGTATATGTCTGCAAGTTCGTATACACACATACATACATATACAATTTTACTTTTTAAAATGAATATGATGAATATTTTATTTCTAAAAAAATTCTATATATAAGATATTTTAGGGAGGTGGAGGGTCACGGTGTGTGACACACCTTTTGGGGGTGGGACACAATCATAAAAGGGACTTTACCTAACAAATGCAATTAATGTAACGTGGTTCTTTGTACCTTCAATGAATTCCCAACAATAAAAAAAAAATGATATTTAGAAAAAAGGACTAAAAAACACATGAATGTTAATAACAATTATTCTTTCTAATCTTAAAAAGGACTAAAAATCACATGAATGTTAATAACAAGTATTCTTTCTAATCTTTCCATAATTAGTAAATATCACTTTTATAATCAGAAAAATGTTATAAAAACTACAATGTAGATAGAAAATGCTAGCTGACTTAATAAATGATAATTAGAAATTGATATTGCATCAGAATGTGGTAAAGGACTTAGCAAAATGAGTCTCAACAACCTACCATAGTAGGCCATGAGGGGCTTCTTCAACAAAAGGAAAGTGTTTCTATAAAGGTTTTCATGACTTAAAGAAAAAAACAATGTAGTATCTTTTCCATGTCTTCTTTATACAACCATAAAGATGAGATCCAGTAACAATGGAAAAGAAGAAGCAACTAAACTCTATAAAATCCAAAATAGGATTATTCCATATGATACTATTTATTTCATAAACCTGGGTAGAATTTAGGACCATAAATAAATGCCATCAGGAATGATGGAAAAGTTGCCTCTGCATAACAGTTTGTTTATTCACATGTAAAACAGGTCAAATTCCATTAAAATAAACTTAAGGAGACACTCCATATACTGTACTGATTATACCAGAGTCTCACTGACAGCATCAAGAATTGCTTAAAGCCAGGGCTCTGACTGGGGCATAGGAATATTTTCATTACATACCAATTTCCTTCCTAACCCTTATTTGACTTCAACTGATTCACTTTCTGAGAGTCAGGCTCATAGCTCTGGGCTTGAAACAAGCAGCGTAAACCCAAGTTAAGAATTTGCCATATTTACTTTTCAACTAATGAGATTTAAAAAAAATACTCTGTTTAGAAAAATAAAGAAACATGTATATATTCTGCCCCACTCAGGACCCATTTTCAGGCCTTGAGTCTCCTGCTCATCTTAGTTTCCATTCCCAGGGCCAAGCCTAGTGCCTGTAGCCATGGCGCTTAATTGGTATGTATTTAAATGAATGGCCCCTACCACAGTCTGTTATGTGACAAACCTTCTGAAACTGTAGGTTTGAAGTTAGCTAAATGTAAAATAAATTTTAAATGTGACCTTATAAAACAAAACATAATCTCAGAAACCAATTTCAACAGGTATTTCAAAAATGAATTATCAACTGTCATAAAACTGAAGATGTAGCATTACATTAGTACAGTGTCCTTTATAATTTTTACAAATAAGCGAAACAAATTTTAGAATACACATCATTAAATCAACGTATGAGTAATACTGTAGAAACATTCAATATAAATAAACTTGAATAAGATCAACATAAATGCTTCCAAATAAACTTAATTCAATAATAATTTACAGTCTTCTGTATGCAAAAATCCACTATCCTAAGACCTCATAAGATACACAAATCATAGTCCATGCTGCAATTAATTTAGGATTACTACCTAGAAAACAAATAACAAGATTACTATCTTCTAATTTGTAAGTTAGGTTACCCAGGAAATTAGTAGAGCTTAGAGATGACTTAATACAATGATGCAATCTAGGACATCTTAAGTTAAATGGCTTTTGAAAATGACTTGATGGGAGCTCCAGTGGCACAATTTAGCTCATGGTACTTACATGAAAATGACTTAACATATTAGTCTGAAAGGGCCTTTGATGGAGGAAATGGCTTTGATGGTTACTTAGATACCATGATAAACCAGGAGATCAAGGCACTTCATCATTACATCCAAATTAGTGGGATGACTCGGAATGTTTCTTAGGTGCTTACAAAAGAAGTTGGTCCTCAGAGAAATGCTGAAAGCTGTGACATTCTTCCTTCTTTAATTCCTACATCCCACAAAGTTGGCTGCTTTACAGAATAGTGTTAAGTAAGAAGTGAAGGAGAGAAATCAAGTCTCTTGCCAGCTTTCCTATGTCATAAGTAACAGCTGTAGCCATTAAGCAGCCACCAGGGGACGTAGTTTGAGCAACGTCCCAAGAAGAGGACTTAGAGGCAGCTGTTCCACAAAGAACATAAGCCAAGTGCAGCAGGAAGACCTCCCAGTAACTATCCTCCTGCATCACTCTGCCTCACATTGGAGAACCAATATTAGAACTCGGGTATTGACAGAAAAAGCTTGTACCCAATAACCACTAATCATGGTCCTCTCATATCAATACTCTTTACAAAAACTGGGATTTGACATATTTAGGAAATCCCATCTTATTCCAGTTTTTCCAGAAGAGCAGTAATTAGTAAGAATACTTACAATTCCTGAAACAAAATTCATCAGTTGTAGACACTACACACTAATCCTACATGTATCAAAAAAACTCCCCCAAAAAGATTCATATCAATATACAGAATACATAAATTCAATAAAATAATATTTTTTCCATCTTGCTACTAGGGTGATCTAAGGAAAAGGTAACTAAATTAGTGTTCATTCAAATCACAATGAACCAGAATGAATAATGCTGAGCCAGAATGTTAAGTTTTAAAACCATTTTCAAAAAATATCCTTCTTACAGTAAAATTTCCCTATCTACATAAGAATAAGCCCATTAGAATAACTTTATGTAATTTCTTCAAAAGCAAATGGTTATTTCTTCTCTTTTTTCTTCTATTGTAAGTCAAAAGAGACTCTTAAGATCTACTTATTTTTCTCTCCCATGTGAAAAAATATTTAGATTTCTTTACTTCCAAGAAAAGCCTAGGTTCAGTGAAACCTGGATCAGTAAATAACATTATCCATATTGTCTATATGAGATTTGGACTTGGCATGAAAAAATACCAATATTTAAATTAATTAGTTAATTATTAATTATTTATTAATAGACATGCTAAGGAAGGATATTTTTAAAATAAAAATTATTAAAAGTTATGACAAAATAAGCATTATTTGAACAGCATGGGTCCTGGGGAAAAAAGATAGATCCACAGAAGTTATAAAAACCACAACTAAACAACAGCTCAAATGTGCCCAAGCACAGTAGTCACCAGGGTAGGAAGACATGAAAATGCTTCAGTTCAATCATGTATTAAAAACATACTCATTATAACCACATCCTCAGGGTCCATGCTGCCAACCATAAAGTTTTTATAATGTGCACATGTAGAAATGAAATAAAAGTCCTTTGCACACAACGCTACAAGTCCTTCAAGATAACCTGAAGTCCAAGTTATCTTCTGTCACAGGGAAACCTTCAGATTATAGCTAATTATAGCTATAACTGCCTTTATGAAAGGACCGTGAAATTTCAAGTACAAATTAAATTTTTCTCCCTGCTTTTCATGTGCCCCACCGGTGATAGTACCTCCGTTTTTAATGATAGTCCACTGTTAACGAATATTGTTGCAACAGCAATGTAGGATATAGTTATTTCTGGCTTCAGTGGTCCTAAAAAGAGAAAAATGAGTTATTGTTAGAAAAAATTTCCAGTAGATAACTTGGTATAAAAGTAGAATCTATTACAGGACAACAAATGGCACTTTCCATTTTAGTGTTGCCTCTAGTGTCCTCTCCTGACAGAGGTAAGCCTTTGTGTAACGTAGCTAACTCCAGAGAGGATTTTCCAAAGGGCAAAGACCACGGCTGTCTGGTTTAGCATAGCATCCTCAGACCAGAAAATCAGCACATAGGAAAACAGGGAGGTAACATAATTCAGTGCGGGTGCTAATTATATCTATCATGGTATCAGTGCTTATATAACAATCAAAATACCTCTGAATCCAAAGAAGAGAATCAATGGAAGGAAGTTCCCTTCTCTTTAGCAAATATTACTTTCTTGCTTCTTCCCAGAAATAAAAGCTTATAATCATGCATGTACTCAGTATTCATTCTAAAAATACTTATTGAGCACTTACTATGTGAATGAGATAATACATGTAGAGTACTTAATAGTATATTGCTATGATTATAATTACTATTAAATTGTTCCAGGCCCTGGGGATACCATGATGAATCAGACAGGCCTGGTCCTTACCCTCCAGGAAATTGGGTTATTTCCACGGCAAATGTGTCAATACTGTGAGAACAACAGGGGCAATCCTGACATTTAAAGTATCATTTCTAACTTGCATACAGTTGGGTTTAAAACTTAAAATATTATCCAAAGAATTTTTTTTTTTTTTTGTAGAGACAGAGTCTCACTTTATGGCCCTCAGTAGAGTGCCGTGGCATCACACAGCTCACAGCAACCTCCAACTCCTGGGCTTAGGCGATTCTCTTGTCTCAGCCTCTGGAGTAAGCTGTGGCTACAGTTGCCCACTATTTTTTTCTTGCGGTTTGGTGGGGGCTGGGTTTGAACCTGCCACCCTCGGTATATGGGGCCAGCGCCCTCCCCACTGAGCCACAGGCACCGCCCCCAAAGAATATTCTTTTAAAAGACGGAGGTCTAAAAAACTGACTTTTACACTTGTATGAGGTCTATCAATTATGTTCATGAACTCGTCCTAGAAAAAGTGCTACATTCCTGAATATCAATTATTACAGTCACCACTGAAGTACTCCCTTTGGGAAGCTATGCACCAATGCCAGCCCCTAGTCCACACTAGGTCCACCAGCAATTTTGGAACTCTTTTTCCGGAATGACCATCAGAGCTACCATTGCATGGCACACAAAAATAAGCAAAAATAACGAATGTCACTCAGCAAGACACCACTACATGTCAATTCAAACACAGCTGTGAGACACTAATATACCAAGGTTATGAAACCTTACTGAGTTGTTTGTACAGTGCTGCCAACATAAGAACAAGGTGAAGGGTAGACTAGGTGCTGGCATCAGTGTATAGCTCCCCAAGGGGAGTACTTGGAAGGTGACCATAGGGATACTCAGCAAGGAGATATGTAGCACTTTTTCTAGGATGCGTTCACAAATTTAATTGTCAGAACTGTATATCAGTGGTTCTCTTGCAGTGACAATTTTGCTTCCCCACAGACATTTGGCAATGTTTGGAAACTTTCTTTGGTTATTTTCACTTGCGGATATGGTGTGCTACTGGTATCTAATGGGTAGAGATCAGGAATTCTGATATACATCCCAGAAGGCACAGAACAGCCCCTCCAACACCAAACTCCCATGTTTAAAATGTCAATAGTACCAAGGCTGAGAAATCCTGATATATACCAGCATAGAATCCAAGACATTCTCATACTTGACACTCTCTACAGTGCTCTTATACTGGATTGAGTAGTGTCCAGCTCCAAAATTAATGTCCGGTCCACCAGATTTTGTGAATATGACCTTTTTTGGAAATAGGGTCTTTGCAGATGTAATCAAGTTAAGATGGGGTCTTGTTGAATTAAGAGTAGTTGCTAATTCAATGACTGGTACTCTTACAAAAAGGAGAAAATTTGGACACATAGACACGTACACAGGGAAGATACCATGAGAAGACAGAGGCAGAAAATGGAGTTATACTTCCATAAGCCAAGGAATGCCAAGGATAGCTGGCAACCACCACAGGCTACAAGAGGCAAGGAAGAGTTCTTCCCCAGAGCCTTTGGAGGACACCTTGACTTCAGACTTTTGGCCTCCAGAACGTGAGAGAATAATTTTCTGTAGTATTATGCCACCTGGTTTGTGGTAAATTGTCGCAGCAGCCCTGAGAAACTAATACATTCCCTAAATAAAACAAGACCATAATCACAACTCCTCCATACCCTCAAACCCTCCACTTACTCAGTAAATGGATAGAAGACCAAGCTCAGGAAGAAAAAAATCACCATTTATGCATTCAACAAATATTTACAGAACACCTACTACGTCTTAGGCATTTGAGGTAGAACAGTGAATAAAAGAAACAAAGTTAATTATACTCTACTCTTAATAGATTTGACATGTACCCTTGCAATATACACCATAGGTGAGGTCCCACCCATTACTCTCCTTTCACCAACCTCCTCCCTCCCCTCCTTCTCTTCCCTCCTTCACTGGGGACTATAGTTGTGTTTTATCTTTCATATGAAAGCGTGGGTGATTATATATTGATTTCATAATAGTACTGAATACACTGGATAGTTTTTCTTCCATTCTTGAGATACTTTACTAAGAAGAATATGTTCCAGTTCCATCCATGTAAACATAGAAGAGGTCAAGTCTCCATCTTTTTTTTAGGCTGCATAATATTCCATCATATACATATACCACAATTTGTTAATCCATTCTTGAGTTGATGGGCACTTGGGCTGCTTCCATGACTTGACAATTATGAATTGGTTAAGCGGAGAGTATAAATGTCTTAACACAATAATTAAGTGAAGTGAAGGTTATGTTAACCAGTTTGATGTAAGCATTCCAAATGGTATATAAAATCAGAATACTGTACCCCATAAATGCATTAATGTACACAGTTATGATTTAATAAAAAGATTAAGAGGTAAAAAAGAAATAGAAACAAAGATGTCGGAGGCGGAGCAAGATGGCAGCTGAGAAACAGCTTCCTTGCATCTGGGCACCGTGAGTCTGGGGATATAGGACTCCAGGCATCTCTGGCTGGTGGGATCTGCCTATCATCACCCCTGAGAGGATATAGGGAGTCAGCGAGAGACTTCTGGACCCCAAGAGGAGGACTAAAACAGTGGAAAACCGGCAAGTGGTCGCGTGTGTTCAATCCATCTAAACCCGCCCGAAACTTCCACAGGCACGAGAACTTAAAGAGCAAGAGGAAGTGAAACGAAAATTAGGGCAAGGAAACAGATTAAAGAAATCACCCATGAGCAAGAATCAGCAGAAAACTCCAGGCACCATGAAGAACCAGTCCAGAACAACCCCGCCAAGGGACCATGAGGTAGCTACTGCAGAGGATTCCACCTATACAGAAATGTTAGGAATGACAGAAAGGGAATTTAGAATACACATGTTGAAAACAATGAAAGAAATGATGGAAACAATGAAGGAAACTGCTAATAAAGTGGAAAATAACCAAAAGGAAATCCAAAAACAGAATCAAATCAGAGACGAACGATATGAAGAATATAAAAAGGATATAGCAGAGCTGAAGGAAATGAAACAGTCAATCAGGGAACTTAAAGATGCAATGGAAAGTATCAGCAACAGGTTAGACCATGCAGAAGAAAGAATTTCAGAGGTAGAAGACAAAGTTTTTGAGATAACTCAGATAGTAAATGAGGCAGAAAAGAAGAGAGAGAAAGCAGAACGTTCACTGTCAGAATTATGGGACTTTATGAAGCGTCCCAACATACGAGTTATAGGAATTCCAGAAGGGGAAGAAGAATGCCCCAGAGGAATGGAAGCCATACTAGAGAATATCATACAAGAAAATTTCCCAAATATCACCAAAGATTCTGACACACTGCTTTCAGAGGGCTATCGGACCCCAGGTCGCCTCAACTCTAACTGAGCTTCTCCAAGACACATTGTGATGAACCTGTCCAAAGTCAAGACTAAAGAAAAGATTCTGCAAGCTGCCAGGAGTAAGCGCCAGTTGACCTACAGGGGCAAATCCATCAGAGTGACCACAGACTTCTCTAATGAAACTTTCCAAGCAAGAAGACAATGGTCATCTACCTTTAATCTACTTAAACAGAACAATTTCCAGCCCAGAATTCTGTACCCTGCTAAGCTAAGCTTCGAAATTGATGGAGAAATCAAATCATTTACGGATATACAAACATTGAGGAAATTTGCCACAACAAGACCAGCTCTACAGGAAATGCTTCAACCTGTTCTGCACACTGACCACCACAATGGATCAGTAGCAAAGTAAGAACTCAGAAATGAAAGGACAGAACCTAACCTCCACACTGATGCAAAAGATAAAACTAAGCAATGGACTCTCACCAAATAAGACGAATAGAATACTACCACACTTATCAATTATCTCAATAAATGTTAATGGCTTGAATACCCCACTGAAGAGACATAGATTGGTTGACTGGATTAAAAAACACAAGCCATCCATTTTCTGTCTGCAAGAAACACACCTGGCTTCAAAAGACAAATTAAAGCTCCGAGTCAAGGGTTGGAAGACAATTTTTCAGGCAAATGGAATTCAGAAGAAAAGAGGAGTTGCAATCTTATTTTCAGATACATGTGGATTTAAAGCAACTAAAGTCAAAAAAGACAAAGATGGTCACTTTATATTGGTCAAGGGAAAAATACAACAAGAAGACATTTCAATTCTAAATATCTATGCACCCAATTTAAATGCTTCCAGATTCTTGAAACAGACCTTACTCAGACTGAGCAATATGATATCTGATAATACCATAACAACAGGGGACTTTAACGCTCCTCTTACAGAGCTAGACAGAACCTCTAAAGAGTAATTAAACAAAGATATAAGAAATTTAAATGAGACCCTGGAACAACTGTGCTTGATAGACGCATATAGAACACTCCACCCCAAAGATAAAGAATATACATTCTTCCCATCACGCCATGGAACATTCTCCAAAATTGATCATATCCTGGGACACAAAACAAATATCAACAGAATCAAAAGAATTGAAATTTTACCTTGTATCTTTTCAGACCATAAGGCACTAAAGGTGGAATTCAACTCTAACAAAAACGCTCGACCCCACCCAAAGGCATGGAAATTAAACAGTCTTCTGTTGAATAACAGATGGGTGCAGGAAGAAATAAAACAGGAAAAATTAACTTTCTTGAGCATAACAACAATGAAGACACAAGCTACTAAAACCTGTGGGATACTGCAAAAGCAGTTTTGAGAGGAAAATTTATCACGTTAGATGCCTACATTCAAAAAAACAGAAAGAGAGCACATCAACAAACTCACAAGCCATCTTATTCAACTGGAAAAAGAAGAACAATCTAAGCCTAAACTCAGTAGAAGAAAAGAAATATCCAAAATCAAATCAGAGATCAATGACATTGAAAACAAAAGAATCATTCAGAAAATTAATGAAACAAGGAGTTGGTTTTTTTAAAAAATAAAATAGATAAACCGTTGGCCAGACTAACGAGAAATAGAGAAGTAAAATCTGTAGTAACCTCAATCAGAAATGATAAAGGGGAAATAACAACTGACCCACAGAGATACAAGAGATCATCTCTGAATACTACCAGAAACTCTATGCCCAGAAATTTGACAATGTGAAGGAAATGGATCAATATTTGGAATCACACCCTCTCCCTAGACTTAGCCAGGAAGAAATAGACCTCCTGAACAGACCAATTTCAAGCACTGAGATTAAAGAAACAATAAAAAGCTTCCAACCAAAAAATGCCCTGGTCCAGATGGCTTCACACCAGAATTCTATCAAACCTTTAAGGAAGAGCTTATTCCTGTACTGCAGAAATTATTCCAAAAAATTGAGGAAGAAGGAATCTTCGCAACACATTCTATGAAGCAAATATCACCTTGATACCAAAACTAGGAAAAGACGAAACCCAAAAGGAGAATTTCAGACCAATCTCACTCATGAATATTGGTGCAAAAATTCTCAACAAAATCCTAGCCAATAGATTACAGCTTATCATCAAAAAAGTCATTCATCATGATCAAGTAGGCTTCATCCCAGGGATGCAAGGCTGGTTTAAGATATGCAACTCCATAAACGTTATCCAACATATTAACAGAGGCAAAAATAAAGATCATATGATCCTCTCAATAGATGCAGAAAAAGCATTTGATAAAATCCAGCATCCTTTTCTAATTAGAACACTGAAGAGTATAGGCATAGGTGGCACATTTCTAAAACTGATTGAAGCTATCTATGACAAACCCACAGCTAATATTTTACTGAATGGAGTAAAACTGAAAGCTTTTCCTCTTAGAACTGGAACCAGACAAGGTTGTCCTCTGTCACTTTTACTATTCAACGTAGTGCTGGAAATTCTAGTCAATACAATTAGGCAAGACAAGGAAATAAAGGGAATCCAAATGGGAACAGAGGAGGTCAAACTCTCCCTCTTTGCTGATGACATGATCTTTTTTTTTTTTTTTTTTTTTTTTTTTTTTTGTAGAGACAGAGTCTCACTTTATGGCCCTCAGTAGAGTGCCGTGGCCTCACACAGCTCACAGCAACCTCCAACTCCTGGGCTTAAGCAATTCTCTTGCCTCAGCCTCCCGAGTAGCTGGGACTACAGGTGCCCGCCACAGCGCCCGGCTATTTTTTGGTTGCAGTTTGGCCGGGGCCGGGTTTGAACCCGCCACCCTCGGGTATATGGGGCCGGCGCCTTACCGACTGAGCCACAGGCGCCACCCGCGATGACATGATCTTATACTTAGAGAACCCCAAAGACTCAACCACAAGACTCCTAGAAGTCATCAAAAAATACAGTAATGTTTCAGGATATAAAATCAATGTCCACAAGTCAGTAGCCTTGGTATACGCCAATAACAGTCAAGATGAGAAGCTAATTAAAGACACAACTGCCTTAACCATAGTTTCAAAGAAAATGAAATACCTAGGAATATACCTAATGAAGGAGGTGAAGGACCTCTATAAAGAAAATTATGAAATCCTTAGAAAGGAAATAGCAGAGGATATTAACAAATGGAAGAACACACCATGCTCACATGGATGGGAAGAATCAACATTGTTAAAATGTCTATACTTCCCAAAGCAATCTACCTATTCAATGCCATTCCTATCAAAATACCAACATTGTACTTTCAAGATTTGGAAAAAATCATTCTGCATTTTGTATGGAACCAGAGAAAACCCCGTATAGCTAAGGCAGTTCTTAGAATAAAAATAGAGCTGGGGGCATCAGCACAGCAGATTTTAGTCTGTACTACATAGCCATAGTGGTCAAGACAGCATGGTACTGGCACAAAAACAGAGACATAGACACTTGGAATCGAATAGAAAACCAAGAAATGAAACTAACATCTTACAACCACTTAATCTTCGATAAACCAAACAAGAACATAGCTTGGGGGAAAGACTCCCTATTCAATAAATGGTGTTGGGAGAACTGGAGTCTACATGTAAAAGACTGAAACTGGAACCACACCTTTCCCCACTCACAAAAATTGATTCAAAATGGATAAAGGACTTAAATTTAAGGCATGAAACAATAAAAATCCTCAAAGAAACCAAAGGAAAAACACTGGACGATATTGGCCTGGGGAAAGACTTCATGAAGAAGACTGCCATGGCAATTGCAACAACAAAAGTCAACAAATGGGACTTCATTAAACTGAAAAGCTTCTGTACAGCTAAAGAGACAACAACCAAAGCAAAGAGACAACCTACACAATGGGAAAGGATATTTGCATATTTTGAATCAGACAAAAGCTTGATAACTAGGATCTATAGAGAACTCAAATTAATCCACATGAAAAAAGCCAACAATCCCATATATCAATGGGCAAGAGACATGAATAGAACCTTCTCTAAAGACAGACGAATGGCTAACAAACATGAAAAAAAGTTCATCATCTCTATATATTAGAGAAATGCAAATCAAAACAACCCTGAGAGATCATCTAACCTCAGTGAGATTGGCCCACATCACAAAATCTCAAAACTGCAGATGCTGGCGTGGATGTGGAGAGAAGGGAACACTTTTACACTGCTGGTGGGACTGCAAACCAGTACAACCTTTCTGGAAGGAAGTATGGAGAAACCTCAAAGCACTCAAGCTGGACCTCCCATTTGATCCTGCAATCCGATTACCGGGCATCTACCCAGAAGGAAAAAAATCCTTTTATCTTAAGGACACTTGTACTAGACTGTTTATTGCAGCTCAATTTACAATCGCCAAAATGTGCAAACAGCCTAAGTGCCCACCAACCCAGGAATGGATTAACAAGCTGTGGTATATGTATACCATGGAATACTATTCAGCCATTAAAAAAATGGAGACTTTACATCCTTCGTATTAACCTGGATGGAAGTGGAAGACATTATTCTTAGTAAAGCGTCACAAGAATGGAGAAGCATGACTCCTATGTACTTAATTTTGATATGAGGACAATTCATGACAATTAAGGTCGGGGTGGGAGGAAAAGCAGAAAGAGGGATGGAGAGAGGGGGGTGGGGCCTTGGTGTGTGCCACACTTTCTGGGGGCAAGACATGATTGCAAGAGGGACTTTACCTAACAATTGCAATCAGTGTAACCTGGCTTATTGTACCCTCAATGAATCTCCAACAAAAAAAAAAAGAGAGAGAAAAAAATAAAGATAAACCTGAACCTAAATTGGAAACCAACAACATAAAGTCTCTAATCAAAGCAATGATGGGAATAATAGCAGATAACTTTTTTTTTTTTTTTGAGATAGGGTCTATCTTTCACTTAGGAAAGAGTGCAGTGGCACAACCATAGCTCATGGCAGCCTTGCACTCCTAGGCTCAAGTGATCTTCCCACCTCAACCTCCCAGAGTACTAAGATTACAGGTGTGAGTCTACAGGTGTGAGCCGGGCAGACATTTCTCAGTGAATTCCCTCAATCCCTTCATGAGGTGCAGGAACCAAGCCTGATGGCCTTCCAAAGAAGCAGGGACAGCCAGCCTTCAACTGGTGGGTCACCCTGGCTATGCTAGCTTCTCTCCCTGGGCCTCAGTTTCACCATTGATAAAGACGGAATTGAATAAGTGAGAAAAAAGTGAGGGGAGAGAAGGAGGGAAAGAAGGGAGGAAGAGGAGGAAGGAAAGGAGAAATGGGAAGGGGAAAAAGAAGAAAAAGCTACCACCACGGCTTGAGCATTAATCAAGAATTTACTAGATGCTGGCTGATCTCATTTGCTGCCCATGAAAATACTCTTTAAGTCAGATAGGACCATCATCATCTCACAGAGGAAAAAACTGAGATCCATCTTGGCTCAGTGAGATCCATTAAGTCATATGCCCAAGGTCACATGGTGGCACAGCTGGAAATTGAAGTCACTTCTTTCAGCTTCCAGAATGCAGAGCTAGGGTCTCTCCCTGTTGAGCTCTTGGAGCCACTACAGCGGTTCTCAACCTGTGGGTCGCGACCACTTTGGGGGTGGAACAACCCTTTCACAGGAGTCGCCTAAAACCATCACATACACCCCATACAAATACAGGTGTACAAAAATGATTTTATGGTTGGGGGTCACCACAAAATGAGGAACTGTATTAAAGGGTCGCAGCATTGGGAAGGTTGAGAACCACTGCCCTAGGAAGACATCACACGTCCTCCTTGTGGTCACCCCCAGAAATGCAGGCATGAGTCCTAACAGCAGGGAGATGAGGTCTGAGGCACCAGGCTTATCAGGTTCCTGCCGTGTCCCTGCACCCACCCACCTCAGGGGCTTGGGGTCAGGGAGAGGAAACCAAGCAGGCAGCAGTAGGGCTGGGGCCTCAGAGGCCAGGAGAAAGCCATGGCAAGCCACCCAGGACTGCAAGGACAAAGGCTCCTTAATGACAGAGAGAGAAAGAGGAGGAGCTGGGTAGCCGGGGAGGATGCCAGCAAGCAGAGACTCTAAAAAGACAGGTTTTAAATGCTTTCTTCCCCATCACCTTTGTCTACACACACACATACACACACAAAAGTTCAAGGACAATCAGATAAGCTGAGTTGGTGCCACCTGAGAGGGAATGGAAAAAAAGAAAGAAATCAGTGGAAGGGAAACTTTAGCAAAAAGACCAGACAGGTTTCAAATCTGTGTGTGAGTCTGTGGCTGGAAACAGACCCTTGAGAAAACTTCTCGGACTGCACAGCAGACATCTCACTTAGGTCTAAGGTCTGAGTTCCTCCCTGCCCTGTCACCCTACCTCCATGGTCAAGCTCTGTTGTGGCCATTCTACATTAATCCTAGCACAAACCCCGCCAAGGCCATCTTCTCAACCCCCACTTTAAAGAGAAGGAAAGTGAGGATAAGGAAAGAAAAGTTTCTCATCCACGGCCATGGATCCCACGGCTCCAACACATAGGGTCTCTTTAGGCCCAGGTCTCCCTGAGATGCACGCTACTGAGTAATCAAAGAGGCCCTCATGAACAGAAGGGACATCACCTCCTTAGAAGCCAGCCACCTGTCTTAGATGTCCCCACTTGTGACCTGGGGCCAGAAAGGACTTCATGAGCAAGTACAAACTCACCAGATCTCCAAGTAGCATGAGATTAAAGTCCAGGAAAAAGAGAACATCATCGGAGGTAGTGAGGCCCCAGAACTCACTCGGGTGCACTGAGGTTCCCAGAGGACCCTGCTTGTACCCACCTCCTTTACAAGCAAGGAAACAGGCTACAAGGGAGGAAGTGCACTCCAGGGAGACAGAGCTAAGCAACGGCCAGATAGAGATTCAAAAACAAAAACAGTATAACACCAATAACACAAACAATAATTAGGGTACTGGTGCCCTGGATCACGCATTCTCTCATCTGAGCTCCACATCAGCCCTGTGAAATAGATCCTGTCATCATCTCCATTTTACAGATGAGGAAGCTGAGATCAGAGGCCGGCCAAGGTCACACATGAATGTGTGAAGATCTAGGACTTGAACCCAGGCAATCTGGCTCTAGAATTATCTTTCTCCTGCCTCCTATTTACCTCTACAACTATCGGTTACTGAGCACACTGCTATGTGGTGGACCCTATACACGATTTCACTCTATCCTCATGACAGAGCTAGAGAAATAGCAATCAAGGTGCTGTTTGGGTGGGGTGGCTCCTTTTGGGAGGCTGAGGCAGAAGGATCTCTTGAGGCCAGAAGTTTAAGACAGCCTGAGCTATATAGCATTTATCTTTTTTAAAAATATTATTTTTAGTTAGCCGCACACAGTGGTGCATGCCTGTAATCCCAGTGTTTTAAGAGACTGAGGTAGGAGCATCACTTGAGCCCAGGAGCTAGAGGTTGCAGTGAACTATGATGACACCACTGCACTCCAGTCTAGACAACAGAGCAAGACTCTTACTCTTTAAAAGGAAAACAAAAAGATGAAGAAACTAAAGTATGGAGAAATTAAGTAAATGCCTGAAAGAGGATGACAGGACACGCAGTGCGAGAATTCAAAACCAGGGGTTCAGATGCCAGCGTATGTCCTGGTAACCACTCCATGCTGGGCAGCTGGGGATACCTCTCCCTGTTGGGCTAGAAACAGGAGGACAGAGGCTTCTTCAGCAGAGCCATCAAACACCCTCCACATTGAAGAACCACAGCACAGCTAATCAGGCAACGCCAGACTCTTGGAGAATTACCTGCCGGCCCTCGAGCCCCTCATCCCCTTGGCCCAACTCTCCCCGCGGCTACATTCATAGCGGTGCCCAACCAGCAGCGTGTTCCAGTTCTTCTCCAGCCATTTGGCATCACTCACCACAAAGGGCCCACTCCTCTTGTCCTTAGAGAAGCTGTGGCTTCTTCGGGGACCCAAGGCCGCAGGGCTCATGTGCCAGGGCGGGTGCTCACTGTCCTGGATGACATTCTCCTTCTCCAGGTCCCGAGGCAGCAACTGGGACATAGGACACAAGAAAAGAACTTCACCAGGGGCTTTCTCACTCACACCAGGGCTTTCTAACTGAAAGAAAAATTACATCACACTGAGAAAACCCCTTGTGTACCAAAAGGGCAAAGAAGAAAATTAAACTGCCAGAGAACCCCCAACCTTAATGATTGGAGGAGACATGTAGGGGCAGCAGCTCTGGGTACAAGTGGCCCAGCCTCTGCTACTAATAACTGTGTGACCTCAGGTGACAGCTTTAACTTCTCTGAGCTTCAATCATCTGAGAAAGGAACAATAATAAGTACCCAGCTTCTAGGGTTGGTGGGAGACCAGGTAAGAAGAGTCCCAGACAGTGAGTGACACAGTACAGCCACCAGGGGACAGACGTGCGCGAGTCCTGGGGCTCTGGCTCGGCTCACCCAGACCCCTCCACCTCTGGAATGTGGGGTGCCCTTCGTAACGTGAGTCAGCTTCACTCTGCAGTGGTAATGCTCCTTTAACCTTACTTTAATCGTCTTTCCATTCATCCAAACACACAAGTGCACATATACAGATATACAGAGAAAGCACTGAGGAACAGGATGGTACCCCTCATACATCTAGTCGGAATCTTGATTTTTTTTTTTTAACTAAGCTACATATTGGGGAAATATTCACAGGCAAGTACATATGGCCTCACGCTCTCCCTGCACAGACAAGGAAAGGGAGGCCCAGAGTGGGGGAGCCTCTGGTTAAAAACACACAGCATCAGGAAGATCGAGGCTGCATTCTTGATCCCTTCCCTCACGGCCTCTGTCTGGATACTTAACCTATTAAGACCCCCTGGGGACTTAAAGTTCTCCTACACTCCTGGCTGTTCCTTATCAGCCTCCCAAATGTCCCAGGCCAGCCAGAAAGCCTTTTCTTCTGCAGCTATGTCAGTCCTGCTGGGATCTCTCTTTACAGGCTTTTAATAAATTCTACCTACATCACTTTGACCTCCCCCTTTCAGACTCTCAGTGTTAAGACTCCAAGGGGAGTGAGACTCCAGGGCCCACTACTCACTCTACATCTCCACTCAGTGGCTCACACTCATTTCAGATCCAAGTGCACAAAGCAGGCTTTTTGGTTCTTCTCCAAAATTGCTCCTCTCATGACTTGTCCATCCCCCAGCTGGGTAGGTCAAGCCCCCAGGGTCACCCTCCATTCTCCCCAGGCTCTCCACCCCATCAGCAAAGCTGAGATTCTCCCTTCAAAACATGCTACAAGGCAGGGTGTAGTGGCTCAGGCCTGTAATCCTAGCACTTTGGGAGGACAAGGCAGTCCTCAGGAGTTCAAGACCACCCCGAGGAAGAATGAGACCCTATGTCTACAAAAAATACAAAAATATTAGCCAGGCATCGTGGCATGCACCTGTAGTCCCAGCTACTAAGGAGGCTGAGGCGGAAGGATCACGTGAGCCCAGGAATTCAAGGTTGTTGTGAGCTATGATGGCACCACTATACTCTAGCCCAGGCAACAGAACAAGACTCTGTCTTAAAAAAGAAAAAGGCTGCAAACCTCACACCCAACACCAAAATAAACTCCAAATGGATCAAAGATCTAAATATAATAGTAAAACTAGAAAATTTGTATAAGAAAATACAGGCATAAATCTTAATGATCTCAGATTATGCAATGGTTTCTTAGGTATGACACCAAAGACATAAGCAATAAAAGAAAAATAGATAAAATTAACTTCAAAACTAAAATCTTACACCTTGAAGGGTACCTATACAAGAAAGTGAAAAGACAACTCTCAGGGGCCGGGTGCAGTGGCTCACATCCCAGCACTCTGAGAGGCTGAGGCAGGTGACTGCCTGAGCTCAGGAATTCAAGACCAGCCTGAGCAAGAGCAAAACCCTGTTTCTAAAAATAGCCGGGCACTATGGCTGTCACCAGTAGTCCCAGCTACTTGGGAGGCTGAGGCAAGAGGATCACTTGAGTCTAAGAGTTTGAGGTTGCTGTGAACCATGACGCCATAGCACTCTACCAAAGGCAACAAAGTGAGACTCTGTCTCAAAAAAAAAAAAAAGAAAGGACAATCCTCAACAGGGGAAAATTTCTGCAAATTATATGTCTGATGTGGCACTTGTATCCAGAATATATAAAGAATGATGATGACTGCAATAATAAAGACAAAGGACCCAGTTAAAAATGAATAAAAGATCTGAATAGAAATTATTCAAATAAAGACATGCAAATGGTCAATAGGCATGTGAAAAGACATTCATTCAACATCAGTAACCATCAGGGACATGTAAATCAAAACCAGGATAAGATACGACTTCACACCTAGTCCACCAGGATGGCTATAATAAAAAACACAGGACGAGGACACCTGCTGGTCAGGGTGCAGAGCAGCTGGAAACCCAGGCACTACTGGCAGGGATGTACAATAGTGTGGCTGCTTTGGAAGACCACCTGGCAGTCCCTCAGAAGTGAAACCTAGAGTTACCATGTGACCCAGCAATTCCACTTCTAGGTGTACATACAAAGAAATGAAAACATACATCACCCCCAAATTTGTACATCGATGTTCACAGCAGCATTATTCACAATAGTCAAAAGCGGGAACAACCCAAATGTCCACCAACAGAAGAATGGACAGGTGAAATGTGTTCCACCCAAATGATGGGGTAGAATTCAGCCATGAAAAGGAATGATGTTCTGATCCTTGCTTCTGCATGGATGAACCTTCAAAACATTATATAGCATTATAGGAAAGGGGCCAGCCACAAAGGCCCACGTAGTATATGATTCCATTTATGTGAAATGTGCAAAATAAGTAAATCCACAGAGATAGAAAAAGAAAAATGAATGGGTGCCAAGGACAGGAGGATAAGGGTGGATGCGGAGTGACAGCCTAATGAATGGGTAGGGGTTTCCAAGGGGTGAATAAAGGTGGTCTAATACTGAGAGAGCAGATGGTTGCACAAATCTCTGAATATACTAAAAGCCACTGAAATGTACATTTTAAATGGGTGATTTACATGGGAAATGAATTATAACTTAATAAAGCTGATATGAAAAATAAAATGCTACCAGTCCTCCATTTCTCTCCACCTGTTAGGTCACCATCTTGGTGCAAACCCTGTCACCTCGTTGAAGATGATGGCAACCTCTGTGCTGGCCTCCCTGCCTCCACTCTCACCCCTCAGTTCACACTCAGAAGACAGCCAACAGGGGGTCATTCTCTGGGACACAGGTAATGGCTGTGGTGGTCAAAGCCCTATGGGGACTCCCTAGTGCCCTCAGCCTGTCCTCATGCTCGGTCCCTCCCCATCTCTCAGTCTCAGCAAGGGCCTGCAACCTGTATCCCGGGGGCCCTTGAGCATTCAGGGGAACAAGCTAATCCCTATATTGGGACATCTTCACTTGCTCCTGCCACCTCCCTGCGGATCTCAGCCTGGCTGGTTCCTATCTGTCATTCAAAAGACACCTTTCTAGTCCCTTCCCATGAGACCCCTTCTTTGCCCAGGACCCACCACTCTCTTCATGAACAATCTCACCTACTAACTGGCTGGAGGCCTCCCTATCCACCTACCAGACCAGTGACATCCACTAGAAAGTTCTGCAATCAGTGGAGATATTCTGTGTCTGCATATTCCACAGTCCACATGAGCCACATGTGTTTTCAGAGTGCTTGAATATGGCCAGGGTGACTGAAGAACTGAATTTTTAATCATCTTTAATTTTAACTAATTTAAATTTAATAAGCACAGGTGACTAGTAGCTGCCACATAGTCTGAGATAGTGGTGGGCTGGACCATGGCTAGGTCATTTCCTGGCAGCCCCAGCACCCAGAACAAGGCCTGGCACAGGTTCAGTACACATATTAAATGCATTAAATAAACAGAGGGGTGGAGGTTAACCCCAAAGTGCTTCCCTCTGATTTCTTTATCGCGCAAGCCCGTGGGTCAGGGGCTTGAGCACACAATTGTCTTGTGATAAGTCTCCAACAAGTCTGTGAAGCAGGCAGGAGCCCCTCCCACAGATGCAGAAGCTGAGATTCAAGAGAGATCTTTTGAGATGCCCAGAATCACACTGGAAGGGTTTAATTCCAGGTCTGCCTGATCCACAGTCCAGGGCTATTTCCAGGGAGAAATCAAATCATACATTTGCAAACGGTTCATCTCCTAATAAAGAATTCTAAAAAATCAATGAGAAAAGGACCAAGGTTCTAAAAGGAAACAGGAGGAACATAAGCATGTGAGTTACAGGAAAGAAATGCAAATAGCCTCATACAACTAACAAGATGCTTCCTCACTCAGAACAGGAGTGAGTAAACCTGCCCACACTGAGAGGTGATGGGGCAGTGGGGGAGGGACAGGTAACATCCAGACATCTGATGCAAGGGGGAAGGTTGAGGGCAAAGCGCCCTGGAGCACACTGCTGGTGAGGATGTGAATGGTACAGCCCCACTGCAGGGCACACCACTACGATCCCGCAAAAATCACAACCACGTTCACCCTTAAATAGGCCATCACCATTCTGAATGCACAGATGCACGTGCAGGTGTGCAAGGGGATGCATGTACCTGGTTTATAACAGCAAAAGATCAAAAACAGCACCCACAGGGGAGGGTTAACTTATGCTATATCCATAAAGCAGGCAAAAATCCAAAAACTTTCTAAGATCCATCTTATGAAAACAGACAGGTAGAAAATCTTTGGTTTCAGCAGAGATCCTCTGAAAACAGGAAGCTTCTCCTAGGAAGCTTTCCAAACTAACAAAGCCAGGCCCCTACCTCGGACAACTGCTCAACTTTGGACATTTGGTACTGAATCATTTGTAGTGGTTAGGGTATTATAGGATATGGAGAAGCATCCTTGGCTTCTCCCCCAAGATGCTGGCAGCAACCTGTACCCACGGTGTGATGGAAAAAATGTCTCCAGACACTGCCAAATGTGCCCCAGGGGCAAAATCACCTATAGTTAAGTACCATTAATGGGCCCAGAAGAGTATTCCCCAAGCTGTGCACCATAATCATCCTTTGGAGGAGATCTGCTTCCTAAACTATAAGCTTCTATCATACTTTAAATATTAGATAAGCATTCACTACTTTTGCCATAGAAAAATATGGCCATTATAAATACATATGATTGATAAGCAACTACTGAAAATAAGAAAGGCTCAAAGGACATCAAAAAGAGTAAGAGAGGCTGGAAGTGGGAGAACACTCACCCTTTATTTTCTATACCCCTATAAGATTTGAATTTTTAATAATCAACATTTTGTACTTCTGTATTGGTGGTTTTGTTAGAGTTTCATTTTTCTTTTTTAGGCTCAAAACCCAAAGATCTTTGGGCAGGAGAGAAGAGAGAAATGGGAAGCTGGTCCAAGTCTTTCCAATCCCTTGGTGAGAAAACAGATCCCCTGGCAACCAGCACTCCTGGGGCCTGTGTGCTTCAGGCAGGCATCCAACGACAAGCAGGAGGACAGAGCCAAGCCCTGGCAGCCCTCTCCACAGCACCCTGAGTCCCCCACTGCCAGCCAGCCCTAACCAAGGTGCTGGCAAAAAGATGCAGCCTCCTCCGTCAGCCCAGTTCACACAATAACAGGCTGGAGGTGGGGACAGGTGAAAACCTCCCCAGGTCACCCAGGAGGCCTGTACTTGGTATTTCTTCACTGCTTCAAGGCTCACAGAAGCCAAGGGACTGCTTCACACACTGTGGGCAAGTGGCAGAGTAGAGATTCAGACACCAAGTCTGCAGGATCTGAACGTGCTTGTTACAGAGCCTGGTTTCTCAGTCTGAACTGTGCTTGCTACAGACACAGTTTCAAAGCCCAACTCTACCACTTACCTGCTTTTAACTCTAGGTAAACCCTCATTTCATGATCTTGACCAACAACATCCTATTGTTTATTTCCAAAGCATCCGTTTCCAGACTGGACCTCTGCTCTCTTTGACAGATGGGAAACTCGGGCCAAGGGAGGTAGAAGGGCTTGCGTTTAGTCATTCAGTCTGCAAGGGGCAGCAGAGGTGGCATTTGGGCCCTAATTTGCGGATGCCACACCACACGGGGTGGGGTGGGGTGCACTAAGATAGTTTGCACTTGACCTCCAGAACATGCCATGTTTCTTCCCATCTCCGAGGCTTTGTGTATCCTGTGCCTCTGCTCTGAAAGCCTTCGACTCCCCTTATCCCATCCAAATTCACATGTATCCCTCGAGGCTGCGCCCAAGCCAGCTTCTCCCCCAAGACACCTTCCTGGGCCCCTTCTCTAGTGCCTCACTCTGCATCCTATCATTCCCTGACCTGGCTCACAGTGTCCCATCTCCCAACAGAGATCAAAAGATTCCTTCCTTTGTGGTTTCTACTAGAGTGGACTACTATAAAATGGTCCACTACCTCTTGGGAGTTAGACCAGATCTGGGTTCAAATATTAGCTTTGCCACTTGTTGCTGTGTGCCCTGGGACAAGTCACCTAACTTCTTTGAGCCTCCAATTTTATCGATCTGCACAGGAAGATGACTGTATCTGCAACAGACATTGTCAGTCTCAAATACACACCAGTGCCAAAGGTATCCTACTGTACGAGGATTTTCTTTCAACCATTTAACATGGTGCCAGCCAGGATGGAAGAGTTTGAATGTGAATAACCCCAGAACCAGCATCAAGCAAGGACAGAAGGAACTGGGAAATGCATACTGCAGATCCCTTGCTCCTTGGATAGGACAACTCCACAGACATTTAATGCTGCCTCCCAGGGGTCCCTATATCACCTGCCTCCCTGCTCGACTGCCCTGCTAGTTCTTCCTGGAATCACCCTTAAAAAAAACTACCTACAGGGCGGTGCCTGTGGCTCAGCGGGTAGGGTGCCGGTCCCATATGCCGGAGGTGGCGGGTTCAAACCCAGCCCCAGCCAAAAAAAAAAAAAAAAAAAAGGAGTAAAAAAACTACCTACAAGGATCTGCTTCTGTGAGAACTAAACTATTATGAGCCCTCTTCTGAGGCTCATCTAAGACCACCTATTCACTCACTCAACAAATATTTCTTGAATGTTCCCAAGATGTCAACGATGAAGCTGGATGCTGGGGACATAATAATGAACACTACCCAGCAGAATGGTATACAGAAGGAGCTCAATAAAGCTATCACTGACACCTATCATTAGCATCACTCTAGGCCAGAGGTGTGAAACTGGTGCCCCCCAGGGGTGTATGCAGCAGCAGACATCTTCTTCGGCCTGCATATTACACATAAAAGTCTAGATTTTAAGATTTTATAATAAACGAGGTCTCCCATCTCAAGGCCATTGTTCTCAGGTGTCAAGAGCCAGAGGGAACCAACAGGCAGTTGCCCCCTTCACCAAGGGCATGAGCTCTCCATTGGCTACAACTCCCTGGAGTCTCCCACCCACTGACCCCACTCACACATGTACCCATGTGGCCCATATAAGATCTGAGCTTGAGACCCCTGGCCTAGATGTTTACTCAATGTTTGACAAAATTCAAAGAGCCTTCTCACTCACCTTGTGACCATCTGGAGTCCCTGACTCCCAACAGGAGGGCCCCAGTTTGGCCTTTGAACTCTCCCCCGGGAGGCTGTGTCTCTCTTTGGGCTGCTCTCTCCTCCTCTCTCTGGCTTCATGCATGATGGACAGACCATCTTGAATCATGGTAGGGGGCCCCTTCTCTGAATAGGCCCTCTTGACATCCATGGGCGACCTGCCACAGTCATGTGGGTGGTCTCCCCACTGGGCCACAATGTCTTCCTCTATCCACTCAGCGGATTTCCTCAGACTCCCTTTCTTCCAGTCAGCAGGGGGTGATTTGGGTGACACTCTGACCCTCCCTCCCAGATCCTCCTGACTAAAGGACTTCTTCAACTCAGCTGGGTCGTTTGGACACTTTGCATTGTGATGTTTACTGGCAAAGGCATTGTTGTCTTCCTCTGTAATTCCTAAGCCTTTTTCCTGGAGCCTTCAGGGACAGAAGAGACCCCTGGATACCTCTCAGAAGGAATTCACCCGTGGCAGAGCCCACAAAGGAGAGCTGGCTTTGGTGTTCGTGGCTGCCCCTAGGGTCTCTGCCGGCTGCCTGCCTGAACTAGGAGAGCTGTGCTTTGTTTCTGGAGCAGCTTGTTTCCGGAGACCCTCTGCTTCGGAGGTGTCCTTCAGGCTCTTCCTCCTCTGTCCCACCCCACCTGGCCTCTCCCAAGGTGAGCTGCTGGGCACCAAAGTCCGGCTCTCCTTCCACTCCTGAGCCTCGCCAGGGACTTTGTTAGACAGCTCCTGGTACTCAGCCATCAGTCCAGCACACTCAATCTGTAGCCATCTTTGATCTTGCCTGGGAACATCTCACTGATCACCTCTGTCCTTCTGACAAGATCCTTTGGACGATTCTTCAAAGTCGGGGTAGTTTTCGGAGCAGTGTTGCTAGGGGACATCCTGCTCCTGGTATCCTTCCAATTGTTCTGAAAACCAGTGCCATCTTCGGATCCTGGATGACACCATAAAGCATCCACATTGATGACTTTTTCCCTAGAAGTTTCCAGAATCTTGTCCCCAACAGATGATGGGCACTCTGTCAGCTTCAGATTTTTTGAAACACTTACATTTTCATGCACTCTTCCCTTAGTCCAGTTTTTACTGCCCACTGCCTCCAGTGGCTCTTCATGGTTAAGAGAAACCAAAATTGGTGTGAAAGAATGAGGAGAGGAAGGTGGAGTGACTTTTCTAGAATGTTCCAGCAAGTTGTCAAGCCCTGACATAACAACACCCTTTGCCTTTTGAATATCAGGAATCTGATAGGTTACTGCAAAAAATATTGTCTTGGGTTCCACAGGTGACCCTTGCTTTACCACTGAGACAGTCTGGTCCTGTAAAGCACCTGGGTTCACCTCCTGGGTCTCCACGCTATTGGGGGATAACTGAGGTTTTTTTAAGGCACCAGGTGTGTGAGTCAAATAATCAGTCTGCCTCTCCTCCACCTTCGATGAGTTCTTTGGGGTGAGGAAACCAAATGCATCAAATTTCACATCATGGGGTAGAGTCCGCCGTCTCCATCTGTCCATTCTCTGGTCAATCAAACCAGCTTTCCTCATTTTGACTTCAGGCTCTGGTATCTGGACCAGCCTTTGGTCACCCTCACTGGCAGGTGCAGTAAGGGTCCCTTTCTGCACAGGAGACACATCTGGATGTGCTTGTGCTTGGAATTCAAAGGGCTCAACCTTAGCCTTGGAAGGAGGATCCAGGCAGCACTCCTGGGGGGGACCCCTTGCTTCTACTCCTGGCTTGTGTCCAGTCCCTTCGGGCCCTTCATGCTGGGTATCCCAGACAGAAGCCTTGACAGTGCTCATGGAGGTGGTCCCAGGACAATGGGGCTCTTCATTGACCACTTCATGCCAGCTCCCTACAACCCTACCTGTCCATCTGGGCGACAGGCAATTGCCCCCAATCACATCCTTTGACTCTCGAAAATCAAGCTTTGGCCCACTAGATTCATGCATCACTCAAGCTTCCCAAATCAAACTGACCCTTTGGACAGACCCCACCTGACTCTCTGGACCAGACTCCAGATCAGCCAGGGTGACTTCCTGGAACAGATGCCTCCCCTTCAGAGACTTGCTGCTCCGGAGGGTCACCGCTTTCTTCTCTGGTGCTGTTGAGATGGCCTCGCTGTGAGCACGCTCCCACACTGTGTGCATAATGTCATACTTGGTCTCAATCCTCTGGGATGTGGGAGGATTTTCTGAGTGCTTTATGAAAGGGCTCTTGTGTTTTTCACCCAAAGGGTATTTTTCCTGGAGAGATGTGTGATACCTTCTTGACTCACCTTCTCCATTCAAAAGAGCATTATGTCCCAATTTCTCTGTCTTAGGATTGTCAAGGCTCCTGGGGTTGTCTTTCTTGAAGTTTTTATTTCCAGTGGGTCCTTCCCTAGCCAAAGCCTTTCTCCTGCCTGGGCCTAGATTTTGGGGCACGTGTATCGGGCACATTGCTGGGGGGCATGGCTAAGAGACAGCATCTCATAGGGTTAGACACAAGTATGTTTCTCCACGTGATGCTCAACCACTGTGGCCCACACGGTCTGGAAGCTTCCCTCATCTTCTGGAGTGACGTCAGGAGTTCCTGCTGTGCTCACACCCCAAGAGTTGTCAGGGACTTGGTTAGAACTGTCTTTCTGCTCCGTCTACCTGGACTTTTCCCGAGTGTCACCAGCTTCCAGGGGCTTCTTGGAGCAGATGTTTCAGCCAGACCAGGCCCATCCTTTGGCTAGAAAAGAGAAAAAAATAAAAAGAAACAACTCAACAGTAAAGGATTGAAAAATGAAGATAGAAATGGGTGCTTATATAATTAAAACAATGATATACCATAAAATTTTAGAGTGAACACATCCAGTGTGGGTGAGGACATGGGGCTATGGACACTCAGATACTGTTGGAAAGAACACAAATTGGCAAGACTTTGGGGCAGTGTGGAATACCTACCATGATTTTAAAATACTCATTTCCTTTTATCCAGCCAAGTTCCTCTCAGAACTCTTTATTTGCCTATGTGCACGGGTCTATGTAAACAAAAGAAAGTTCTGGCAGTATTGTTTGTGAAAGCAAAAGAACACAGCAACAACCTGATGGCCCATCAAAAAGGCACTGACTGAATAAATTTTGATATATCCAAACAATGGACTATTGCACAGGCATTTATTTGTATCCATAGGAAGAGGTGAATCCTAATGTCAGAACATCTAAGGACACTTACAAAATAGTTTCCTCTTGGGTAGAAGAAAGCAGACTACAAACAGTATATGATAATATAACACCATTTTTAAAAACTGTATATGTAAGTATATACATGCATACACAGTCTAAAGAAAAGGCACAAATCAAATTGCGAGCAAGGGGAATTGGGATGTGAGGCTGGAAGGATGGAATAAAGATAGGACTGTTTTCCTTGAATCTCACATACTTCAGTTCCATTTGATTTTTATGATATAAAGATATTACTTAGTAACTTACAAAATATTTTTTTCCTGTTGGTAATAAATCTGCTTCGACAAGTTAAACATAACATGCACCAATTCAACTGCAAGGTATACACCTAAAAGGACTAAAAACAAGGTTCAAACAACAACTTGTACATAACAGTATTATTCACAATCATCAATGGGTATAGATAACCCAAATGTCCAATGATGGATGCACAGATAAATAATATGATACACAGCCATGCCATGGAATACAATTCAGCCATCAAAAGGAATGATGTATTGATTCGTGCTGTAACATGGATGAACTTTGAGAACCTTAAGCTAAGTTAAAGAACCCAGTCATGAAAGGCTACGTGTTGCACGGCTATATCTGTATGGAAGATCTAGAATGGGTGAACCCAAAGTAATAGACAGTAAATTAGCGGGGGCCAGGGCGAGGGGGAACAAGATGGTGGCGAGTAACAGCTTCCTTGCAACTGGGCACAGTGAGATTGGGGAAAGAAGACTCCAGGCATATCTGGCTGGTAGGTTCTGCCCAAAAACATCCCTTTGGGGACACAGGGAGTAAGTGAGGGACTTCTGGACCCCATGAAGAGGACAAAAGCAGTGGAGAATTGGCAAGTGGTTGCATGTATTCTTTTGGTCTAATCCTGCCGGCAGCTGACTCATCGAATCCCTAGGCCACAGACATGGTAATTTAAAGAGCAAGAGGAAGTGAAAGGAAAAGTAGAGCAAGGAAACAGATAAAAGGTAACATTCATGAGGAAGAATCAGGAGAAAAATCCTGATAACATGAAAAACCATTCCAGACCAACCCCCCCCAAGGGACCGAGAGGTAGCTACTGTAGAGGATTCCACCTATAAAGAAATGTTAGCAATGACAGAAATGGAATTTAGAATACAGATGATGAAAACAATGAAGGAAACTGCTGATAAAGTGGAAAATAACCAAAAGGAAATAAAAAATAGAATCAAATAAGAGATGAATGATATGAAGAATATAGAAAGGATATAGCAGAGATGAAGGAACTGAAGCAGTCAATTAGGGAACTTAAAGATGCAATAGAAAATATCAACAACAGATTAGACCACACAGAAGAAAGAATTTCAGAGGTACAGGACATAGCTCTTGAGATAACTCAGATAGTTAAAGAGGCAAAAAAGAAGAGAGAGAAAGCAGAATGTTCACTGACAGAATTATGGGACTTTATGAAGCATTCAAACATACAAATTATAGGTATCCCAGAAGGGGAAGAAGAATGCCATAGGGGAATGGAAGCCACACTAGAGAATATTATAAATGAAAATTTCCCAAATATCACCAAAGATTCTGACACACTGCTTTCAGAGGGCTATCGAACCCCAGATCGCCTCAACTCTAACCGAGGTTCTCCAAGACACATTGTGATGAACCTGTCTGAATTCAAGACAAAAGAAAAGATTCTGCAAGCTGCCAGGAGTAAGCGCCAGTTGACCTACATGGGCAAATCCATCAGAGTGACCGCAGACTTCTCTAATGAAACTTTTCTAGAAAGAAGACAATGGTCATCTACATTTAATCTACTTAAACAGAACAATTTCCAGCCCCGAATTCTGTACCCTGCTAAGTTAAGCTTTAAAATTGACAGATAAATCAAATCATTTACGGATATGCAAACGTAGAGGAAATTTACTACAACAAGACCAGCTCTACAGGAAATACTTCAACCTGTTCTACACACGGACCATCACAATGGATCAGCAGCAAAGTAAGAACTAATAAATTAAAGGACAGAACTTAACTTCCACAATGATGCAAAGATAAAACTAAGCAATGGACTCTCACAAAATAAGATGAATAGAACACTACCACACGTATCAATTATCTCAATAAATGTTAATGGCTTGAATTCCCCACTGATGAGGCATAGATTGGCTGACTGGATTAAAGAACACAAGCCATTCCATTTGCTGTCTGTAGGAAACACACCTGGCTTCAAAAGACAAATTAAAACTCTGAGTTAAGGGTTGGAAGACAATTTTTCAGGCAAATCGAACTCAGAAGAAAAGAGGGGTTGCAATCTTATTTTCAGATACATGTGGATTTAAAGCACCTAAAGTCAAAAATATAAAGTCACTTTATATTGGTCAAGGGAAAAATACAACAAGAAGACGTTTCAATTCTAAGTATTTATGCACCCAACTTAAATGCTCCCAGATTCTTTTTTTTTTTTTATTGTTGGGGATTCATTGAGGGTACAATAAGCCAGGTTACACTGATTGCAATTGTTAGGAAAAGTCCCTCCTGCAATCATGTCTTGCCCCCATAAAGTGTGACACACACCAAGGCCCCACCCACCTCCCTCCTTCCCTCTTTCTGTTCCCCCCCTCATAACCATAATTGTCATTAATTGTCCTCATACCTAAATTGAGTACATAGGATTCATGCTTCTCCATTCTTGTGATGCTTTACTAGGAATAATGTCTTCCATGTCCATCCAGGTTAATATGAAGGATGTAAAGTCTCCATTTTTTTTAATGGCTGAATAGTATTCCATGGTATATACATATACAATGCTCCCAGATTCTTAAAAGAGACCTTACCGAGTCTGAGCAATATGATACCTATAACACCATAATAATAGAGGACTTTAACACTCCTTTTACTAGAGAGCTGGACAAATCCTCCAAACAGAAATTAAACAAAGATAGAAGGGACTTAAATGAGACCCTAGAACAACTGTGCTTGATAGACGTATAAAGAACACTCCATCCCAAAGATAAAGAATACACATTCTTCTCATTGCCCCATGGAACATTCTCCAAAATTGATCATATCCTAGGACACAAAACAAACCTCAACAGAATCAAAAGAACTGAAATTTTACCTTGTATCTTCTCAGACCACAAGGCACTAAGGGTGGAACTCAACTCCAACAAAAACCTTCAACCCCACACAAAGGCATGGAAATCAAACAACCTTCTGTTGAATGACAGTTGGGTGCAGAAAGAAATAAAAGAGGAAATCATTAACTTCCTTGAGCATAACAACAATGAAGACACAAGCTACCAAAACCTGTGGGATGCAGTTCTGAGAGGAAAATTTATCACTGTAGATGACTACATTGGAAAAACAGAAAGAGAGCACATGAACAAACTCACAAGCCATCTTTTGGAATTGGAAAAAGAAGAACAATCTAAGCCTAAACCCAGCATAAGAAAAGAAATATCCAAGAATAATTAGAGATCAATGAAATTGAAAACAAAAGAATCATTCAGAAAATTAATGAAACAAGGATTTGGTTTTTTGAAAAAATAAATAAAATAGATAAACCTTTGTCCAAACTAAGTATAAATAGAAAAGTAAAATCTCTAGTAACCTCAATCAGAAGTGATAAACGGGAAATAACAACTGATACCACAGAGATATAAGAGATCATCTCTGAATACTACCAGAAACGCTATGCCCAGAAATTTGACAATGTGAAGGAAATATATAAATATTTGGAATCACACCTTCTCCCTAGACTTAGCCAGGAAGAAATAGAGCTGCTGAACAGACTAATTTCAAGCACTGAGATCAAAGAAACAATAAAAAAATCTTCCAATAAAAAAATGCCCTGGTCCAGACAGCTTCACACCAGAATTCTATCAAACCTTCAAAGAAGAGCTTACTCCTGTACTGCAGAAATTATTAAAAAAAAATTGAGAAGAAAGAAATCTTCCCCAACACGTTCTATAAAACAAACATCACCCTGATACCAAATCCAGGAAAAGAACCAACTAAAAAGGAGAACTTCAGACCAATTTCACTAATGAACGTAGATGCAAAAACTCTCAACAAAATCCTAGCCAATAGATTATCGTCTATTTTGATTATCATCAAAAAAGTCATATATCATGATGAAGTAGGTTTCATCCCAGGGATGCAGGGCTGGTTTAACATATGCAAGTCCATAAACGTTATTCACCATATTAACAGAAGCAAAAACAAAGACCATATGATCCTCTCAATAGATGCAGAAAAAGCATTCGATAAAATCCAGCATTATTTTCTAATTAGAACACTGAAGAGTATAGGCATAGGTGGCACATTTTTTAAACTGATCGAAGCTATCTATGACAAACCCATAGCTAATATTTTACTGAATGGAGTAAAACTGAAAGCTTTTCCTCTTAGAACTGGAAGCAGACAAGGTTGTCCTCTGTCACCTTTACTATTCAACATAGTGCTGGAAGTTCTAGCCAATACAATTAGGCAAGACAAGGAAATAAAGGGAATCCAAATGGGAGCAGAGGAGGTCAAACTCTCCCTCTTTGCTGAAGATATGATCTTATACTTAGAGAACCCCAAAGACTCCATCATAAGACTCCGGGAAGTCATAAAAAAGTACAGTAATGTTTCAGGATATAAAATCAATGTCCACAAGTCAGTAGTCTTTGTATACACCAATAACAGTCAAAATGAGAGGCTAATTAAGGACACAACTCTCTTCACCATAGCTTCAAACAAGATTAAATACCTATGAATATACCTAACATAAGGGTGACGAACCTCTATAAAGACAATTATGAACCCTAAGAAAGGAAATAGCAGAGGATATTAAATGGAAGAAAATACCATGCTCATGGCTGGGAAGAATCAGCATTATTAAAATGTCTGTACTTCCCAAAGCAATCTGCTGATTCAATGCCATCCCTATTAAAATACCAACATGCTACTTTCAAGACTTAGAAAAAATGATTCTGAATTTTGTATGAAACCCGAAAAAAAACCCGTATAGCTAAGGCAGTTCTTAGTGATATAAACAAAGCCGGGGACATCAGCATACCGAATTTTAGGCTGTACTACAAAGACATGATGGTCAAGACAGCATGGTACTGGCACAAAAATAGAGACACAGCCATTTGGAATCGAACAGAAAACCAGGAAATGAAACTAACATCTTACAACCACCTAATCTTCCACAAACCAAACAAGAACATATACTGGGGGAAAGAATCCCTATTCAATAAATAGTGTTGGGAGAACTGGATATCCACATGTAAAAGAGTGAAACTGGATCCGCACCTTTCACCCCTCACAAAAATTGATTCAAGATGGATAAAGGATTTAAATTTAAGGCATGAAACAATAAAAATCCTGAACGAAAGCATAGGAAAAACATTTGAAGATATCAGCCTGGGGAAAGACTTTATGAAGAAGACTTCCATGGCAAATACAACAACAACAAAAAGAAACAAATGGGACTTGATTAAAGTGAAAAGCTTCTGTACAGCTAAGGAGACAATAACCAAAGCAAACAGACAACCTCCACAATGGGAAAGGACATTTGCATATTTTGAATCAAACAAAAGCTTGATAACTAGCATGTACAGAGAACTCAAATTAATCCACATGAAAAAAGCCAACAATCCCATATACCAATGGGCAAAAGAGATGAATAGAAACTTCTCTAAAGAAGACACACGAATGGCTAACAAACATATGAAAAAATGCATGCTCATCATCCCTAATTATTAGAGAAACGCAAATCAAAATCACCCTGAGATACCATCTAACCCCAGCGAGAATGGCCCACATCACAAAATCTCAAAATCACAGATGCTGGCATGGATGTGGAGAGAAGGGAACACTTTTACACTGCTGGTAGGACTACAAACTAATACAACCTTTTTGGAAAAAAAGTATAGAGAACCCTCAAAGAACTCAAGCTAGACCTCCCATTTGATCCTGCAATCCCATTACTGGGCATCTACCCAGAAGGAAAAACATCCTTTTATCATAAGGACACTTGCACTAGATTGTTTATTGCAGCTCAATTTACAATCGCCAAAATGTGGAAACAGCCTAAATGCCCACCAACCCAAGAATGGATTAATAAGCTATGGTATATGTACATCATGGAATACTATTCAGCCATTTAAAAAAAAATGAAGACTTGGGGGGGTGTGGGGGGAGGGCGCCTGTAGCTCCAGGAGTAGGGCACCAGCCCCATATACTGGAGGTGGTGGGTTCAAACCTGGCCCAGGCAAAAAGACTACAAATAAACAAACAAATAAATAAATAAATAAATAAATAAAAGAAATGGAGACTTTACAGCCCTTGTATTAACATGGATGGAATTGGAACACATTATTCTTAGTAAAGCATCACAAGAATGGAGAAGCATGAATCCAATGTACTCAATTTTGATACGAGGACAATTAATGACAGTGAGAGTGGGGAAAGGGAGAGCAGAGAGAGGGAAGGAGGGAGGGAGGTGGGCTCTTGGTGTGTAAGGAACTTTTTGGGGGCAAGACACAATTGTAAGAGGGACTGTACCTAACAAATGTAATCAGTATAACCTGGTTTCTTGTACCCTCAATGAATCCCCAACAATTAAAAAAAAAGGAAAGAAAGTAAATTAGTGATTTTCCAAGAGCCAGAAATAGGGGACTAGATACAGGGTTTCTGTTTGGGGTGACAAAAAATTCTGGAATTAGGGTAGCCCCTGTGGCTCAGTGAGTAGGGCGTAAGCCCCATATACCGAGGGTGGTGGGTTCAAACCCAGCCCTGGCCAAACTGCAACAAAAAAATAGCCAGGCATTATGGCGGGCACCTGTAGTCTCAGCTACTTGGGAGGCTGAGGCAAGAGAATTGCCTAAGCCCAAGAGCTGGAGGTTGCTGTGAGCTGTGACGCCACAGCACTCTACTGAGGGTGACAAAGTGAGATTCTATCTCTAATAGATAAATAAATTCTGGAACTAGTTAGTAGTGATGGTTGCAAAACATTGAGAATGTACCAATGCCACGTAATTGTACCCTTTAACATGGTGATCATGCAGGCAGGGCCATGGTTTGGTAACCCTTACTTTAGATGTTGAAATGCTATTGAAGAATTTTGCTTAAATTTTATTATGTAAATTTTATATAAGTAATATATGAATCTCTCATCATAAAGGAATCTAAACAATACAGATAAAGCTCAAATTATTTTTGTTCCCTCATTCACATACCAGTCCACTTTTTGGATAATAACTATTATCAATTAGTTATAATCCTTAAAAAAAGTCTTCTTTACTCTTTGGTTTATATTAGTTTTATATACAGGGTGGACATAAAGTTCATGTAAAATTTAAAATAGTTTAACATAGTAAATTGCACATGAATTTTATGTCCACCCTGTATAATAAGTGTACATATATGTATTTTATATTAGAAAAACCTAGGCTGTTTTACATTTTTTTAGTTTACTCCTTAAAAATATTTAAAATGGTATATTTTATGTATATTTTACCACAGTGAACACACACATATACAAAGTCACCTTACAGGGATGAAATCTCATTATATGTAAACTAAGAGTATATTAACTTTTCCTTTCTTGAAAGTTTTCAAACACACAAAATTACAGAGAAAATAATAAACTAGTCTCAAGCCATCTGCCAAAACTCTTGCTTCCTGTAACCCTTTTTGCTCTTGCTGTTGTTGTCACCACAGTAGTTTAATGGAAATATGAGGAGTTTTACTTAAATTGAATCCTCTCCTAACCATTTCAAAGAAGTGATTCAAGAGGTGCAAGGATAAAATTTGCAGGACAAAACCTTTTCCACCAGTGATGGGATCACCACACAAAGCCAGCCCATCTTGCTGGGGATTCACTGAAATAGGCCTGCAGGGCTTAGAACCAAGCATTGGTGCTATTTTTAAAATTCTGTAGAAGTCCCTTAAAACATAAAACAATACTACTCCTAGAGAAATGAAAAGACAAGTCCTTACGAAGACTGTCCACAAATGTTCACGGTAGGTTTATTTGTAATGACCCCAAATTGGAAACAATCCCACCGATCATTAAAGGGTGAAGGGAGGAGCAAACTGCAGTCTGCCCACCCAGTGGAGAACTAGTCAGCAACTCAAAAGAATAAACCACCAATGTCAAATTAATTAGTCTGAGTGAAGAAACAAAAGAGGCCTGGTTGCATCTATATTCAAGTCTAGAAATGCAAACTAATCTATAGTGGCAGAGAAAGCAGATCTGTGGTGGCCTGCAGAGGAGGGTACAGGACGGACAACTTCAACGTGACCTGAGGGGACGTGATGGGAATGTTCATTATCTCAGCTGGGGCGGTGGTTTCCCAGGTCTACACACTTGTGAACTCATCAGTTTGCATGCTTTATATTATGTGCTTTTACTATATGTCAACTGTATCTCAAGGAGTCTTTGTTAAAAAACTTAAGACTGCACAAAGCATCAACCACAAACCAGTTATACCTAGCAGTTATTTTACAAGCTTCCTCTTCTTAAACAGATGAAATAAAAAATACTTTTTTAGCAATTTAATTGCTGGAAATGTACCTCTTTCTTCTATGGCTAGGTGGCAAGTCTTTTAAGGAGTAAAAACCATAATAAGGGGATTTTGAGAGAGTTCCTATTAACATTTTAAACCTAAATTTAGGTGTCTTAATTAAGACAGGAAAGCAGGCACTTTTATATAAAAGAAAGCCATGCCCTTCTGCCTCTTTGAAAAGAAAAACTAAAATATCTGACAATTACATTTATATATGGTATTTAACACCTGGGAGTAGAAAATCAGAACCCATCACACCAGAAAAGACTTGAAAAGTCCCAACTTAGAAAAAAAACTTTTTTTATTGTGCATGACAGATGTCTGATTCCTTCCCAGGTCTAGCTAATCACGGAATCTCTTTTTTCCAGTAAGTCCAACTGCCTGCTGGAAAACAAGATGTGCCCAACACAGACACGCCTTACCTTTTCTCTCAGCTTCTTAGAAAGCTCGCCACTCAGCTCAGCACACTTCTCATATCTGACTTCCTTGCTTGAATCTGAACTTGAAAACCTGGTACAGAGATCCAAGTTATTTGTATAGAGCCAGAATCTGTGATTCCCCACAGCCCACACACACCAGCACAGGAGCTCAAGGGTGTCAGCCTTGACAGTGTCACAGACACACTGGCTGATTTTCTTTGAAAAGGACATTTTCTTTCCTTCCAGCTGCCAAAAGGGGAAGAACCCAGTGGCCAGAGCCTACCTTAAACACAGCATCATGGGAGTGGATGGAGCCCCAGGCTGGGGTGAAGACACAGGGTGCTGGTCCCAGCTCTACCCTGCCTCTTCTCTATGGCACTTGGTCAGGCTTGTGACCTCACCTGAGCCTCTGTTTATCTATAAAATGGGGATAATTAGCACCTCCCCATCTCTTTTATAGGGCAGATAAGAGGCTACCCACGGTCCTAATAGCAACATGAGGGCGTTTGGGGAAGAGTGAAGATGCCACAGAACGGATAATTAATAGTTGTTGTTAGCAACCCATCTGCAGTGGACCATCAGGAAATGTGTGGGGCCCATGTCTGTCTGCCTGTCTGGGTGACCAGGGGCTGAGTGATTATCCTTCTCAGGGCCTCAGTTTTCCCACCTATAAAGGGGAAGGGAGAGGAAGGGTAGACTCTTTCTAGCCTGATGAGTTCTCTGATATAAATGCATGAGTATGTAGCACATATTTAATTGAGGGCTGGGGGGCTTTGAAGAAAAAGGAGGGGAGAAAAACCAAGCCACTTAAAACTTGACCCATGCTCAGAAAACCCAGGGTCTGCCTCTCGGGAGCTGTGAGGCTGTCATGTGTTGTTGCTAAACTCAGAGACTCAGTTTTCCGCCATCTGTCAGAGGGGGATACTCACACAGCCCCTCCCAGGCACTATGATGACACAGTGAGAGAAAGCACCTGAGTGAGGTCCTTGGCACCTGTGTCCCCTTATCTGCTACCTTAACTCAGGGGTTCTCATGCCTGGCTGTGAAAGAAAGTATTACCATGAGAATGTGACCACCTCTCACCCCCTACCATAGGAATGTGACCACCATCCATAGGAATGTGACCACCTCTCACCCCCTACCATGAGAATGTGACCTTTTGTAACTGTTCCAGGAGATAAACTCGAGCTGAAGCAGATAAAAGGACTAAGTAAATGTTTAACTGTTAATCTTTTCTTAAGACAGTTGAGTAATGAACCAGAGTTCTTCTTATCTAGAAAGCCCCTGCTATGTCTGCTCCCCCTCCTTACTTTATGGTTAGAGCCCCTGCTATGTCTGCTCCCCCTCCTTACTTTATGGTTAAAGCCCCTGCTATGTCTGCTCCCCCTCCTTACTTTATGGTTAAAGTCCCTGCTATGTCTGCTACTCCTGCTTACTTTGTGGTTTTTGCCTTTATAAGCTTGTAAAATCTGCTGTTCGGGGCTTCACTCCTCTGCTCCTGAGAGAGTCACGAGATAAGCCCCAGCATGCTGGAATAAAAACCCTTTTGCTGATTGCATCAAGTGTCGTCTCTTGCGGTTGATTGGGGGTCGTGTTAGCCCAGGACAGAGTGGGGGTCTTGTCCCAAGTCTTTCAGCTGCACAAGAGACCTGCTTGTAAGCTTTTAAACACTTCTAAATACCAGCCCCTCCCCAGACTAACTAAATTAGACTCTTTAGGGGTAGGGCCAAGCCACAGATATTTTTTCCAGGTGATTCTAATGTGCTGAGAGCCACCGGTCTAATTATGGCCAGAATGGCTGCCCTAGTTCCCAGAGCCAGGAGGGTAATCTGCCCAGAGATCCTGGCCCTGCAAACTCCTCCCCAGACAAAGCATGTTGGTGGCTGCATGTGATTAACGAGCCAGTTGATCATGCCTGGCGGCATCTCCTTGTTGTGGCCACTTGTGGAAAAACAGAGGTGGGCCAAGCTTAGAAAACCATTGTTAACCAACTGGATCGACATTGTTTGGAGCCGCAATATACTAGGGACTTCCTGTGGGTGGAGTGATTTCCAGAATTATCTCTAAGTTTGTACCTCCGTCCTTTAAGGAAGGTCTTAGTATTATTTCCATTTGTGAGATGAAGACACTGAGGCTCAGTGAGGGGAAGTGACCTGCCGAAATTATCTCAACCCCTCTGATTTCATACTTTGGGCCACTCACAAAGGCCTAGGCCTTGTGGTAGGTGGTCTCAGACTTCAGGGAAGGAAGGCTTAGCTATGGAGACAGGGTAAGCTAGAATGACATCTGGCTTCAACTTCCTTGCAGTACTTTAGCTTCCTGACCTACATCTGTGAAATGGACACATATCTGGCTTCATTCAAAGGCTGCGTGCAGAGCTGAGAAAGGCCGAGGAAACCCCAAGCTGTAGCCCCCCCCCCAGTGCTGGCCACACCTAGAGGGGGCTCAGAGCCCAGTTCCCTCTCCCGTTGGGGTCTCTGGCAGCCGGCTTACAGCAACCTGGGCTGAGGGAGATGCATGGGAGTGCTCACTTACACTTTGGTCAAATCTGCGGACAGCGGCCGAGCCCGGAATGTCCTCCTCCTCATCTCAGGCTTCACCTCGGAGCTCTCAGCAGCCCAGCCTCTGACCCGCTCCTGGACACTCACACCCACTTTCTTGGGCTCTGCCATTGCCAATGGGGAATCAGGGGTGGCCAAGGGGGGTCCAGGCCCCGCTGCCAAGGACATGGGCACAGCGCTGTCCTCCCCAAGCAGGCTGATACACTTCTTCATGCTCCCCCTGGAGGCCCACTTGCCCCCTGCAGGGGCTGGGACTCCTCTGTCAACTGGTCTGACCTTGACATCAGCTAGTTCTGAGTCTCTTCCTGGCCTGGGCAAAGGGGGCTCAGGTGCTTTCGCATGCTTGCGGGCCAGCTTGACTTGCTCTTCCGAAGGACTCAGGTCATCTCTCAGGACAACCCTGGCTGAGGCCCCTGGGGCCCTGAGGCTACCCGTGTCGTGCTTCAAAAGCACTTTCTCCTGCTGTTCATGCATTTTTCAGGCCACCTCCAGGAATTCTGAATTCGTGCCATGAAGAGGGGGCTCTGCCTTGGCCAAACACTCCCTGTCCACCTTGGGCTCTGGTTTGGACCTCTCTGGGCCCCAGCGGTCAGCGCTTGAGCCCACTGTGGCTCCACTCACTTCATCGGCTGTCTTCCTCAGCAAGGCCTCTTTGCTCTCAAACGGGGCTGTGAGGTCCAAGGACAAAAGCCTTCCTCACCCACATCTTCTCAGGAGGGGTGGGTGGTGTTTTCCTCACAGTGGCTGCACCACCAGGGCCTGGCTTCTGAGGCTGAAGGGCTTCTATAAAAATGTCTGAAATGGGCCTTCTCTACAGGCGAGGTCTGGGCTCCGGAGCAGGGCCCGCCATGTCCTCCACACCACTGGCCTTTAAGACAGCCTGGTCTTGGCCTACCGCCTCTTGGGCTGTAGCCGGCCTCATGTCCTGCGGCAGGGAGGCTGGTCGGAGAAGGGTCCCTGGGGGCTTTAGGGTGGGCACAGGGGGCTTGGCAGCCACCTCAAGCGTGGTACCTGAAGGGGGCTCCTGAGACACGCCTGCCTTGGCCTCCAGCATCTCCTCACTGACCATCTTCCCCAGAGTGGGGCCAGTTTTGGTGGTTTCAAAGAGAATCATGGCATTGGGGCTGGGCCGCAGGAACACATGAACAGAGATGAGCTTCTCCTTGGTCTCTTCCCATCATCTGCCTCCTGCCCCACCAAACCGGGCATCCTCTTATCCAGGTCCTCTGCTGCCACCTCCTCAGAGAGCCCACCAGAAGGACACAGGCTGGGCGGACTGTGCAGCAAAGATGACACAGGGGGTTTCCCATCTGCAGGAGCCTGCTCCTTGGAGAAAGGCTTAGGGGAGAGCCTCGGCAGGGGGAGTAAGTGAGCTGGGCTCCTCAGCAGGCTCTTTCCTTCCAAGATCCGGGCTGAAGGAGCCCCAGAGGTATCGCTAGCCTGGCAGAAGTAAGTCCGCTTCAGGGTTTCCTCTTTGCCAATATCACCCAGGCCTGGCACTGTAGTCAGGGATGCTATGGAGCCGACCTCGACCCGCGTGACCATGGTTATGGTTGAGGATCCATGGGGATTAAGGACATCAGGAGTAGAAAAGCAACTGCTAAAAAAGAAAGAGAGAGAGAGGAAGGAAGGACGAGGAGGAAGGAGAAAAACATCAAAACACAGCTCTGGGTGGGAGCAGACTGTTTTAGGCAAATAGGGCAGAGAGACCTGAGCCCTAGATTTGGACCACAGCCCTCCACTGACTTCACCGGGCAGGCTTGGGCCTGTCTATCCACCTCTCTGAGCTGGGGGCGAGGGGAGTGGAGTAAACGGCTGTCTCTGAAGTTTGTTCCAGCTCAAAGGGTATGGAAGAGGCACCAACACTGGCTAGAGGACTTTCCCAACTTAGCCAATCTTGAGGCCAGTTCTTATGATAACAAGTGATTGTCTCTGCCATACAGATAAGGAAACCAGCTCACACACATGAAGTAACTGGCTTGCAGTTGCTCGGGAAGCAAGAGGGGAAATCAGGGTTTGAACCCAGACCACACATGCTCCTGGCATAAGGTCCGGTGGGAGCATCCTCACAGTCCCTCACTGCTGCCACCCTAGTGACGGCCCTGCAGCAGAGTCCACCCACATCAGGCATCCCTATGCCAAGCAACAAGCACAGAGCACAGAAGTGACCATGGCAGCTCCCACAGCTACCCAAAGCAGCCGGCCCTGGAGTCACAAGGAGGGCGAGTGGCTGCAGAGCGCATGGCTCAGCCACCAACCTCACCAGACAGTCTCTTAGTCTCTTTTTTCCCCGACCCTTGCAGATGCCATTAAAAAATAAAAAAAATCATCTCATTTTTCTCACTAAATTTGCTGTTGTTACTTGTTTGCCTCTAGGTTCCTTTCTGTGGAACACTTATTTTATGCTGGCTGCCTTCATATTGTTGTTTTAAACTTTACTTCTTTATTTACTTTTAGAGACAGAGTCTTGCTCCATCACCCAGGTTGGAGTGCAGTGGAATCATCATAGCTCACTGCAGCCTCAAACTCCTGGGCTCAAGCGATCCTCCTGCCTTAGCCTCCCAAGAAGCTGGAATTACAGGTTCATACCACCACACCCACCTTTTTGTATTTTTATTTTTATTTTTTTTCATTTTTTGTAGAGACAGGTTCTCACTATGTCACTCACAGACAGGAGGTCTTGAACTCCCAGGCTGAAGCGATCCTCCTGCCTCAGCCTCTCAAAAGCACTGAGATATAATTACAGACACCACATCCAGCCTTCATATTTTTAATAAGAAAAGTACAACCAACATGGCTTAGCATGAGTGAGACCTCAAGCTGAGCCAGGTGCTTTGGGTATTTTATAAATCTTCTCCTTACAACTTTATCAGATGGGTACAATGATCACACCTATTTTGCAGCGGCTCAGGGCTTTAGCCGCTTTTCATCTAGCCATGAGATCTGTTCTCTCAAAACAAGACCCCTTCCTCTCCATTAATCTTCATACAACCCAAAAGGTAGCAGTGTCGTCTCCCTTCGGGAGGTGTGGGAAAAGGCCCAGAGAGGTCACCAGGCCTGCTTACTGTCACACAGCTGAAACCTGACCTCAGCTCCATGACCCACACAGCTCTACCTGTTTAAAGGTTATTTTTCATTCCTGTCTTGCAAGGTGCTGGACAAGTCCCTATTCTTGACCCCCAGGTCCTCTTCACTTCACTGTTTTCCCTCCCTGTAAAACTGCTGCCAACTAGCCACCATGTAGAGCAGTGGTTCTCAACCTGTGGGTCGCAACCCACGGGAACTGTATTAAAGGGCCATGTCATTAGGAAGGTTGAGCACCACTGATCTGGAGGAACTACAAGAGGGGAAGGTATTTTAGTTAAGTGCAAGCCTCCCGCTTCCCCTCCTAGAGGCCCCGCAATGCTCCCCCGGCTCTGACTCACTCAGCAGCCTCCAGGAAAGAGAGCAGACAGATTTTGATATTCTCCCTCCCTTACATGCTCAATAGTGCTAACAGATTCCATCTTCCCAAGCCGCAGAACACTGTCTAGACTCAGTTAGAGGCAGAATAAAGGAACAGATATGGGCATCCGAGAACTGGAGAATTTCCATCAGCAAAGACCCCAGGCAGAGTTCTAAGCCTCCAAAATCCCATCCGGAATCAGAGCTATTCACCTCTAGAGCTGGCCCCTGTGACCTCTTGAAATCCTGCTCTGGGACACATATGTAGCCCATCCATGAGACACAGGACAATGACAGGATTCAAAGGACAGAGACAAAATTTCCTGGGAGCACCCACAGGTACCCTCCCAACCCCTGGACACTCCAGCTCCTGAGCTCAGCACAAGCAGCCACTTACCTGAGCCAGTAGGCCCCGGGTAGGGGGGCGTGATTGCTGGGTAAAGCCAGCAGTCTCAGATCTCATCGTGGATGGGGCTGTCAGCACGCTCCCATGGCAGAGCCGGCAGGGAGAGGCAGGCTGGTTCCAGCAGGTCTAGGGAGACACAGGAGGACAGCCTTGGCTCCAGAATTCCAGTCATATACGAACAGACGGCACAAAAGCACTCAAGCTCCACCTGCATCCGCTAGCATCTCCAACAGCTAATAAAACTTATGTTCCTTGCAGCTTTTTAATTATGTAGCCTTATATATCTGTGTACATAAATAGTGCTGAGTCCACAGTAGATGCTCACTAAAAATCTTCCCCCTTTCTCTGGGACACGTTTATGGAGCACCTACCACATACACAAAGATGGGCAAGAAACAGTGAGATATAGCCCCCACTCCCAGGGAACTCACAGTCTTCTACAAGAAACACACACACACAAGCAATTACGAAATACTGGGGAATACATATCATTGTTTATAATACCATGAAATACAAAAGCATCAAGTGGATAAATAAATGTTGAGTGAATAAACAAACGAATGGTGAAATATTCTGACCCCACTTCTCACTCTTCTTAGATGCTGAGTAAGTCTCAGTGCCCTGAGTCTCACAGCAAATGACTCTGTGCAATCTGGAATATAAGATGAGTTACTCTGGCTATGGTTAACGAATGACAGAACCAAAGAGTAGGAAACTGCTCAGGTGGAAGCTCAACCCTCCGAGGCCCACCAAGGGACCCCACCAGGCCCAGTGGACCACACGGCGGAGCACCACCCTAGGATAGGCCACACTCAGACACCTGCTGTGACCACACTGACCTCACGGTCTTGGGAGCTGCCTGCCCACAAGGGGAAGGAAAGCTTTTCTGTGTGGCTTCTCCTGGGAAGAGTCATCAAGGGCAACCATTGCTGAATTAGGATCAATGGCCCACAAATGTCACTTCCCTTTTAGGATCCTTGAACCCACTTGAGTGGCTATTCTGCAAGGAAGGAACGGGGGAAGGACAAGAGAAAATAAGGAAAGGATATCCTGGTGCATATCCTTCTTAAATAGAGCACTGCCTCGCAACCTGCTGTATATCTTGTCTACCTCTAGAGTTGCCATTTTGCATGACTAGCAAATGCCTGATTTATAAATATGAATCAATTAATAGGTCGATGAACAAAGGAAAGCAAAAGAAGTTTTTTAACCACCACAGCTGATGGTTGAATAATAATTTAAAGTCCTGGGCGGCGCCTGTGGCTCAACGGGTAGGGCGCCGGTCCCATATGCCGGAGGTGGCGGGTTCAAGCCCAGCCCCGGCCAAAAAAAAAAAAGAAACATAATAATAATTTAAAGTCCTCCCAACCCTAGAAACTCATGATTCTCAGGTTTTCATAACCTGTGCTACGATACAAGGAAATAAATGTAACTACAGGCTTTAAAACTTTACGTGTATTCCATATGTCATGCTTGACTTAATAGATGATAGTCTCTTCCAAAACATATTGGAAGCCCACTCAGCAGAGGGCAGCTGCTATTTATTCCTTAGGTGGACTGGCTCAATTTTCTAAATAGTGTATCTGATGAGCGCTGCCAGGAAAGAAGGGAAACAGAGTCTAAGCGATCTCTGATATGTACGCGTGTATACATATGTGTGCGTGTGTGGATATCTACCTATGGATACGTGTACACACACACACATATATATACGTGTGTCTCATTATGGACATCAGCATGTGGGACAGAAAGTGAACAAGGCATTTATCTGGGAGGTGGAGGCTGTGTTGGACCAGGAAAGAGAGGACATCAGTACAATCACAAGCAATGGGTATAGCAATGAATATTTATTTTCATTTGCTGAGCTTACCAACACAAGCTTGCTCTCCCAGGAATGATTTGCAAAGTTCAAAATTCCCATTTCCTGCCATTTTCATGAAGACAAAAAAAAAATACATACATCATTTCTCTGAAAAGGGAGTCACTCAGAGCAACAGGTGCTGGGATTACAGAGGAGTCATCGCAAGCTTTCATTCTTCCATCCTTCTGACCCTCCTTCTGCAAACACTTCCTGCCTCCCTCCAAAACACCAGGCTCTACGCTTGGTGCGGGGGGTGCAGCCATGAAGCTTGCGGTCTCCTGGGGAATCTGAGAGATCCACAAGAGAGAAAGCACTTCCATTCAAAACCAGACTGTTTGGCAGCTTTTCTCCCAGTTCCCGAGGCGTTGATTCATTTTAACAGCTGCTGAGGCTCTTCCATAATGACACCCTTCAATCCAATCTGAGAGCTCACCAGCCATTCACTCAGCCATTCACTCAGCTGTCTCTGGCTGCAGCCTCCTTGGAATGCCACCATCTGGTGAGGGGCGTGGGCTGGTCCTGACACCTTCCAGCATCTTCCGGAACATAACCTTGGCCCCACAACAGTGCAAACCCATCTTGTGCGGTGCACTGTGCGAAGTGCCAAGAATGGACAGATTGGCAAAGTGCATGCTCACGTCCTCCCCAAGGAGCAGGGCTGCGGGACAAATGCAACCTACCCACCCACAGGCCCCGATGGAAAGGACCCAATCAAAATGCCAAGTGTCATTTGGTGCACAAGCACCCTCTCATCCCTGTCCCTGTGGCTGTAGCCGTAGTCCCTTCTCCCCTTTCTTCCTCCAGTACACAAATACTGAGTACCTACTGTGTGCCAGGTACTGAAGACACAGAAGTGAACAAAACATACAGAAATCTCTGTTCTCCATAGAGAGATTCAAGAAGACTGAGAAAAGGAAATAAACAACATGAATAAGTGAAACATTTAGAAGGTTAGATAAGTGACAATAAAGAACAGAATGGAGACTGATTGGGTGACCAGGGAAGGACTCACTGAGAAGGAGCAGTTAAAGTCAGAGTCAGGTGGATCGCCTGAGCTCAGGAGTCAAGACCAGCCAGAGCAAGAGTGAGACCCCATCTCTAGTAAAGATAAAAAAACCAGCAGGGTGTTGTGGCAGCTGCCGCTAGTCCCAGCCACTCGGGAGGCTGAGGCGGGAAGATCGCTAGCAGCAGCCAGAGTGATTTGGAACTTGCAAGCACCAGGATGGCTCTTCCCCACTGCCCTCCTTTACCCTGAGGGGTAAAGATCAAACTCCTTCTCTAAGAACTGGTGGGTCCCAGAGCCTCTTTATCTCTCCAGATGATTGAACCACCCATCTGTCTGTCTCTCACACACACTCACATACTTCAGCACCATAAACCTCACACCCATCATGCTCTTCCTCAGCTTCACACCTCCGCCCTGCCATTTCCTCAGGGCCTGGCTAATCTTTATTCATTTCTCAATTCTCACCACCACAAGGCCACCTCCTCCAGGAAGCCTTCCCTGCCCCAGGGCTGGTTCAGGTGCCTCCTCTGTGCTCCCTGCGCTTCCTCCTTGCCCAGCACCAGGGTAAGGGTGATGATTATCTCTGTGTCCTCCTGACACAAGAAGGCCCCACATCTGTATCCCCAGAGTCTGACACCATAACGGGCATTATGAATATGCAAAAAAAGCACCTGAAGGGAAAACATCCCTGGGAAAAGAAAATGATAATACCCACTGCAGGGGCAGGTATGGAAAATGGGTTTGCTCATCTGCTCCCAGGGACAATGTTGAGTTATAAAAACAACTGCAATATTCACTTTCCACTAACATCTTTGGAGACCCGCAAGGAGAGCCAGGCACCATACTAAGTGATGTCGTGTCTCTTCTGCCTTCTCTCACTAATCCTTGCAATACATCTGTGCTGCTGGAATTATTACCACTGCCCCACAGCCCAGAAACAGCCAGATCCGAGTCCCAAAGCCAGTAAGGGGGAGAGGTCTTCTGATTCCAAATCAAGTGTTTCCTCCCTATATCCTCACTCCCCCCACCAAAAAAACCCCACATTTACTTTTAACTCAGTAATCTCACTTCTGAAAACTTATCCTATGGAGGGCGGCACCTGTGGCTCAAAGGGGTAGGGTACTGGCCCCATATGCCGGAGGTGGCGGTTCAAACCCAGCCCCAGCCAGAAACTGCAAAAAAACAAAAACAAAAACAAAAACAAAAACAAAAAACTTATCCTATGGAAATAGTACAAAAGAAAAGCTATTTGCACAAAGATGTCCCTCACAGTGTTACGTACCCAATTGCAGCAAGAATACACCCCTGGTCAGAACCCCTGCTTGAAATAACCCAGGACTCATAAGCATTTGAAATGCTGCAAAAGTTGCAACCTGTCAGCACCCACGAGGAAAAATCATTTGCCTGCAAGTCAGAGCAGGGTGGTTTTTAGTCAGGGTGATTACACATTCTCGTTTACCTGAGACCATCTCTTCATTCTCTAAGGTGTCCAGGTTCACACAATAAATTATTCCATCACCCTACCTTTTTCATAATTATGGTGGAAATCACATAACATACTATTCACTATTTCAACCATTTCAATGTTGCTCAGTGACATCTAGTAAATTCACAATATTGTGCAACCTCCACCGCTATCTAATTCCAAAACATTTCGTCACCCCCAAGGAAATCCCATACCCATTAAGCAGTCACTCCCATTCCCCTCTCCCCTGGCCTCTGGCATCCACTAATCTTTTTTCATTCTCTATGGATTTGCCATCTCTGGATATTTCATAAAAATGGAATCTATGTCCATCACCCTAGTTTGTGTCTCAGCATCTCTACTAACGGGCAGTGACAGCTTGGGCGAGTCCCTCCCTTACTCTGGGCTCCAGAAACAAGAGGTTGCTAAATCCCCCATCATTTTAAAGAGTGTGATTCTGACTTAGCTCAACCCCAAGGCTCGTTGGTTCTGCATTTTCCACTTTTGTGCAGCTGACACTTCCCTCATGGAGACCAAATTTCTGGATTCTAAGAGGCACATTGTAAATCACCTGGTCCCATGATTTCTTAAAAACAATCGGTGCTCAATAAAGGACTTTTAAATAAAATTCTTACTCCCCTGATGACAGGGGTATCAGTGAGAGCAAAGTTTCCTATGGAGTGTGTACTATATTTGTAAGAATTGCCTTAATTAGCATCATCTTGACTTCGGTGTATCAATTTCATCCTTAGAGTTCACTACATCTGACACTGCCAACTTTGGGCCCAGGGTGACAGCGTTCCTGAAACTTTCCCTGCACTATCAGATGTGAGTAGGACACACCCACAACCACGAAAACATTTTGTGGTGTATTCAAAGAGTTTGATAAATGCTGAGATCAACAATGGCAAGCAAGGGCGTTTCTAGCATGACTTTTCAGAACCTCTAATATGCTGGTTTGCCTTTTATACCCTCCAAAGCATAATCCAAACTGTCTCATCCAACACCCCTTGCCCAGGTGCGATTGCTGACGTGGAGAAAGAATGATACAACTTATCTTTAGCCCTCTGTTTAAACATCTGCCTTTTCAATTTCATTGGCCTGTTCCTTCCTACAATTTGTGCTATTTTGGGACTAGCTGACCACTCACTCAAACCATTAACAAGCTCCATTTTCTTATTTTTCTCTAGATCAGAAATTGGCAAACTGAAGTCCACAAGCAAACCTGAACCATTGCTTGTTTTGTTATTGTCGTCGTCGTTGTTTTATTTATTTATTTATTCATTCACTCATTTATTTTTGGAGACAGTGTCTTACTCTGTCACCCTGGGTAGAGAGCCATGGCATCATAGTTCACAGCAATCTCAAACTCATGGGCTCAGCCTTCTGAGTAGCTGCGACTACAGGTGCCCGCTACAACACCCAGCTACTTTTAGAGACAGGGTCTCGCTCTTGCTCAGGTTGGTCTCCAACTCCTGAGCTCAGGCAATCCACCTGCATCAGCCTCACAGAGTGCTAGGATTACAGGTGTGAGCCACCACATCCAGCCCCATTGCTTGGTTTTGTAAATAAAGTTTTATTGGAAACAGCCATGCCCATTTATTTATGTATTATCTATGACTTCTTTGAAGAGCCTTTATCTAGCACTTTCTCTTAGTGACAAGAGTTAGGCCATAGGGCCCAGAAAGCCTAAAATATTTACCACATTTCTTTAAAGAGTAAGTTTGCTGATCCCTGCTCTCGACTGCCCAAGTTTGTCTTCTGGGAGACTGGACTCCCCCAAGATTGGGACATCCTCCTCTTTCAAATACTCAAAGCCCTTACAATATTCTGGCTAAGATCTACCCTATGATTTGACCTCTTTTATATGTCCTACATGATAAATACAGAAAGTTCAAAAATACAGAGAAGAGTAGTTTTAATAATCCTAAATCCTACCACCTACAGCCAACAGCCACTATTAGCATTCTAATGTCCAGCAACCTAGGCATTTCCAATTAAAATAGGAACTTGGGATCAGAATTTAAATGAAATCAGATCATGTATGCTATGTATAAACTTATTTTTGTCGTTGTTTAATTTCCAACCATGCCATGAACATCTTTCACATCAATAGCCATACACACTGTACAGCGGTTTCTAACACTTTTTTTTTTTTTTGTAGAGACAGAGTTTCACTTTATGGCCCTTGGTAGAGTGCCATGGCATCATACAGCTCACAGCAACCTCCAACTCCTGGGCTTAAGCGATTCTCTTGCCTCAGCCTCCCGAGTAGCTGGGACTACAGGCGCCAGCCACAACGCCTGGTATTTTTTTTTGGTTGCAGTTCAGCCGGGGCCGGGTTTGAACCCGCCACCCTCAGTATATGGGGCAGGCGCCTTACCGACTGAGCCACAGGCGCCGCCTGGTTTCTACCACTTTTATGGTAGTCCATTATATGAATATCTCATTATTAGAAAACCCATCCCTCACTACCAAATCTTTAATGGTTCAACTTTCCAAATGTTGAACATTAAAACCAATACTACAATGAATGCCCACATGCAATTTATTTTCCCAACATAAATTTTGGCTAGAAGTAGGCTATCTGGTTCAAAGGATATGTACCTATTCTAGAACTTTGAACAGATGCAGAATCACATCTTAGGGAAAGACTTCCCATGCTGACTCAATTCAAAGCTTCAGAGCTCAGGGTTTTCAACCTTTCCCCTGGGACATACCCAATAAAAATGTCGAATGAACAATAAACCAGGCCCTGCCCTCACTTAAGAGTTTTACTGGCTCCACTTTATAGAATGATCATTACAAACATAACCAGAAGGTTTCCAAGGACAATTAGAACAACTCAGGGAAAGAAGCGAGACTGGGACCAGCCTAGAGGCTGTGTCCCGCCTGGCGATGGAAGAGAGAGTAGGAAGGAAGACCAGCCCTGGAACTAATGTTCCAAGAGAGCAGAGGAAACTCAGCCCCCAAGGCTCAGTTCAGCATAAAATGCAGCAGCACAATGCTGGACTCAGAAAAATGTGAGCACAACATGCTCTCTCCTTAGGGAGCCTGAGAAGTACATATTACATTTCAGAAAAATAATTAATAATAGTTCCTAGTACAAGTAGATTTCTGAAGGAATTAGCTTATGCTGCCCCAAGGACTATGTCTGATCATGTCACTCTCCAACTATAAAATCATCAATAGCTCCCATTGCCCCTTGCCTTGGGCAAGGTATTCAAAGCCCCCCCTCAAAAAAAAAAAAAACTAAACAAGTCTATACTTCAGGCCTTGACCTATACTCTCAGATGCTCGAATTGAATGTTCTTTTCACCCTTCTCCTCCTCCATGGAGACCCCTTTACCCACAGCACAATTTCTATTTGCCTGAATCTTACCCATCTTTTTAGAGAAGTTTAAATGAGACCTCTTCTAAAAATCCCAGGCTGATTTCACATGCCAAAGTGACTTCCAACCTTCCTGGGCAATTAACTTGATCAAAATGCCTTGTGTCAGAGCAGAGATAAGCCTGAGGCTCTCTCCCTTGCAAGATTTACATCCACCACCATACCCCACCCATGGCACAGACACCTTCAGTCTGAGATCCCCCTCCCATAACCTACTAGATGCCTGGCACAGGTAAGGCAGAACAGAATATGCTGAGCTCCTCAGAGAGAGGATGCCACCCACCTGGGACACAAGATGGTTTTAGGTAACAGGACGCTCTGATATCCAGGCACTGCAGTAAAATGCCTTGAATGACACTGTGTGAAAGCTGTTTCCTTTCTTTTCTCATGGGAGCCTTCGGAAGTCCCTGAGACAGTTACCGCTTGGTGACACTATAAAATACTTAGCTCTCCACTATCTGCTAATCTCCCAATTTAGCACAGAGAAAACAGCATCAATCTGAGACTGCAGTAACAGTAGATTTAAAATATCACTTTATTTTCATTGTATTTAATTTCTTATTTTTATTTTCTTTTCATTTTATCTTTTTTGAGACAGAGTCTCACTATGTTGCCCTTGGTAGAGTGCCGTGGTGTCAACAGCTCACAGCAACCTTAAACTCTTGGGCTTAAGGAATTCTCTTGCCTCAGCCTCCCAAGTAGCTGGGACTACAGGTGCCCGCCACAACGCCCAGCTATTTTTCGTTGCAGTTGTCATTGTTGTTTAGCTGGCCCAGGCCAGGTTCAAACCCACCAGCCCCGGTGTATGCGGCCGGCGTCCTAAACGGCGCCGAGTCTATTGTTATTTTCTATTTAACACAAGGGATAAGGTTTTCTGTTTACAATAGAGATATTTTTAAAGGTTCCTTTTTAAATAAATTGATTTAACTTTTGAGAAAGGGAAACATTTAAAGATAAAATAATGGCACAGGGCTTAAGAGGACATGTTAAAAGTTCATGCTTTTTTTGTTGTGTAATTTGAACAGGGAAATGACCAGTGAAGAGGGAAGAACATGGTATCAGAATCAACAGTAAAGATGCAGGCAACTTCCTTCCTTTCTAACAAGTCAGAGACTTACTTTTTTCAGCTTCCTTTGCAGCTAGAAGTAGCCATGTGACCCAGTTCTGAGCATAAATATTGTCTATAAGAACATCAGAGGAAATGGGGAAGATATCTAGGGAGGCTTTTGCTTTACAAATAGGAGCAAATGTGGTTTATTGTGCTGCCTCCCCTTCTTCCTGAAATGAGGATGTGATGTCTGGGGCCATGGCAACCACCTTGGGACCAAGAGACCACAAGCCAACACTTTGGGGATTGTGACATGAAAAAGGCCTTGACAACATGAATTATGAACTGCTACCCTCTGTGTTTTTTAATGGAAAAAATAATCAGCTCAGTGCCCGTAGCACAGTGGTTACAGCACCAGCCACATACACCAAGGCTGGAGGGTTTGAACCTGGCCCTGGCCAGCTAAGCAACATGACAGCTGCAACAGAAAAATAGCCAGGCACTGTGGCAGGCACCTGTAGTTCCAGCTACTTGGGAGACTGAGACAAGAGAATCATTTAAGCCCAAGAGTTTGAGGTTGCTGTGAGCTGTGATGCCATGGCACTCAACCTAGGGTGACATAGTGAGACTCTGTCTCAAATAAAAAAATAAAAATAATAAAAACATACTTGTTTAAGCCATACTTCCTAAAAGACACGGAGTTTTTCACAAATTGATTAAGTGGATACCATGTCTTCTGAGTGAACATGGTGGCTGTGTGGTGCCTCTGAGGAGCCAAGTCATCTCTCAAAGCTCAGTTTATGAGCAAGTTCTATGACACCTACTCAGAGGTGTGTGAGGATTAAAGGAGAAAGTACGTGGAAAACATCTGCCAGCAGACTTGGCACATAGTAGGTTTCTGTGAACACATGATAAATGAATGCGTGAGTAACGGAATATAAAGACTCCAAGTGGTATTTGTGCATTGGGGGGATTTTACAACAGGCAAGAGGATTGTCTGAATTTTTAAGAAGAAAAGGACTAGCCCTCTAATGAAAAAAAATCAAGAGAAATGGTTACTCAGAGGAGTCTACCTTTATGCACCCCAGTTTCACAGCTAGAGAGAGGGGAAGGAACGGCAACAGGGTTAAGTGGATATTGTTTACAAGTCTGGCTTTTGATCCATGCCACCCTGTCACCTCACAGGTCTTAATTAAAAAGAAGGGAAGGGAGTACCAAGAAATGTCAACACCAAGAGTATCCTCCTATGCCAGGGTGTAAGAAAAGGCTCCGAGGGTGGCTGAGACAGAACCCACGTCCCAGCGATGTGAACAGCCCCAGGTCCGTCTCCGCACAGCATCCACCCCATCCCACCCATCCTTCCCATTTCTTTGCTCTCCATGCCAATAACCCCAGAGTAAATGGCTTACAGGTCTTCTCCTGGTTTTTCAAGGAGGAGAACTGTGCTTCCCACACCCTTCAGGCGACCAGATGGCTCCTCCTCCCCCTGTGACATGCAGGGCTCCCCAGCCCCCTATAAACCTCTCAGGGCCTGGCACTGCCAGCCTCAGCGCATGACAATAGGCCCACTCTTGGCACAGAACTTGGGCCTTCACGCAGCTAAAGAAACAACCTGCCTTGGCAGAGAGGGAGCTCAGTGAACTGTTCCCATTCATTGGATTGCTTTGTCCTTCTATCTGTAAGTGCTGGGCCCTCAGAATGCCTGGTGTAAGTACCATCCTCACATCACCAACACAACTGAGCACCAATGTTTGTCATGACAGCACATGAAGTGAACTTCCCCATCTAACCACCCTCTGAGGTGAGTCTCACATTTAGGTCCCTTTGATGGATGAAGACAACCAGGGAGGTTTAGTAACTGGCCCATGTAGGGCTGGAGCCAGGATTTGAATTCAGGTGGCACCGCTCTGGATCCCACAATGTTCATCCTCAAAGCGTCACCAGTTGCTGTATAAGCTACCCAAGTACTGGGCAATGTGCCAAGGGCACTACGTGCACGAAGTGTGTTCATAACTTCAATGCCCCTCCTGGGGTTGACAGTACTCTTCAGCCCATTTTATGGGTAGATAAACCAAGGTTTAGAAAGGCACCATGGTTAACAGTGGTCAACCACTGGGTAAGTTGCAGACTTTCTAACATCAGAGTGGCATGAGACCCACTGAGCTCAGGGCAGGTATTCTGGCAAATTTGGGGTCAAAATATCCTCATGACTGAGACTCAGGGGAAAAAGAACTAGTAGTCGACAGAAAAATGCCCCCAGAGGTCCAGGTCCTAATCCCAAAACCCGTGAATATATTACCTTATATAGCAAAAGGGGCTTTGCAGAGGTGATTAAATTAAGTCTCATGAAATGGGAAGATTATCCTAGATTACCCAGCCCCGATGTCACTTCAAGGGCTGTTATAAGAGAAAGGCAGGAGGCTCAGGGTCACAAAGAGAAAATGTATGACAGAAACAAGAGATCAGATGAATCTGATCTCAAGCAGAAGAATGTGGCAGCCCCCACACACTGGAAAAGGAAAGGAAATGGGTAGAACTTAGAGTAGTGTTTTTCAACGTTTTTTATCTCATGGCACGCTTGAATCTATAGTTAAACTTCTGTGATACACTTAAATTACGTTGATTAAAAGAAAAAAGAGTAAAACAAAAAATATACTTACTGTGCTTGGAACTTCTTTCGAAAATAATTAATGATCTTTAAAATTTTTCATGGCACACCGGTTGAAAATCCCTGCCCTAGAGCCTCAAAAAGAATGTGGAGGATGTTCTGACCTCCAGAACCATAAAGTTCTGGAGAGAAGAGGAAGGCTTCCTGAAGGAGGCAGCAGCATTGAGCCACATGGCTGCCTGAATACCCCCAAAGCACAGACCCCTGTAAGGTTCTTAGCCTGGGCTGCCCCACCCTTAAGGGCCCACCAGAGACCTAATTCTCCATTTAGTCATTTAACAGAATCAAATTCTGTGAGGTGGGTCCTGGTACTATACTTTCCACAGAGCTACTAATATTAAAATGCCAGCTAATTAAAATTATATAAATTTTTGAGTGCAGTGTCTTAGTTGCCCAAGCTTCATTGTTGGTGCTGCCCTCCCTTGTGAAAATCATTCTGGGAAAATCCCAGGCCAGCTCTGATTTGTGCTTCTGTGCTGGTGCAACGGATAGAGCCCAGGCCAGGTCCAAGAGACCTGGACTCTGTCATTTGACAGAAGCTTCAGATTTACCCATCTGTAGAATGGGTTATGTAAAGCAGGTGGGTTCTAAGTTCCTTCCAGCTCTGATACTCTGTGAGCAGAGGAACTTGGCATGTCCAGGTTTGATTTACACAGACCTGTCCCTGCCCTGCCCTTTGACCAGAGTTCACCCCTAACCCACATCTCCATCTCCATTAGCACCTATGGAAGTGTCTCTAAACCTTGTCTCCCAAGCACATAGGCAGAGCTGGTGCTGCCTCTGATTCTAGTAAAGAGACAGAACACAGCAGGGGTTAAAAGCAAGGCTTCCCATGTCCAGTAAACTCCTGTGAATCCTTCCTCCAGTACTCGCTAGCCAGGGGACCTCGGGCTAATTACTTCTCTATTTCCCTCTTTCTTTTCTCATCTGGAAGGTGAGTGAAGCTGATAGTAGAAGAGAACCAATGAGGTAATACATATAAATGGCTAAGCACAGTGTCCATCAACTAATAAACCCCTTCATATATATTAGATGTTATTATTATTACCTTCCCCTACATTTGCACAATGGCAACAGTGTGCTGTGTTATATGCATCAATTCCAAGTCATGTTTGAAATGTGTACAGAATAACCCCTGCCTGGTGGGCTTTACAAGTCCCGGTCCCTGATAAGCATCATTACAGAAAGGAAGGGAATAGGCTTTGGGAGTAGACAAAGGTGTATTCAGATCCTGGCTCTCCCAGTCCTAGCTCTGAATGTCATTCTTCTCAACAGCACTTTCCTCATTGGTCAAATTTGGATTTTTTTTTTAATTTCAGATTAATATGAAGGTACAAACGATTAGGTTACAGTGTTTGCGTTGTTAGGTAAGGTCCCTGTTATAGTTGTGTCCTGCCCCCAGGAGTTGTGTCATACACCTTACATTGTGCCCACTGGGGGGAGCTCACTGGTCTCCCTCCCCCTCCCTTCTTCCCCTTCCCTTCCTTTCTCCCCCAGCTTGAATTGAGGTTTTCTCATGTGTGGGCATGTATTAGTTCATCCACTGTCTTCATATCAGTATTTGATTACACTGGATTCTTGCTCCTCCATTCTTGTTATACTTTACTAAGAAGAATGTATTTCCATTCCATCCAGGTTAATACAAAAGCTGTAAAGTCCCCATCTTCTTTTATGGCTAAATAGTATTCCATGGTATACATATACCACAGTTTGTTAACCCATTCACAGTCAAATTGGGATCTTAACAGCACCTACGGCAGAGTGAATAGACTGTCAGAGCTCCACACACGTGTGCCACTTTCCTCTGCTGCCTTTGCCCCAGCACCCTTCAGGCACACCTCTACAATGTCTTTTCCCGTTCAGTTCTGCTATAAATAGTCTAGAAATAAAATCTCCAGTGTACCTCGCTTAAAATCCAGCAGGAACCAGCGATAGCAGAAGTAAAAGTGAGTGTAGTCCCCATTCTGATGCATCAGCTCAAATAGCTCTGAGTCCAGGATCTGTTGGAAGAAGGAAAGGGCAGCATCAGCCTCCTGAGAAAAAAAGTTGGAGCAGAGGGGATGGTTGAATAATAGTGGCACATCTGCACAACATATACCAGTGGGGTTAAAAACATGGGCAAAAGATCTAAGCAGACATTTCTCCAAAAAAGATTTATAAATGGCTAACAAGCACACCAAAGATGCTTAACATCATCAGTCATTAAGGAAATACAAATCAAAACCACAACAATATACCCACTTCATACTCATAAGCATGGTTAAAATCAAAATGATAGACAGTAACAGGTGTTGGCAAGGATTCAGAGAAACTGGAACCTCTTGCCCTGCTCCTGGGAATGCAAAATGGTGCACCTGCTGTGGAAAGCAGTCTGGCAGCTCCTCAGAAAGTTAAACATGAAATTTCCATGTCACTCAACTCCTAGGTATAACCCCAAGAGAAATAAAACATAGATTCACATAAAATTTGTACATGAATAAATGTGGGTAGCAGCATCATTTGTAATAGCCAAAAACGGAAGCAATTTGAATGTCCATCGACAGATGAATGGATACACAAGAAGTGGTATATTCATATGATTTAATTCAATATGACCTGGTAATAAAAAGGAAAGAAATTCTAATATATGGAACAATGTGGATGAACCTTGAAAACATTACACTAAGTGAAAGAAGCCAGTCACAAAAGGCCATATATTATATGGTTCCATTTACATGAAATGTTTAGAAAAGCTAAATCTGTATAAAGACAGAAAGTAGACAGTGGCTTCCAGGGTTTGAGGAGAGAGAGGAAGCGGGGAGTGACTGCTCATGGGTAAAGAGCTTCCTTGGTGGGTAATGAAGATGTTCTGAAATTGGTGATGTGTGCACAACTCTATGCATATACTAAAAACCACCGAACTGTACACTTTTCAAGGATGAATCGTATGATATCTGACTTATATTGCAAAAGAATTATTATTTTAAAAAAGGTGGTGGAAGAATGTCTCCAGCTAACAGATATGCTGTTAAGTGAAAAGATAAAAACAGCAGGTTCAAAATAGTATGCACAAAAATAAGGGGAAAATATGTGGAGTTATGATTCTAATTATGGAAAAAATAGCCGTATAAAATGGCAAAATATATAATAGAACAGGTAATTCATCAGAATAGTAGTCCAAATAAACAAAAAAAAAAGAAAAAAGAAAAGATATTCAGTTCCACTGTTAATCAAGAAAAACGCAAATAAAATCCCAACAGGATGTTCTAATCACACCCAAGATACTGGTGAAAATTAAGATGTGTGACAATATCAAGTGATGATGGATTGTGTCAAAAAACCCTTCCAACACTGCTCTTGAGCACAGAAACTGGTACAGTCACTTTGGAGGCTGAGCGAGCTTGTGTCTGCTGAAGATGCACATGCTCTCTCTGACCAGCAGTTCCACTCCAGGGACCTGCCCTCTTGCAACACTCTTGCATGTATTCACAGAGAAATGCACACAAGAATTTCAGTACAGCACTGACCAAAAACAAAACCCCAAAATTCCCCAAAGCAAAAACAAAACAAAACAAAATGAAAACAACCTAAATGATCACCAACAGGATAGTGGATTCAAATAAAATGTGATATAAAGTGTTACACTCTTGAAGTGCATGACTGTACTTCCAGGAATTAATTGCACTGTTGGGCGTGAGCATCGCAAACCTGTTACTGAGTATAAAAACAAGCTGCAGAAGAATTTATACCATTTACAACTATTTATGTAAGTAGGGGAACTTGAGAAACAATATGTAGTATTAGATGTTATTTAGGATTATATGTGTATGCTTTAAAGAATTTAAAAAAATGCATTTTAGTGATAAATGTCACATACTAGAAAGTGCTTACCCCTAAGACGACAAAAGTAGGGGAATGCCTACATGAAGGCTAAGAAATAAATCTGTAGTTAACGTTCTATTTCTTGGGCAGGTGCAGGTGGAAACGTGGGTATTCATTATATTACTCTTTCTACTTTTCTCAGGTCAAAAGGATTTAGTAACTTTTTTTTTAACTCTACCAAGGAAGCTTTCAGAGCTAATGTGATTAAGGATGTAGCTCCACTGCTTGTTCGTAGATCATTACGGGTCCCTATTATTTACTTGGGTTAATACATTTCCATTCCTTCTGCTCACAGGGGTGAATGTCTCAATTCATCTGGGAGCAGATACACTATAGATGTTAAAGAGCTAGCATTTATTATAGCACTTCTCAAACTTCAGCTTGCATCGAAATCACCTCTGGAGCGTCAAATGGCATGGATTCCTTGGCCCAACTCTCAGAAATTCTAATTCAGTGGGAGACCTTGCCTAGTAATTTGAATTTCTAAAAGTTCTGAGGTGAGGCTGATAATGCTGCTTATGGACTAGACTCTGAGAGGCATTGCCAGACATCGGGCTAAGCTCTATAAATGCATTAGTTTGTTTCATTTCCCTTGTAAGTGTAAAAATTTATTGGGAATCACATAAATAAGAAAATAAGCCACTTTTACAGATGAGAACACTGAGGCTCAGGGAGATAAAAGCCTATGAGGCTGGACAGCTAGTGAGCAGCAGAAATAGGACTCAAACCTATTGAGTTAGCTCCAAATTGCTCACTCTTAAGCCACTAAGATACACTTACTGTTTCTCCAAAAAGTCCAAACAGGGCTAGAGACTGGCTCATACCTGGATCAGTGACCTCATGTTTGCAAAGTGTGTGTCCATGGCGCCTCCATGGGGTAAGTTCTGGTTCATCCTCTTCATGAGCTCTGTGAAGCAGCTGAAGGCGAGGGCTTCTGAGGAAGCAGCACAGGACAATCAGCTGTATCATTGCCCAGGGGACAGGGGTTCCCAAAGTGATGGTCTAAGGCCCAGAGCTGGTTCAAAGTCCACAGCCAAATACATAACTTATGGACAATGCAGAACCAAGAGTATTCCATTTCAAGGGATGCTTTCTAATCTTAAATTCATTACATATTTCTCACCTTGCAGGTTTTGAAACATCTTCTTTTAGGAAATGATGGCTAACAGCAGATGCTCTTGTTAAGAAGATCCTTATTTGCTACAATAAAAAACTGATAATGTTTTGTTGGTCCCAAACTTCCCCCCCCTCCCCTTTTGCCATTCTATTGGTTCCTGAAATTCTCAAGTCTGGGAACCATTGTACTTGCACAGCAATTGTCAATACTGGAAGAACTTTTATAGATGATAAGCAAAGAAAAGGCCAGATAACTTTGTGAAATGCTTAGAATATCTGCTGCGTCAGGAATCACTACATGTATCTAGTAAGTAAAGGTGCTGACAAGTCCTGCAATTTGTTTTGTTTAACTCAGTGTTTCAAAAACTTTTTGAAAATGGTATTTTATTTTCTCTTAGCAATTGATAACTTTGGAGAAAGCTACACTAGTCTGAAGGGTTCTCAAAGTAGGATGTCATTTATTTTTTCAAAGACATTTTTTAGAATAGTTTAAATCTATAAATAATTGAGAAGATAGTAGAGTTCTCACATACTTCACATCAGTTTCCTCTATTATTAACATCTTAATATTAGCACGACACCTTTGTTACACTTAATAAACCAATGTTGATGCCCTTATTAACTAAAGTATATATTCGGATTTCCTTAGTTTTTACTGAATGTGCTTTTTCTGTTCCAAGATCCCACCCAAGATAGCACATATGTCTCCTCTTGGCTGTGGCAGTTTTTTAGGCTTTTCTTGTTTTTGATGACCTTGACAGCTTGTGGGAGTACCAATCAGGTATTTCTGTGGGATCTTCCACCATGAGTAATGGAATTTGCCTAATGTTTCTCTCACAATAAGAAAGGTTATGGGTTATTGGACAGCAGACCATGGAGGTAAAGTGCCATTTTAATTGTATCATATCAAAGGCATATACTATCAATGCAATTTAAGATTGATGTTGACCTTGTTCACCTGGCTGAGATAGTGTTTGTCAGGTTTTAGAGCTTTAATGTTTCTCCCTCACCCATATGTCCCACCATTCCCACCATATTGGACTTTTTGAAGGAAATCACCATGTGCAGCCTGTGGCTGAAGAGTGGGGTTGTACTCCCATTTTTGAATAGTCTTAGTAGTTTTAATACATTCACAATGTTGTGTGAATTCACCACTATCTAGTTCCAGAACATTTCTTCACTCCACAAGGAAACCCTGTACCCACGAAGCAGCCACTCCCCATTTCCCTCTCCACCCAGTCCCTGGAGAGGTGTGTAGCACTAGTCTACCTTCTGTCTCTGGCTTTGCCTTTTCTGGACATTTCATATAAATGGAGTCATACAAATCACTATCTATCAGTGGAACAGAAATCACAGTCCAGAAATAAGCCCTTTCGCTGATGGTGAATTGATTTTGACAATGATGCCAAGACACAGTTCAACTTGATTTGCATATTCCTACTGATTAATGATGTTGACTAGCTTTAATGTGCTTGTTGGACTTTTTCTATATCTTTGATTCTATTGAGAAATGTCTATTAAAATCCTTTATCCATTTTAAATTATCTTTTTTATTATTGAATTATAAGAGTTCTTTGTATATTTTGGATAGAAGTCCCTTATCATCACATATTTGACCTGCAATTTTTTTTTCCATTCTTTAGATTCTCTTTGTTTTCTTGATGGTTTCCTATGGAATACAAAATTTTTCATTTTGATGAAGTCCAATTTGCCTATTCTTTCTTTTGTCATTTATGCTTTTGATGTCACATCTAAGAAACCAATGTCACAAAGAATTCTCTGTGTTTTCTTCTAAGAGTTTTACAATTTTAGTTCTTGTATTTAGATCTATGATCCATTTAGAATTAGTTTTTTGTCCATAGTGTGAGGTAAGGGTTCAACTTCAATCTTTTGCATAAAGATATCCAGTTGTTTCAGTACCGTATGTTGAAAAGACTATTTTTTCCTCATTGAGTTGTATTTCTGTATCAATTTTAGGGGTAGCTTGTCAATTTTTGCAAAAAAGGCAGTAAATTTTTGATAGAGATTGTACTGAATCTACAGATCAATTTGGAAAGCATTGCTACCTTAACAATACTAAGTCTTCAAGTCCATGAATATGAGATGTCTTTCCATTTATTTAGGTTTCTAAAATTTTCTTTTATCAATGTCTTGTAGTTTTCGATGTACAAACACTACAGTTTTGTTAAATTTATTCATAAATATTTTTTCTTTTAGATGCTACTGCAAATGGAATTGTTTCCCTAATTTCATTCTGGGATTGTTCAGGCATATAGAAGTACAATAGGCTTTTATTTATTGACCGTGTATTGTATCCTGCAACCTTGCTAAACTTATGAGTTCTATCTTTTCTTTTATTCCTTAGGATTTTCTATATTCAAAATCATGTCATACATGAATAGAGATTTAACTTCTTTTCCAATCTGGATGGCTTACATTTCTTTTTCTTCCTTAATTGCCCTGTAAAACTTGTAGTGGCAAATTAGATATCCCGTCTTGTTCCTGACCTCAGGGGGAACGTGCTCAAATCTTTCCTTATTTAATATGATGCTATTTGTGGGTTTTCTGAGGTACTCTTTATCATGTTGAGTAAGGTGAGTAAGTTCCCTTCCATTCCTAATTTGTTGAGTGTTTGTTTTTTGTTTTTTTTTTTGGTGGTGGTGGGGAAGGGTTGCCACTTTGTTGCCCTGGGTCGAGTGCCTTAGTGTCACAGCTCACAGCAACCTCAAACTCTCGGGCTCAAGCAATTCTCATGCCTTAGCCTCCCTAGGAGCTGGGACTACAGGTGCTCACCACATGCCCAGCTATTTTTCTTTTCTTTTTTTTTTAGAGATGAGGTCTCGCACTGGCTCAGGCTGGTCTTGAACCTGTGAGCTCAGGAAATCCACTCCTCTTGGCCTCCCAGAGTGCTGGATTACAGGCGTGAGTCATTGAGCCCGGCCCTGTTGTGTTTTTTTTTTTAATCATAAAAAGGTACTGGATGTTGTTATGTTTTTCTATGTCAATTGAGATACTTGTGTGTTCTTTGCCTTTTAATCTGTTAATGTGTGAATTACAATGATTTAGTTTTGTATGTCGAATCTCTCTTGCATTCCTGGAATAAACCACACTTTGTTTTTGTTTACAGTCCATTTTGTATCTTGTTGGAATAAGTCCGTTGATACTTTGATGAGGATTTTTGCATTTATATTCTTAAATAATATTGGTATGTAGTTATCTTATAATGTCTTTGTCTGGTACTGGGTGTCAGGGTACCAGTGAGGTACCCAGTACTCATATGAGGACTGGCCTCAAAATGAGTTGGGAAGTGTTCCTTCCTTCTGTATTTTTTAAAAAGAGCTTCTACATAATTGGTGGTAATTCTTTGAATGTTTGGTAAACTACCCAGTAAAGCCATCTGGGCCTTACTGGCTTTTTTTTTTTTTAAATTCATATTCATGTACATACAATCAGTGGCTAGCAAAAGCCTGGATATGTGTTAAGTATTGGGCATCAAGGGACACAAGGAATTTTACTTCACTAGAATCTTGATGTATTCTCCAGACAGGTCTTCTGAGCACCTGTCCTGACCCATTCCATGGAGTCACAAAGTGAGTTTAACCTCCCTGCCCTGTGGTGGGAAGGAAACTGTACCCCCCAGTCCTGGGGCAGGGAAGACACACTCACCATCATCCAGAATGACCAGCAGTGGAGCCAGAAGGTCACACATGCCCTGGACATAGCCGATCTCAATGTGCTGCCAGACGTAGCTATGAGAGATGTGAGGGGCCAGTGATGGCATGCACAACCCACCTCTGCAGGCCCCTCCGCCCCTCCCCCCTGCACGACCCACCTCTGCAGGCCCCTCCGCCCCTCCCCCTGCACAACCCACCTCTGCAGGCCCCTCCGCCCCTCCCCCCTGCACGACCCACCTCTGCAGGCCCCTCCGCCCCTCCCCCCTGCACAACCTGCCTCTGCAGGCCCCTCCGCCCCTGTTTGGTCTCCCATCCTTCACTTGGACCACTCCCTCAGCATCCTGACTACCCGTCCTACTCTCTTCAAGCATCCTATGAGCAGCCATCAGAATGACCTCCCTGAAGTCCAGCTCCAGGAGGCTTCTATATGTTCAAAAACCTTCACAAGGTCCCCACTGTCTGATGGGATGATGTAAAAACTCCTTTACTGGGGGTATAAAGCATTTATAACCTGTTCTCAATTCATGTTTACAGCTTACATATTACTTCTTAGTTTCTCTTCCCCTCCAGCCACACTTCCCCTTGCACAAATAAACCACATTTATACCTCGGTGCCTTTGCCCTAGCAGTTTCCTCTATCTGGAATCTTGGTCTACCCTTTATTAATATAACAATAATTTATATTTACTGAGCATTTTCTGTATACTCAGCCCACTATGCATGCATTGCACCATTTACTTTTCAAAATAATCACACAAAACAGTTACCATCAGCATCCCATTTTGTAGCCATACAATCAATTAGTTACTACTAAATTGTCTGTAGTCATTAATTCTGGGCGAGTGGCATTGACTACTGAAGATGAAGAGAAGTTTCTCTTTATATCTTATAAGGCTCTAATCTCCTTAACTTACTTGAATTTTTTAATAAGCAGGGGTTACTTTTGTATTTTTTTTTTAGGCAAGAGTGATACAAAGTTTATTGAGGAAGAGAAAGATAAGTTTACAGAGTAAGAAAGTTGACAAAGCAGGATGTGTTTGCCATAGAAAGCCAATGAGCCTCCATTGACAGGGCAAATATGCAAAGAGGCCAACGTCCGTATTTTAATAAATGCCAGTAGTTATTTTTTAATGAATAGTACTTAAGCCCTAGATCTTGACTTAAAGAAAAAAAGAAAAAGAAGGCAGATTGTAGATACAGAGAGATGTGGCTGTGAGCTACCCACAGCCCAGAGTGCTCTGAGTAATGTAGTTCCTCTCTGAGCCTCCACATCCCCACTTATAAAAGGGGATAGGTTGAGGGTTAGTTGAGGACTGATTAAGCAATGATCAAAAAAGGCTCAGAACAGTGGTATACAGTAGGTGCTTAATAAATGCTCGGTGTTGTTGTTGTTATTATTATTTGTCAGTGTGGGTTGAAATTAGATTCCAGGTGGGAATGAAGTCAGCTTCAGAGACCGAAATAAATTCTCCCTGGGCCTGCAAAAGTCCTGATCTTGTCCAAACCCTCTCCCTTCCCGGGTCCTTCCCCTCACCCCCACCACCTGCACATGATGTTGCGCAGCTTCTCCAAGTTGGCAGGGGTGAAGTACCAGTAGTTGCGGTCACACCTCTGCACATCCTTCTCGATGCGATGCAGATTCACTGTATATAGGTCCAGCAGCTCCGGCTATAAGGCCCCAAGAGGGGAAGAAATGAAAAATTACACCCAACTCCTCACTAGGAGACAAAGAGCATCTCCCCTCCTCCTAATCCTCTCCTGGACCGCTTGGGTGTTTGATTTCATTTGTTTTTATTTTTTTTTTATTCCAATAAATTTAGGCAGTACAAATGGCTTTTGTTACATGGATGAACTGTATGGTGAGAAGTCTGGGCTTTCAGTGTATCCATCACATGAATAGTTTGTTTTGAGGGCAAGTGTCTTTTATTCTATAGGATAGAATTCTTTCTCAAAGAGTCGCAACTACAGGGAGTGCACTGCTCTCTGCTAGAAACTGGATAAGGAGAATGGACGAATGCACTCTGGGCTTAATTTTGAAATTGTTCAATGGTATGACAAGGAAATGGCAACATTTAAGGATCAAAACCTAATCCAGAAAGGTGAGATAACACCAAAATTGGCTTACTCCCTGAGGGAAGATGCCAAATTGGAAAATATAAGCTTAGATTTAATTACTTTGTGTTCCCCAAACCTTCTGAGGTGCGGAATCTAATAAAAGACCTTCCTGAAGAAAGGTAGAACCCCAAAGAATCACACCTTCAGTAAGGGATGATTAGAAAAACTATTAATACTAATGTCTCAGAGTCTCAAAACAATGCCTTGATGCCCTGGACATATGTATAAATTAAGTGTAAATGATCTCCCTAGATGATTAAGAGCCACAAGTCAGGTTTACAACTCATGCAGATTTATAACCCACATTTCCACAACCTGGATGGTATGAAAGATCAGAGAATTTAGTTCAAAGTCATCTCTCACTTGTATTCTTCTGGTACCAGGAAGAAAACCCTCTTTTGAGGAATCTGCTTCACACCTAGGCTTTAAATAGTGCAACAGACAGAACTCCAAGAAATACGAACTTGTGCTCAAAAATCAGAAAACACCCCCAGAGAAAGAAAGGCATCATAAATAACAGCATAAATACCAGACAGCAGAATGAGACTCCTGCTTAGTTTTTGCTGTATTTAAAGCAAAATACATAAATATGTTTGCTCTATTTAAAGAAATAAAAGAGGTTAAAAACAAGAGGAATAGACTATAAAAATAAGTAGATTGTTTTAAAGCACAACTGCAGAAAAGCCAAATAAAACTTTAAAAAGGCTTATTAAATGCTAATTAGAGAAAGGTGACAGAAAATTAGACACTCTGAAGAGAGAATTAGTGAATTAAAAGGAGATCTGAAGAAAATATCCAGAATTCAGCACAGAAAGTCAAAGAAATGATAAAATGAAAGAGAAGTGGTATCCATAGAGGACAGGGTGAGAAGATGTAACAAACGTTTAACCAGAGCTACAGCTGGAGGGAGAAAATGGGGAAGTAGCAACAGCTGAGTAAATAATAGATGAGAATTTTCCAGAACTGTCTAAAGACACCAATTTGCAGATACATAAAACCCAACAAACCACTACAAAAAAGAAATCCATACCTAGGCACACAATGTCACACACCCAAAAAAAGAACCCTAAAGGTGGGCAGCGCCTGTGGCTCAAAGGAGTAAGGCACCAGCCCCACAGGCCAGAGGTGGTGGGTTCAAACCCAGCCCCGGCCAAAAAAAAAAAAAAAAACCCTAAAGGCAGCCAGAAAGAGAGGAGATTATCTTTAAAAAAATGAAAATTAGATCTTTCAAGATTTTTTAAAGGAATGACAAGTAAACAACTGATTTATCCACAGCAACAACGGAATCTACAAGACAGTGGAACAATACCTTCAAAATACTGAGAGAAAATAACTACAATCTAGAGCTGCATATTCCGTGAAAACACCTTGCAAGAATAAGGTGAGATGAATACTGTTCAAAATGGAGAGATACTCTGCAACAGGACATGCTAAAGAGTGCACTTCGTACAAAAAGACAGGTATCCCAGAACGAGAGGCCTATGATGTAAGAAGGAATGAAACGCTAAGGATGTGGATGCCACTGGGGCATGTGCCCCTCAACAAGGGAGAGAACCAAGAAAGAGGTAAATATGAGACGGAAAATAGAAGAGAAGCAAAGCAAAGGGGACGTGAGATGCGGGTGGATGACAACTACAGCTCAGGCATGGGGACAGGGCAAGGCCTGAAAGCTTCGGGAATTCTTTGGATGTCCCAAATAAATAAACCTGACATATCCAAATACTTGAGAAGAGATTTTTAGAAAACTGGAAGATTCGGAGGAGTGAATTGATGATAAATACATAGCAAAGTCAGTAAAAAACCTCCTTTCAGCTGATGTCCCTTGGCTTGGACTTTCTGGCAAGGAAGCAAATTTGAATATTCAAAAGACACTGGATCTGAGTCTAAATCACAAAGCTCATCATCAAGGTTGCTGGTGATCAAGTGCTTACGATATTCCAGGCACATGGGACTTTAACTTGTTAATTTTGAAAGCAACTTAGGAAGGAATAGGGAAACGGAGGCTCAGAAGGGATCAAGTGACTTGCCAAAGCTGAGATTTGAACCCAGGATTATTTACTGCAAAACCTGTGTTCTGTAAATATTGTCCTCCCTCCCAAATGTGTTTCTATAGTGAATCCTCTGTGATGGGCAAAATGCAACAACCCAGAGGGCTCACTACCGGGTTGTTCTGGATAAAGGGTTTGTGGTACATCCCCTCCACCCTACAGCTGGAGCTAAGATAATTGAGTGGAGAGTCCTGGTGACTTACAGAGTAGGTGACACCACTGGACGACACAGGGGACATCTCATTGTTGGCAGAAGTGGTCACAACCAGAGAAGCCAGCGCAGGGAAGAGGCTTTCCATCTCAGGCTCCTCTGAGAGGTTGTCCTCACTGTCCATCTGGCTACGTTTCTCTGCCTCGCTGCCCCGCCAGCTCTCCATCACAGTATCATCCTTTTCAGGCAGGGCCACGTCCATGCTGCCAGTGATGGACATGAACTCATCCATGCTCTCGTTGGCAAGGAGGTCACTCTCCAGGCTGTCCTGCACAGCCAGCTCCTCACGAGCCTCGTCCTGGGAAGTGGTGGCCTCACTGCTCTGCCTGTCATCCATGCTGCTGTCCCTGGGTTGCAGCACTGGGGGGATATTCCGCTGGGCATCCAGGACACTGTCTTCTGTGCTCAGACTGGGCTCCGAGTGCTCCGAGAGGCCCGAGGAGAAGTTATGGGAGGAGGGATGCCCAGAGTCTGGGGAACAAGTGCCGTTCACCAGGTTCCCATTCGGGATCTTGGGCTGTTTCCCTTCCAACCTGCCTTCAGTTTCCACCTGCTCCACCTCATCAACAGACTCAAACACCTGAGGACAAGGTGCACAGAGACAGATGGACTAGGATTCCCTGCTCACAGCAGCAACCTGAGTACCCAACAACAGGGATCAGTCCAAACATGCCACATGCACACAGTGGAATACCAGACAACCAAGTGAAAAGAGAGGTAGAACAAGGCAGAATACAGATTCCTGTTTGTGATAAATAAAAACGTGACCTCCATGCTCGTGTGTGCATAGAATAAGCCAGAAGGGGACCTAGGGCATTGAAATGGGGGAAGAACATGTTTTTTCATCAGACAGACCTCTACCACGTGCACATCATTCTTTAAAAGGAAAAAAAAAAGGGATCAATTTTTAAAAGAGTCTTTTATAGCCATGTGGTTGATAATTATGGATCAATTTTAAAATGTAGTTGGATATATATGAGACACTATGAAGAAATATCCAGGATACATTTTAAAGATTTATTTGTGTTTCTTTATGTCCTCAGGTCATATCCCATCAAGGTTAGACAGCCAAAAACTGTATTCCAAAGTCACCTGAAATATTTCTTTTCTGTTATCTCACCAACTTGATTTATGGTTAGTTTTGTATATTTCTGTGCTTTTAAAAACTTATTTTGGATTTAATTGGTTTAAGATAAGTAAAAAATTTGCCTAACTCCATTTAAATTCAAAGTCAAAATTAGAAAAAAGAAAAAGCATATTGAGGGAAATGTAGCTTCTTTCCCTGTCCCCTCCCCCTCTTGGTAATCATTTTGATTTAACTCTGGTTTATCTTTCTGCTGTTTTTTTTTTTTTTTTTTTTTGTAGAGACAGAGTCTCACTGTACCGCCCTCGGGTAGAGTGCCGTGGCGTCACCCGGCTCACAGCAACCTCTAATTCCTGGGCTTACGCGATTCTCCTGCCTCAGCCTCCTGAGCAGCTGGGACTACAGGCGCCCACCTCTTTCTGCTGTTTTTGAAAGCAGATGCAAAAATATACCTATATTAATATTTCCTCTTTTTACAAGAAAGGTGACATACTACACATGTTTCTTTTCTTCTTTGACATCGAGGGAGATCGAGCTATCTCTTTTCATCAAATGAAATGGAAAGTTCTTGAACACATTGATGGCATTTATGTAGAATTTTTTTTAAAGACTACTAAACACTGCTATATTTGCTATAACATTGCTATATTATTTACAGCTTTCTGTTATGTAAAGGCATACAGAAGGTCTTGAAAGGATATTCAGCAAAATGATGATGGTTATGTTATTTCAATGGTGGGCAGCCAGGGATTAAAGATGATCAAAGTAAACTTTGACTTTCTCTGCAATGTTTTAGTTTTTTTACAGGGGGACTAGATTCATATGTTACTTGGAAAAAACTTGACTTTTAAAGCTAGTATGAAAAGCTTAAATAACCCAGAAAATGAACTGCAAATGATGGACATCCAATCCCCATCACCCGGGGTGGAAGGGAGGGGCATGGGCTGGCAGGGTGAGGCCGGTGGAAGGGGTGGGGCCTCTGAGCGGTCACCTGTGTGCTGCTGCTGGAGTCACTGTGCAGGCGGATGTTCTGCTGGCCCAAGCTGCAGCTCTGGGAGGACTGAGAGAAGGAATAGGAGGGAGAGAGGGTGAGGCTGCATCCTGGCCTGCAGCAGGAGTGTCTGCTGGTCTGTGAGCCAGGAAGCCTGATTTCCTCTCTATCCTGACTGGCTCACCCCCTCAGGGGCTCAGCTTTTTAGCTATAAAATGCAAAGAGGGAACCACTCCCTGTTTCCCGGAGCTTCCTCAGAGACTGCTTTGGCCTCTGGGCCTCCACCTCCCACCTCCACAACTGGAGCACCCACCATCAACCGCTCTGTACTTGAGACGTCTGCCAGATATTTTAGCTCAGAGTAACTGGTTGTCTTTATGGTCATTTTTATTTACCTGCTCCCTGCATATGTGCCTTCTGCCCTTGAATTTGGCAGTTCTTGCCTATTCTGATGCTATGCCTGGCCATGTGGCTTGCTTCAGTCCTCGGGATTAGCAAACTTAACTCAGTAGAGGCTTAAAACGTGCTTGTGCATTTCTGGCTTATCTCTTCAGCATCTGCTCCTTGCTGGAGGGACAATGAGGCCCCTGGTGCACACAGCTGTGTCATCACAGACAAACGAGAGTGCCCAACTGAGATCAACAAACCTTTTAGTTAACCAGACACAGACAGCTGATGCCAGAGTGAGCCTCACCCAGCCCAGCTCAGAGCAGAACCTCTCACCTGGTCTCACAGACTGGTGAGCAAAAATAAACGTTGATTGTTGGAAGTCACTGACTTTTGGTGGTTGTTTGTTATACAGCAGTATCATAGCAATTGATAACTGATAGAGATAACTGGTGAACAGAATTAACCTTTTTTTTCTGAGCTCCTGCTTGAGGCTGTTTAACTGGAGGTTCTGGGAGGTTACTGGAACATTCTTGACATTCTAGGACATTTCTGACAGTAACTAGCACGTAGTAGGTACTCAATAAGCATTTGTTAAATCAATTAAAGCCAGACATTGTGCTAGGGACTTTATATACCTTGTCTTGTTTGAGCTATACACAAACCTCCTCTGTACACCTGATTATTCCCACTTTATAGATGCAGAAACTGAGGCCCAGAAGAAAAGGTGCTTGCAGGAGACCCCAGAGCTAGGTAAGGGTGGAGTTAGAACCCAGGTCTAATTGCAGAGTCATTCACCGCCCCCAACCTCAAAAATAAAGCCATGAGTGGTACTGTCCCAAAACCCCAGACACTCAGCCTAATAAAGCAAGTCTTGGCCTTCACCACCCCTCTTGTTCCCTAAAGCCACTGCTGTCACCTCATTGCTGATGGTGGAGTCTCTGTGCATCATTCGGTGCAGGTGGCTGTCTAGGCTGGCTCCCGAGGAGCATTTGGCCAGAGCTGCAGCATGTGACTCCCGCTCCCTCTGTCGCACGATTGCTTCGCAGCCCAGCCACTCGGCCATGGTCTGTGCGTAGCAGGCATGAATCTGCTCATCCACCTGCCAGGGCAGATGCAAGGTCACTTGAAATGCTGAGGCCCCTGGAGAGAGTCAGCCTCACCTGAAGAGAGTGGCTCTGAACCATCCAACATTCATGCAATTAGCAATTAGATATTCGCCGAGTACCTATGATGTCACATCTAGCACTGGCAAGGCCCTGAAGGCACAGGAAAGGGAACAAGCTACATCTTTCTTTCATTTTTTCCCCTTCCTCCCTCCCACCCTTCTTTCTTCCTTCTCTCTCTCCATTTTTTTTTTCTTGTTTGTTTTTTGAAATAAGGTCTCTCTCTGTTGCCTGGGCTAAAATGCAGTGATGTCATCATAGTGATTACAACTTACTGCAACTTCAAACTCACGGGCTCAAACAATCTGTCTGCCTCAGCCTCCCTAGCAGCTGGGACTATAAAGCTGTGCCATTCTTCCCGGCTAATTTTTCTGTTTTTTAAGAGACAGGGTCACACTCTCGCTTAGGCTGGTCTTCTCTTAGCCTCCAGTGATCTTCCTGCCTCAGCCTCCCAAAGTGCTGGGATTACAGGTGTGAGCCACTATGCCTGGCCTCTCTCTTCATGCACACAACCATTGTTGAGCCCCTACTATGTGCCACACAATGTACAGGCCCTGGGAACACCAAAAGGAAAAGACTACTTCTTTCCTTTTGTACTACTTTCCTTCCTTCATTTCTCACTCAAACATTCATTCACTGATTCATCTGATTTGATAAGCCAGATGATGAGTACATAGGACTTCTGTATTATTTTGCAACTTCTTGTGAACCTGTAATTACAGATGCTCATTAACTTACAGTGGTGTTAAGACCAGATAAAACTATCACAAATCAAAAACACTGTAAGTCAAAAATGCATTTTTGGTGTGCCAGAGCCCAATAAGCTCATTGTAAAGTCAAAAATTCATTATGTTGAACCATCATGAGTAAGGGATCATCTATATTTCAAAATAAACTTTTTGAAAATATTAATTGCATCTGTTTCTTTTTTACTTCTTAAATATAACCACTAAAACATTTAAAATTGTAAATGTGCTACAATAATCAAGATAGCATGGTATTTACAGGACAGACACATGGATTAATGGAACAGAATAGAAAACCCAGGAACAGACACACAAATCCGCCCAAACAATTTTGGACAAAGATGCAGAAGCAATTCAGTGGAGAAAAGATATTTTTTCGACAGATGGTGATAGAGCAATCGGATATTCACAAGCAAAAAATGAACTCAAAATGTTCTATATTTAATGTAAATACAAAACTTCTAGGAGAAACTGTAGGAGATCTTCAGAATCTAGATCTATATCAAAAGCACAATCCATAAAAGAAAAACTTGCTAAACTGAAGTTCATCAAAAATTTAAAAATTTGTTTTATAAAAAACTCTAGGGCCTGGCACAGTGGCTCACACCTATAATCCCAGCACTCTAGGATGCCAAGGCAGGAAGATCATTTGACCTCAGGAGTTCGAGACCAGCCTGAGCAAGAGTGAGACCCCCTGTCTCTACAAAAAGTAGAAAAATTAGCCGACATCATGGCAGATGCCTGTAGTCCCAGCTACTAGGGAGGCTGAGGCAGGAGGATCAACTGAACCCAGGAGTTTGAGGTTGCTGTGAGCTAGGCTGATACCAGGGCACTCTAGCTTGGGCAACAGAGTGAGACTCTGTCTCAAAAAAAAAGACTAAACTAAAAATGACTCTATTAAAAAGATGACAAACTAAGACTGGAAGGAAATATTTGCAAACCATGTATTTGACAAAGGACTATTACCTGAATATAGAAAGAACTCTCAGCAATCCAATTAGAAAACTGGCAAAAGGCATGAGCAGCCATTTCACCAGAGAAGATATACAATGGTAAATAAGCGCATGCAAAGATGTCCAACCTCATTAGCCATTTGAGAAATGCAAATTGAGAACCATAATGAAATATCATTTATATACCGTCAGAGTGGCTAAAATACAAAAGAGGGGCAACATCAATCCCGGGTGAAGATGCAAGTGGGAATAATTCATATATTGCTGGGGGTAACATGAAATGGTACAGCAGCTGCAAGTTTCCCAGTTTCTTATAAAACCAAACATGCAACTACCATATGACTCAGCAATTGGATTCTTGCTCATTTGTTACCAGAGATATGATAACTTGTACTCATCCAACATACACACATGGTATTGGCATGAATGGTACATGAATGTTCTTTGCAGCTTTATTTGTAATAGCCAAAAAACTAGAAACAATCTAGCTATATGCACCAAAAGGTGTGTAGTTAAACTGTAGAACATCCACCTCATAGAATACTGTGCAGCCACAAAGAGGAATCAGTCCCAATAAGTTACATACCAAATTATTCTATTTATACAACACTCTTAAAATGACAAAGTTATAGAAATGGAGAACGTATTATTAGTGGTTTACAGGAATTAGGGACAGGCGCTGGAAGGAGGTAGGTGTAACTATAAAAGTACAACATCTCAGGGTCCCTTTGGTATTACAGATAGTCTGTATGTTGCCTCTGGTGATGGACACAAATGTGCACATGTGAGAAGATGGCAGAGAACAAAACCCACACACACACACACACACACACAAGTATCGGTAAAACTGGGGAAATCTAAATAAGATTAGTATATTGTAGCAGTGTCAATACCCTGGTTGTGATATTGTATTACATGACAATTTTGCAGGATGTTACCATTGGAAGAAGTTGGGTAAAGGATGCATGTTATTTCATTACATTATTTCTTACAACTGTATGTGGATTGATAGTTATAGCAAAATAAAATGTTTATTAAAAAAATTACAGGCAGGCTGGGTGTGGTGGCTCACGCCTGTAATCCTAACACTTTGGGAGGGTGAGGGTGAAGGATCATTCAAGCCAGAAGTTTGAAATTGCAGTGAGCTATGATGATACCACAGCATGCTAGCCCAAGTGACAGAATGAGACCTAGCTCAAAAAAATTCTGTTTTACATATGTAGCCGGTGTTGTCTACCTATTAGCACTAACGTTGGGGTTCCTGTCTCCCCAACATCTCCCAGATCCATCTTGGTCCAACATGAGGAGAGAGTTCCCCTAGCCTCAGAGTATCTGGTTCCTTTTGTTGCTAAAGATCCTAGCACCCACGGGTCACCAACCTCCTTTCTTTCTGTTTCTGTCATCCCGAACTGGTAGTGGCCCAGGAGGAAGGGCCACACGGCCTTGCGGATCTCTGGCTGGATGCCTCCGTAGTAAATGAGACGCAGCAGCTCCTGCGGTTCGTAACTCTGTGGAGGGCAGGGCAGAAGCAGACTGTGGTCATCTAAAGATCAGGAAATGGACTCCGTGGCCTAGCAGCCCTGCTCCTCGGACCCATCCTCCAAATATCCTGATGTGAGCACACAAAGCCATGCATAACTAGATATTCATCACAGCATCATATGAAAAAGCCACGCCCCAGCAATTCTTCAACTGCCCACAAACATAAACATGCACACCACATGGGTACGCCACACAGGGATTTAAAGAGGGGGGCACATCTATCAGGACCTACATAAAAAGATGCTCAATGTGTATCACTGAGGGGGGAAAAAAAACAAGAGTCAGAACATGTCTACTACGAACCCATTTTTATAAAAAGAAAAAGAAAGGGCTGTATATAATGAAGTAATCTTTCCAATCTCCCATCAATTTTCCATACTGTGTTAATGTGGAAATACCTTGGAGTTATTAATTTTGGTTCAGCTTTAAGAAAACATCTCCAAAGCAAATTAATCCAAAATGAACATTTCCAGCTGCTGCCTCATATGCCAATACATTTTGTGCAAAAGTGAGATGACTTTAATAGCTTACCTGCTTGTCTTTTTTTTTTTTTTTTAATTCATTTTCAGGCAAAGGCTTTGCAGCTACAGTTAGTGAAGCTGAGGGACTGGCAGGTTCTAAAACGTGTGCATGTGGGAAGTCCTGAGGGTGCTAGAAGGCTGCTCTGAAAGGCTCCAGAGACCCTGCTTTCCTCTGACCTCTTTGCTTCACGTTCCACCTATTTCACGTCTTAACACTAATTTTAGGTGTACGCTGGAGCCCACATCTGGACTCCATTTCCCAGCCTCCTTTGCAGTTAGGTTTGGCCATGTGGCAGGTACATGGCCAATGGGGTATGCTCCTCCATTCTCCCTTTCTGCCAGCTGGAGGCAGACGATCATGAGGCCCTGGAAGACCATAGGACCACAAGACCCTAGGACCCTGAACCTCTCAGAGGAAGGGGGATGCCTACTTGCCAGGAACGCCCATCTCCAGAACTGCTGAGTGAGCAAGAAATAAAACTTTATGGTGTCAGGCAACTGAAATAGTGGGGACTGTTTGTTACTGGGGCTCAGGCTACACTCACACAGCAATGCAACTAACAAGGGTGAAAACACGGCCAAAGGCTGGGAATGCTGTTAGATGAACAAATATTTATTTTTAAATGAACAAATATTCATTTCTGACTATTGTTTCAACCAATTTGTCCTTAGACTGGTGCTTCCCCAATGGGAAAGATCATCAAAAATATATATATATTCTTGGGCTCTACTCCCAGAGATGCTAAATCAACAAAACTGGAGCTGAGCCCAGAAATCTATAAATCTTTTAAATTCCTCGGGAAATATGCACACTCAGAGACTGCTGTGGGATAGGAACATTATGACCTTTGGAGAATATGGGTGGGTGTATCTATTTAAATTATTTAAATTTTAAATGTACATCAAGCACTTTTACTTCTAGGAATCCTCTCTTGTAATAAAAGCACTAGTACAGAAAGGTATGTGCTTATAAAGATGTCAACTGCAACATAGTTTGAAATAATTTAGGGAGAATTTGAATAAATTATGGGGCATCCACATGTGAAATGCTAAGGTTCTAACATTCAATATTTCACCTAGAGATCTGAGGGATGTCCTCGATATAAATGTAAATTTGTCACTTAAAGTATAAATGTCCCTCACTTAAAAAATAGGCAATATAAACATTATGAAGATATGGCTTTGTATCTATTACATATTATATGTAGATATTATATTTCTATATGTATTATATCTACACATAAATCCATAAAGATACAAAGATAAAGACAAAGATATGTACTATAGATATAAATATAGATAAAACATATACAGATATAGGTATTTTATGTAGATTTGCATCTATAGATATAGATGTATAGAAATAAAGATATATAGAGATATTCCTATGGATAAACATAGGAAATATTCAGAAGTGTCTACACCAAACTGAGGATCAAAGCATCATTCATTCGAATGATCCAAACTAGAGGGATGAAGGAGAAAGACAGCATTTAAAATTTTATTTTAATTTTGTACACCTGCATTCTTCATGCTTGGAATTGTTACAATAAGTAGGTATTACTCCTATAATTTTTAAAAAACCCAACTCTTTCTGGCAAAAAGAAAAATAATCTTTCTGTTTGCCCAGATTTGGAATCTGATTTGTCTTTACCACCGAATCCAGTGGCATCTTAGAAGTAATGTACAGAATAGCACCTTCCTTCAAGGTGTGGAAGCCAGCCTGGCCCAGGTGCTCACCAGCTCAGCCCTCCTCAGTCCCTGGGTGGGAAGGTACTCAGAAATTGGGCCACTAGATTGATTCAGTGTGGAGGAAACAGGTATGTCCTTCTAAACTTTGTTCTTGGCAGAGATAAACCAGTGCTTCTCAAAGTGGGTTCTACCTTCCTGCTAGGCATAGAAGGCACTTTTCTAATAAAGGTTTCAGTGGCTAAATACATTCAAGGGAATATTCCATATCCTCTCTCCCATGCCCCAATTTCTTAAGGGTGGCAAGGATATTGTACGGCCAAGGCTCTGAGAAGTCCTGCAAAATACAGAGAACTGTTTAACTTCATTTGCCTATTTGCCTATGAAACTTTTTTTAAACATAAACATTTCTCTTCCAGAAATATTTGTATTCTAATAAAAAAAAATCTTAGAAAGAATTCCAAGTGAACTATCTGGGCCCAAGACAGAGATGGAACAAAGACTTTAGAACAGTGGTGGAAGGGTTTTCTTGGTCTAGCTGCCTCCCTCTAACTTAGCTACTCTTAGGTAGTTTGGACTAGGCCGTAAATTCCTCCTAGCTGGGGTCATGTCTCAGCATTTTCTACAGAACTGAGCATACAGCTGATGCTTAATAATAAATGTTCAGTGACCAATTCATTCTTTACTCCCAGGTGAGCATATGTTTTCTATTCCCTCTATCTCCATCCTAGAGGGCAGAAGTGAGCTGTGGGTCTTAGAACTCTCAGCAAGAGGAAGGGAGGTTCAGTTTGTCTATGCAGAATTCAAGCAAGGCAACTTGAGCCCCCACAAGCAGGTGGGATTTTTTCTTAGGTAACAAGGTGACAAGATGACCTTCCCTGCAGCCTCGGCACCATTGCAGGTCAACCTCAGTTAAGCCTTACTGTGCTGTCCTGAAGGTACTGCTCCCAGATCCCGGCCGTCAGTCCCTGTCCAGAATCACAGGGCAAGTCTGGAGACACGATCATGTGATTGACCAGGGCTGACAAGTGGGTCCTCACAGTGGACAAGTGTCTGCAGTAGGCAAGCCCTGTCAGGGGAGGGAAGGAAAGTGTCATCATCCACCATCTGATACCACCTCACCTTGTCTCATGAAGTCTCCAGGGTCTGTCCTAGTCCCCTTCTTACTGAACTCCCATAATTCAGTGAATTCTCATCATCTCCTCTCCCCTTTTCCAGACAAGGAAGGTGAGGCCCACATGGGGACTGTCACTTGCTGACTTGACTGTTCATTAGCTCTGTTACCCTTGGGAAGTCTGATCTCCTTTCTTAGTCTCTGTCCAGGTGGTTCCACTCTCCCCTGCTGGAAGCCAAAAAGTTTAATTAATAGGCTGGAGTCACAGAAGGGCATGAAGGAAGGGGGTCTGTGACTCCGCAGGTTCGCTATGGCTCTGTCTGCTTTCAGTCCACACAAAGAAAGAGAATGTGAGATATGGTTGAATCCCATCCAAATTGCATTTGGATGGGTATACATCTCAAAGAAAGGAAATCAATGGCTCAAAGAAATATCTGCACTCCCATGTACATCACAGTACTATTCACAACAACCAATACAGAGAATCAAGCAAAGTGTCCACCAACCGATGAATGGATAAAGAGAATGTGGTACATATGGTACAATGGAATACTATCCAGCCATTAAAAAGGAGTGGAATCCATCATTTGCAGCAACATGGATGGAACTGGCAAGAAGCCAGGCACAAAAAGACAAATATTTCATGTTTTCACTCATATGTGGGAGCTGCTCATTGTAGAAGGAGAGAGTACAGTGGTGGTTGCCAGAGGCTGGGAAGACAAGTTTGTTCATGGGTATAAAAATACAGTTAGATAGAAGAAATAAGTTCTCAAATTTGATAGTACAGTAGAGAAATTATAGTTAACAAAAATTTACTGTATTTTTCAAAAGAGCTCAGAAGAGAAGAATTGTAATGTCCCAACACAAAGAAAAGATAAATGTTTGAGCTAAGGGATATAACAATTACCCAGACTTGATCAATACACATTGCATACCTATAAAAATAACACAAGTACCCCCAAAATGCGTACAATTACAAGCTATAAAACAATTCAAAAAGATTCCCACTCAAATTGCAGGTGGATAAGAAAAGGCCCAGCACGGAAGTAACTGGGGAGATGCTGAGGGCACTTAGTTTGCTTTCAGAGATGGCCCCGCCCCCTTAAGGGGGTACCTGACAAGGCGACACGCCTTATCTGTCCCACTCTGATCACCTGGAGGGTGCTTGGCAAAGTGCCTAGTACAGAGGAAGGACTGAGCCAATGCCAGCCAATGCTGTTGTTAGCTCTGATCATGCCCCTTCCTTCTGCCTCTTTCTGTCCCTTTCTTCTCCAATTTCCAGAGAGAATTCTGAACCTTCTGGAAACTGAGGACTCACCTTGAAAAACTTCTTGATAATATTTACAGAGCATGCATGACATGCCAGGGAGCTGTCCCGAGTCTTTGCCTCAACCCTATGAAGCAGGGACCATTATTATCTCCAGCTGAGGCACAGACTGGTTATGTCCCTTGCACAAGTCACTTTGCTGCAAAGTGTGGAGTTGGGATTTGAAACCAGGACACTGGGCACCATAACCTGGACTCTCAACCACTGTCAGGGATGAGCCAGATTGTCCAATGACATCCATTCCAGAGCCATCTCAACCTCTACCCCTTCCTCCAGGAAGATCTTCAAATTGGGTACAAAAATACCTGCCCAGTACCTGTTCCATGCCCAGCCATGCACCGGGATGAGTAACAAAATAATAGGCAAAACCCCATCCTAGCGGAGCTCACGGTCTACCTGTCTTTTCAGGCACCTGGGCATGTGACCTGCACTGCTATTTCATAGGCCCATGCAAGTTGTATTAAGACTTTTCTAGAATTTCTGAAAATATACACATTTTATTTCCCCCATGGAGGCTGTGAAGCTGGGGTAAATAAAACCTGATAAGAATCAATATAGCAGAGAAGAAAACAACAAAGCCTTTGGAGTCAAGCAGGCCAGGGTTTGAATCCTCAGCTCTGCTGTTTCACTATGCTACTCTGTGCCTTAGTTTCCTCATCTTGTTAAATGAGAATAATCAGAATAGCAGTATTATGAAATTAATTTTTAAAGTTTTAGGAAGAGATCAGACTACCTTACTCTTCTGCCTCTGCCCACAGGAGAAGGGAGCTGAAATTTATTGAGCACCCACGACATGCAATATTAGGTGTTTGGAGCTTTATATGATACATGCTTCTTAATCAATCCTGAAAACAAACCCTCCAACGTGGGCCCTGGGGATGGAAAGGTTATTAAACCAAGTTTCTGTTCCCCAGGTACTCCTCTGTTCGCTGCTCTCTCTTGGGATCCAGGGACACAATTTATCTCCAATCTGCAGATGAGAAAACTGAGGCTCAGAGAGAGGTTAACACAACTTCATGGAAATCAGACATCTATGGAGTAAAGGAGCAGAGGTTCAAACTCCAGAGCTGATTTCCTCTGATACTGCTGGCATACAATAGGCACTCCATAACTGCTCCTCATAGACCACACTGGCAATGAAGGCCTATATGTACATCCATAGAAGGCTCTGGAAAGGATCTGGTACTTCATGTTGTCACAGAGAAGTTTCAGGGGAGCCCTGCAGATGGAGAGAGAGAAAGATGCTTTGAATAGATCCAAACATAGCCCAGTTTTCTGGCGAGGAGCAGAACTCAAGAGCGTAGGTTAAATCCAGACAGAGGGAGTGGAGGAAGACCTGCCATAATATTATTTCTACCCATATAGCATCAATGCCCCTTCTTCTATCAGTGCCCCAATTTTCCTTTCAGGAATCAACCCCTCCATAACTCTGTCCTAATGCTTCAGATGGAGATGACTCTACCTGGTACAGAACCCAGGTTGGGCTCATAGTGATTGGATCAGAGATGATTATGTGATCCAATCCAGGGCAATGGGAATCAGCCCTGGGACTTTTATTGGAACTACTATAGCAAACAGACACACTTTCTCTCTCCCTCTTTTTTTTTTTTTTTTTTTTTTTTTTTTTTTGTCTGAGTCTCTAAGCAAGTGGGATATAGGGCAGTGTCTGCTGGGAGCCATCTTTGCCACTGCCTGGGAAGGGCCTATCTGACAATGGAACCATCACAGAGGCAAACAAAGCTAAGAGAAAAACAGAGAGAGAGAGTCCTATGGGAGCACCTGGATCCAGCCATGCCTGAAGACACTGTGCCTCTGAACTTCTCAGTTACATCAACAAATTTTCTTTTTCACTTCAACCAGTTTGAAGTGGATTGCTGTCACTTGCAGAAAGAGTTCTGACTTCTAGAGTGACCCAGGTGAACCAAAGTGAGCCAAACTTGGATTCAGAATCTGGCTGTTTGCAAAGTAGGTGATGCCTCCAACCTTCTCCTTGCATGGGAATCTTGGTGGGGGGAGGCTTTTTTTGGCTGAAAGAGGAAAGAGGAGCAAGACTCCACCATTGTTGAAGAAAACAAAGATTTTTGGAAGGACACTGCATATTCTTACAGAGGACAGAATGGAATAATATCTGAGGACACCCAGAAAAACCTAGGGAGACCTGCGGGGGAAGAGTAGCTGAAGTCATTATACACATGGAGGCATTAAACATTAAAGTGTCTCACTTTGTGTCCTCAGTCTCAGGTCTGAGGCTCAGACTTGCTCAGGTTACATAAGACGGCATCACGCTGGCAACTGTCCCACAGGGAATTTGGCTCTCCACAAGACAGTGAGCTCCCCGTCACTCCAAGTGTGTAAGCAGATGCCAAAACAGGGGCAAAAGGTTACAGCAATATTTCTCACTGGTCCATGGATCACGATCCCAAGATTTACTTGGGGTTTCATCAAAATGTAGATTCCTGGGCTCCACACAGACCTACTCAATCGTGACTGGTGGGAAGTTGCCCAGGAACTGGTATGTTTTGATCTCCTCTGGTGAAGTTTGGGAATCTGTGGTTCTAGCATCACTTCTCAAACAAAGCATGTACATGCTCTTGGGATCACGTTAAATACAGATTCCGATCTAACAAGTTTGGGAAGGGAGAATGAGAATCTTCCCAGGTGATAATGCTGGTTCACTGAACACACACTGTGGAGCCAGGGGTTACATAACTTCAAAAATGTGATGCCAGCTCCCACCCCTTACATGAAGACTGGATCACCATGGGGACAGAAACCAGCAAGGACAAAAGGATTCCATTCTCCCAGGCCAGGCCAGCCAGGAATTGGCTGAATAGCTCCAAAGAGACAAAAACTCTATGGGCAAACAAATAGAGTTGAGTTTGAGATTTAACTGTATATAATAAAGCAGTAAGTGCCACTTATTGACTATTACTCTGTGCCAGGCACCACATGCTGGCTGCTTTCAACCATTATGTGATTTGGTCCTTACAGTAGCCATGTAAAGTGAGCATTAGAATATCCATTTTGTGGAGATGAAATCTGAGATGAATGTGGTTGGCATCAAGTAATATTTCTGGTATTCTTCTGGCTTCTAGGCACATGGTAGGGCTGTGCTTCGTGGCCCCTCGTGCATGGGACAAATGGGTTGTGAGCAGAAATGGCATGTGCTGCTTTTGAGTGGAGCATTTATTGTTGGTTCAGGTCCACCAGAGCTATGGCTCCTTCTGTCACTGTGATTGGCAGTATTCAGGGTGGTAGTTTGCCTTTTAGTGTGGAGAAAGCAGAACCCCTAGCTGACCCATTATAGACACAGAGCAGGCCTGATATATAAAGCTTTGTTGTAAAAATACACCAGGATTTTGGGACTGTTTGTTACCGCAGCGTAACCTTGTTTATCCTGAAACACATAAGTCAACTCCAATAGCTAGGACTTCACAAACTTAGCATTGAACTCAGATCTGGATGATTTAATAGCCTACGTCTCCTCTGAATTTAGTGCAGGAGAAGAAAAGGCATCCTCTAGTGTTGGAAATCCTTCAGCCCCCTCCATTTACGGCTTGAGGCCCTCATACCTTTCATGGTTGCAACCATTGGTTGAGCTGCCATCAGCTGAGCCACTCTGTGAACAGGATGAACAAGAGGATTTCCGGGGACTGGGTTGCCACAGGGATGGGAGGTTGCTTACTGAGACTTCCATCAGATCCTGGGGCACTGTGGTGGACAGAAGAAAGGGCAGAAGAAAAGCCCCGGTTAAGCCTGTGTAGATCACAGAAAGCTCTCTCCAAAGCAAGCAGTTTATCCCCAGGCTAGCACAGGCATAGAGAAAGATCCCCAAACGTGACAACAGGAAACAACAACCCCAATCATCATTTAACCCTGACCCTTCGGCCTGCCTGATCCAATGAAAGCCATCACCAAAACCTGACGGCCCAGCAGATGTGGCAGAGAGGACGACAGGCAAAAAAAGAAAGACAGAGATGAACCAAGAAAATAGGCCCAATCTGAGAATGGCGGCCAAGCCTTGCCACGTTGTCATTTAGTCATGCTCATAGGACGGTGCAGGAAGGAAGGGGAGCCTACTGGGTGCTGCTGGGGGAGGCTAATATTCTGGAAGCCCCAGATACAGACTTCATAGGAGCTTCTAGTAGTGGGATTGAAGGGGGCTGGACTCAAAAGACAAGGCAGGGGACCGAAGGGCAAGAGAACAATAGCGTCCCCTCTGAACAAGGAAGAGGGCAAACACACTGTCCGTGGTCCTGAGCCACAGAGCTGCTGCACCAAGCAGGTCTCAAATAGATTGGCAACCCCCTGGAATCACATTGGGTGCTTGTTAAAGAGTCATAAACCCATCCTATACCTGGCCTCCCAAACTAAGACCTACTGGAGACAGAGCCCTCAAATTGCTATTTTTAAAACAATTTTGATACAGCAGTCACGTTGGAGAGACCCTGATCTCCTAACTCTTGGACGCCGGTGATTTCTGACCACCTGCTCCAAAGATACAGCACTTATACTTTCTCTTATTTTATTTTTCTTTCTCAGATTCATGAAAACTTCAGTATCTGCAAAACTACATGACAAACGTGCATTATACATGTAACTGGGGACACATGCATTACAAATTCTATAGTCAATTGCCTGGCCTTTTGGCACTTCTAGACAGGTGCGAAAGTTTTATTTTCTCAGGGCAGGGCTCAGTAAACTTTTTCTGTAAAGGGCCAGGTAGTAAACATTTTAGGGTTTGTAAGCCACTGATAGAGATCAGTGCTACTCAATGCTACTCTTGTAGTGCCAATGTAGCCATGAACAAATATAAATAAATAAGCATGGGTATGTGCCAATAAAACTTTATACATAAATACGGAAATGTGAATTTCATGTCATTTTCACATGTCAAAAAATAATCTTCTTTTGATTTTATTTGATCATTTACAAATTTAAAAGTCATTCTTAGCTCATGGGCTATACAGAAAATAAGGCTAGATTGGGCCCAGGGGTCTTCATTTTCTAATCCTTGTTCTAAGAAATTAAGAGAGTTGCACATTTTCCCACATATCATGCATTGCAAGGACAATTGGTAATGCCCTTCCTCTTCCTTTGGACTCCCAGGGGTGGGGGACTTGTGGATCTGGCCTCTCTGGTCATCAGAGAGCTCAGCAGCTGACCGGGGTCAGCTCCCCCCAACAGACAGAATACGAAGCTGCCTACAGAATGTCATTCTTGTGGCCACCAAACATAGCTCCTTACACTATTCTTCTCCATCCATATTCACCCACGAGCTAACCAAGAAAGACCAGTGAGCCCCTGTCAAATGTTTGAGAAAAATATCCCTAGTTCTTAGCCAATCTTGGGGAAGTATTGATCAGTTCAGCTCAGATGTGGCAATCATATCTGCACTCCAGCTCTCACACACATGCAGACATCACTAATAGATCCCTTTGCTACTGAGCCCACCATACTCCAAGCTGCCTTCTGCAGGGTGGAGGCTGAACAGTGAGAGGGCATCACTTTGAATCCTGCAGGACCAACACTCAAATGACAACGTGGCAGAGGTGGCTGGCACCCAGCCCAGAAAAGAGGTGAGCCTGAATATTACTGGGGGGCTGTTCCTTCAGGCCCAGTGTAGGGAACGTGGCATCCCATTTGGCTCGTGCCCAGCGACTCCCCCTGGCCATCACCAGCATTGACCGGCCTACAGGAACCATCGTCCAGGCAGGACCCACGGAGACAGGGGAGGTGCTGCCAAAGAGGTTGGGGGCAACTTGAGATACAAAACAAAAAGAACTAGTGAGATGGGAGGTCTGAGGTGGGCAGGAAACCGTGACATCTGGAAAATCCAATTCCCAGAGGCTCCAACCCTTCCCCTACCCTGGTCTACACAGCTCCCACATATATTATCTGTGATCTACAGAAGAAAGAATGCTGAATAAAATGCCTACTGGGTGCTGGGTGCTGGGCTAGGCAGCTGGCCTTATCATTAGTGACCCTGCAAGGGATGCCTTTACAGAATGCATTCCCCCATTCTATAGAAGAAGAAAGTGAGGCTCAGAATGATGACGTAACTTAACCACCCAAGCCCCACCAGGTAGTAACCAGCATATCTGGTCATTTTGACTAAAGTCCCTCTTCATTTTCCACTGAAAACAGATGTTACTTACTGAGTGTGGGTACTATCATCATCCAACAGTAGAGATTAGGAATCAGAGGCACAAAGAATTTAAGCAACACACCCAAGACCACCCGGCTAACAAGTGGTGGAGACAAGATTCCACCCCACAGGACTTGGCTCTGACATCCTGCTCATCTCATTATGTGAGGAAAACCTCAAATGTTTTCCCATAGGCCCTTCTCCCTACACCATCCGTTCACAATCGGGGCAATTTTGGCAACATCTGGAGATATTTTTGGTTGTCACAACTTGGGGATTAAATAGATGCTACTGGCATCTAGTGGCTGAACCTAGGCTCTTCAATGCACAGGACTAACCTCATCTCCTCCCCAACAGAATTATTCAGCACCAAATACCCATAGTGCTGAGGCTCAGAAACCCTGCACTAGACCAGCACTCTGCAATAGCAACCAAGTTAAAAATCTTTCTAGTATCCACATTAAAAAAGGTAAAAAGAAACAGGTGAAATCAACTCCAACAATACATTTTGTTCAATATATCCAAAATGTTGTCTTTTTCACATATCATCAATATAAAATTAGTAATGAGATATTTTATATTCTTTCTTCCTTTCAGATAGAGTCTTTAAAATCTGGGATGGGAGTAACAGCTTCCCTGCAACTGGGAACAGCAAGTCTGGGGAGACAAGATTCCAGGCATCTCTGGCCGCTGGGATCTGCCTATAATCATCCCTTTGAGGATACAGGGAGCCAGCAAGGGACTTCTGGACCCCAAGAGGAGGACAAAAACAGTGGAAAACTGGCAAGTGGTTGCGTGTGTTCGATCGACCTAATCACGCCGGCAACCTAAGTACAAGCAGCAGTGAGACTGCAAACCGGAAAGGCCTTACCTGTGAACTGTTTCGGTGTTCTTGGACTTGGCACTCAGTCGAACTGCCTTGGGGAGAGCTTCAGCAGGAGTGTGGAGAACTTTGGGCATTGTCTGGGGCCCCAGACTGAGCCACTAAGTTGGGTGCAGGAAGCCACTGTGAAAGAACCGCCCTGGCAAGCTCCACCCTCAGGGTCTCAGAGCAAGGATTGGGCAGGTCAAAGTAACCTACTGACTGAGCAGCCTAAAGGCGGGGACTGAGCTGCCTTACAGCCTTAATCCTTAGAGGCAGAGTGAGACGGAGCCTTGGGCTGTTGCCCTGGGTAGAGTGCCGTGACATCACAGCTCATAGCAACCTCAAACTCCTGGGCTTGGTGCCGCCCAGACGTCCATAAGAGCTGTGCAGCGACCCCCAACCAGTGACCCGCACCCACCGGGCCTCCACATTCCCTGACCAGGAACTGTGGGAGCCACGCAACCCTGCATCCTCCCTCTTATGTCCTCCCTCCTGTGTCCTCCCAGCTTCCACACTAGCCCATTCATCTGGACAGGGACTCTGGTAGCTGCGTGCCCTTTGGGGCCCTCCCTGCCTCTGCGCAGAGCTCTTCTCCTGGCCAGAGACTGCTGGAGCCTTAGCTCTCTGTGCCAAAGTCACTGGGCGCCTGGCACTCCCAGAACCATGTGCACCACCCCCAGCCCTGTTGCTGGATCCGGGTGTGTCACAAACTGGAGCTGCTTCCACAACCAGAACTCCCTAGCTAGAGCAGCCCCAGAGGAACTACACAGGGTCACTCCCTACGAAGATCCAGCAACAATAGAGTGATCCCTCTGGGGTCTAATCTTGGAGAGACACCTCCCCAACTCTGAGGACAGCCAGAGGCAACGGTGAAAAACAATCATGAGGCGAAACCAACAGAAAAACTCTGGCAATATGAATAATCAGAGTAGATCAACTCCCCCAAGGATCAATGGGGCAGAAACAGCACAAGACCTCATGCACAAACAAATAGCTGAGATGTCAGAAATTGAATTCAGGATCTGGATAGCAAATAAGATCAAATTAGAATTCCAAAAGTTATCTCAAGAATTCAACAGATTCAAAGACCAAATGACCAAAGATTTCGACACATTGAGATAAGAAGTTGCATCCCTCAAAGATCTGAGAAACACAGTAGAATCCCTTAGTAACAGAATGGAGCAAGCAGAAGAAAGGATTTCTGACATTGAAGACAAAGCTTTCGAATGCTCCTAACCCCTCAAAGAAGAAGAGAAATGGAGAGCAAAAACAGACCACTCTCTCAGAGAGCTCTTGGATAATTTGAAGAAAACCAATATTAGTCTTATGGGGATCCCCGAAAGTGATGAAGTGGTTTCACAAGGCACAGAGTCTCTCCATGAGATTATGAAGGAGAACTTTCCAGATATGCCAAGAGATTCTGAAATTCAGATAGCAGACAGTTTCAGAACTCCAGCACGACTCAACCCAAATAAGATATCCCCCAGACACATCATAATCAATTTCACTAAAGTTAATATGAAGGAGAAAATTCTGAAAGATGCCAGACGAAAGAAAACCATTACCTACAAGGGGAAGAATATCAGAGTAACTGCAGATCTCTCTGCTGAAACCTTTCAAGCTAGAAGAGGATGGTCATCGACTTTTAATCTCCTAAAACAAAATAAATTTCAACACAGGATCCTGTACCCACCTAAACTGAACTTCATCTATGACAGAGAAATTAAATACTTCAACGATATTCACATGTTGAAGAAATTTGCCACAACTAAACCAGCTCTCCAGGACATTCTTAGACCTATCCTCCATAAAGACCAGCGTAATTCTCCATCACAAAAGTAAACCCACCAAAAAAATTCTTGATCAAATTCCAACTTCCACAGTCGCAAAAGGATTCAAAATGTCCACCGGTATCTCGAAAGGCTTATCAATACTCTCAATTAATGTGAATGGTTTAAACTGTCCTCTAAAGAGGCACAGGTTGGCGGACTGGATACAAAAACTCAAGCCAGATATCTGCTGCATACAAGAATCGCATCTTACATTAAAAGACAGATATAGACTCAAGGTGAAGGGATGGTCATCTATATTCCAGGCAAATGGAAAGCAGAAAAAAGCAGGCATTGCAATCCTGTTTGCAGACATAATAGGCTTTAAATCAACCAAAATAATTAAGGATAAGGATGGACACTTCATATTTGTTAAAGGTAATACTCAATATGATGAGATCTCAATTATTAATATTTATGCACCCAACCACAACGCACCTCAATTTATAAGAGAAACTCTAACAGACATGAGCAACTCGATTTCCTCCACTTCCACAGTAGTTGGAGATTTTAACACCCCTTTAGCAGTCCTGGATAGATCCTCCAAAAAGAAGCTAAGCAAAGAAATTTTAGATTTAAAGTCAACCATTCAACATGTGGACTTAACAGACATCTACAGAACATTTCATCCCCCCCAAACTGAATACACATTCTTCTCATCAGCCCACTGAACATACTTCAAAATTGACCACATCCTAGGCCACAAATCTAACCTCAGCAAATTAAAAAACATAGAAATTATTCCTTGCATCTTCTCAGACCATCATGGAATAAAAGTTGAACTAAATAAACACAGGAACCTGCATACCCATACAAAAACATGGAAGCTAAACAACCTTATGCTGAAGGATACATGGGTTATAGATGAGATTAAGAAGGAAATCACCGTATTTTTGGAACAAAACAACAATCAAGACACGAATTACCAGAACCTCTGGGATACTGCAAAGGCAGTCCTAAGAGGGAAATTTATAGCACTGCAAGCCTTCCTCATGAAAACCGAAAGAGAGGAAGTCAATAACTTTTTTTTTTCTTTTTTGTGGTTTTTGGCCAAGGCTGGGTTTTAACCCGCCACCTCCGGCATATGGGACCGGCGCCCTACTCCTTGAGCTACAGGCGCTACCCGGAAGTCAATAACTTAATGGAACATCTCAAGCAACTGTAGAAAGAAGAACACTTCAATCCCAATCGCAGCAGAAGAAAAGAAATAACCAAAATCAGAGCAGAATTAAATGAAATTGAAAACAAAAGAATTATACAACAGATCAATAAATCCAAAAGCTGGTTTTTTGAAAAGATCAATAAAATAGATAAACCTTTGGCCAACCTAACCAGGAAAAAAAGAGTGAAATCTCTAATTTCATCAATCAGAAATGGTAATGATGAAATAACAACAGACCCCTCAGAAATTCAAAAAATCCTTAACAAATACTACAAGAAACTCTATTCTCACAAATATGAAAATCTGAAAGAAATCGACCAATACCTGGAAGTACGCCACCTACCAAGACTTAGCCAGAACGAAGCGGAAATGTTGAACAGGCCTATATCAAGTTCTGAAATAGCATCAACTATACAAAATCTCCCTAAAAAGAAAAGCCCAGGACCAGATGGCTTTACGTCAGAATTCTACCAAACATTTAAAGAAGAACTAGTACCTATACTACTAAACCTCTTCCAAAATATAGAAAAAAGAAGGAATATTACCCAGCACCTTCTACGAAGCAAACATCACCTTGATCCCCAAACCACAGAAAGACCCAACAAGAAAAGAAAATTATAGACCAATATCACTAATGAATATAGATGCTAAAATACTCAATAAGATTCTAACAAACAGAATCCAACAACACATCAAAAAAATTATACACCATAACCCAGTCGGCTTTATCCCAGGGTCTCAAGCCTGGTTCAATATACGTAAATCTATAAATGTAATTCAACACATAAACAAACTTAAAAATAAAGACCATATGATTCTTTCAATTGATGCAGAAAAAGCTTTTGATAATATTCAGCATCCCTTCATGATCAGAGCACTTAAGAAAATTGGTATACAAGGGACATTTCTTAAACTAATAGAGGCCATCTACAGCAAACCCACAGCCAATATCGTATTGAATGGAGTTAAATTGAAATCATTTCCACTTAGATCAGGAACCAGGCAAGGTTGCCCATTGTCTCCATTGCTCTTTAACATTGTGATGGAACTTTTAGCCATTGCAATTAGGGAAGAAAAGGCGATCAAGGGTATCCACATAGGGTCAGAAGAGATCAAACTTTCACTCTTCGCAGATGATATGATCGTATATCTGGAAAACACTAGGGATTCTACTACAAAACTTTTAGAAGTGATCAGGGAATATAGCAATGTCTCAGGCTACAAAATCAACACCCATAAATCTGTAGCCTTTATATATACCAACAATAACCAAGCCGAACAAACATCAAGGACTCTATTTTTTCACAGTAGTGCCAAAGAAGATGACATATTTGGGAGTATACCTAACAAAGGACGTGAAAGATCTCTACAAAGAGAACTATGAAACTCTAAGAAAAGAAATAGCCGAAGATGTTAACAGATGGAAAAACACACCATGCTCATGGCTGGGAAGAATCAACATTGTTAAAATGTCCATACTGCCCAAAGCAATATATAATTTTAATGCAATTCCTATTAAAGCTCCATTGTCATACTTTAAAGATCTTGAAAAAATAATACTTCGTTTTATATGGAATCAGAAAAACCTCAAATAGCCAAAACATTACTGAGCAATAAAAACAAAGCAGGAGGAATCACGCTACCAGACCTGAGACTGTACTATAAATCCATAGTGATCAAAACAGCATGGTACTGGCACAAAAGCAGAGAAGTAGATGTCTGGAACAGAATAGAGAACCAAGAGATGGATCCAGCTACTTCCGTTATTTGATATTTGACAAGCCAATTAAAAACATTCAGTGGGGAAGAGATTCCCTATTTAAGAAATGGTGCTGGGTAAACTGGCTGGCAACCTGTAGAAGATTGAAACTGGACCCACACCTTTCACCATTAACTAAGATAGACTCTCCCTGGATAAAAGATTTAAACTTAAGACATGAAACTATAAAAATACTTGAAGAAAGTGCAGGGAAAACTCTTGAAGGACTCGGCCTGGGTGAATATTTTATGAGGAGGACTCCCCAGGCAATTGAAGCAGTATCAAAAATACACTACTGGGACCTGATCAAACTAAAAAGCTCTGCACAGCCAAGAACATAGTGAGTCAAGCAAGCAGACAGCCCTCAGAATGGGAGAAAATATTTGCAGGTTATACCTCCGATAAAGGTCTAATAACCAGAATCCATAGAGAACTCAAACGTATTAACAAGAAAAGAACATGTGACCCCATCTCAGGGTGGGCAAGGGACTTGAAGAGAAACTTCTCTAAAGAAGACCGACGCACAATCTACAAACACATGAGAAAAAGCTCATCATCCTTAATCATCAGAGAAATGCAAATCAAAACAACTCTGAGACATCACCTAATCCCAGTAAGAGTAGCCCACATAACAAAATCCCAAAACCAGAAATGTTGGTGTGGATGTGGAGGAAAGGGCACACTTCTACGCTGCTGGTGGGAATGCCCACTAATACGTTCCTTCTGGAAGGATGTTTGGAGAATACTTAGAGACCTAAAAATAGACCTGCCATTTGATCCTATAATTCCTTTACTAGGTTTATATCCAGAAGACCAAAAGTCACAATATACCAAAGACATCTGTACCAGAATGTTTCTTGCAGCCCTATTCATAATTGCTAAGTCATGGAAGAAGCCCAAGTGCCCATCGACCCACAAATGGACTAGTATATTGTGGTACATGTATACCATGGAATACTACGTGGCCTTAAAGAAAGATGGAGACTTTACCTCTTTCATGTTTGCATGGATGGAGCTAGAACATATTCTTCTTAGCAAAGTATCTCAGGAATGGAAGAAAAAGTATCCAATGTACTCAGCCCTACTGTGAAGCTAAATTATAGCTTTCACATGAAGACTATAACCCAACTATAGCACAAGACTATGGGGAAAGGGCCAAGGAAGGGGAAGGGGGGGGTTTGGTGGAAGGAGGGTAATGGGTGGGGCCACATCTATGGTGCATCTTAGAATGGGTACAGGCGATTGCACTAATGTACACAGGTATGATTTAACAATAAAAAAAAAAGATGAATGAATGGATGGACAGGTATACAGAATAGTAAAAAAAAAAAGGATAGACAGATTGGCAAAAAAAATAAATAAATAAAAGTAGACCTTCCATTCAATCCTGCAATCTCATTTGTTACTAGGTATCTACCCAGAAGAACAAAAATCATTTTACCACAAAGACATTTTCACCACAATGTTTATTGTGCTCAATTAATAATTGCGAAGCTGTGGAAGCAACCCAAGTGCTCATCAACCCATGAATGGATGAACAAACTGTGGTATATGTAGACCATGTAATTTCATTCAGTCATTAAAAACATGGAGACTTTACAGATTTTACATTACCTGGGTGGAATTGAAATACACCCTTCTTAATAAAGTATTGCAAGAATTAAAAAATAAAAAAAAAAAGAAAGGGGATGTTGTAGACATCAAGGGAATGGGTACTATTCAAAAAGGCATGCCACACAAATGTTACCATGGCAAAAGTGGAAGAGTCTACAATGTTACCTAGAATGCTGTTGGCATTATTGTAAACAAACAAGTTAAGGGCAAGATCCTTGCCAAGAGGATTCATGTGCATATTGAGCATATTAAGCATTCTAAGAGCAGAGATAGCTTCCTGAAACGTGTGAAGGAAAATGATCAGAAAAAGAAAGAAGCCAAAGAGAAGGGTACCTGGGTTCAACTGAAGCACCAGCCTGTGCCACCCAGAGAAGCCCACTTTGTGAGAACTAATGGAAAGGAGCCTGAGCTCCTGGAACCCATTCCCTATGAATTCATGGCATAATAAGCATATAACATAGCACACAGGAGTACCAGTGGACCCATGTTTTTAGGTCCAAGAACCTATTTATTCCCCATGAGCTCATGACGCAATAGGTGTACAGCATAGCACACAGGATAACCAACAGACCCCATGTAACAGTGATACAAGGTGCTGGAACCTATTTCTCATGAATTCAAAACTCAATCAACACTTTGTCACATTTAATGACAAGGTGCCTCCCTGAGCTACTGGAACCTCTTCTCTGTGAATTCATGGCATGGTAGATACAAATAATAGCATAAAAATATTTCTTGTTCATTCAAAATAAAATAAAATAAAATCTGGGATGTACTTTGCACTTCCAGGACATCTGATTTGTACCAGCAGTTGCATTTCACTTGCTAGGTGGCCACATGTAGCTTGTGGTTGCCATACCGAACAACACAGACACATTCTGAACAACAGAGTAATCTGAAAATGCCCTTATCTGTTTTAGAACTGTCTTCAGTGCACACAGAGGCAAAGAATCGAGTGGAGACAGGGGTGATAAGACACTGAAAGGCGGTTAGACCATCCATAGCCAAATCTTCTCTCTTACAAGGTAGAACTCTTTCTTTGTTTACAGCAGGCATCCGCAAATGCTTTCCCGTGAAAGTCATTCTATAACTAACTGCCTGGCCTTTTGGTTTTGTGGGCCATATCATCTCCATCACAATTATTCACCTCTGCTGCTGTGACAGGAAAATAGCCACAGATTATATGTAAACAAATGGATGCGGCTGTGTTCCAATACAACTTTATTTACAAAAACAGGCAAATGGGCCAAATTTGTTCCCATGGGAAAGGCTTTTTTGACTTCTGATTTAGGTACTACTCCAGAAAGGACATCCTAATTCTCGCAGAGGAAAGTCACGAGATATTTTTTGTTTGTTTGTTTTGAGACCAAGTCCCACTCTGTTTCCCTGAGTAGAGGGCTATGGCATCATTGTAACTCACAGCAACTTCAGATTCTTGGGTTCAAGTCATCCTCTTGCCTCAGCCTCCCACATAGCTCGGACTACCGGTGCCCACCACAACACCTTGCTCATTTTCTATTTTCAGTAAAGACAGGGTCTCCCTCTGGCTCAGGTTGGTCTCAAACTCCTGAGATCAAGTGATCCATGCTCCTTGCCCTCCCAGAATGTTAAGATTATAGGCTTGAGCCACTGTACCTGGCTAAAATAGTTGTTATTGATAACCCTGTGTGGCTCAGGCCCCTGAGAAATCAACCAACAACAGGGATGGGCTGAATCTGCTCTTGAGGATGAACGTGGTAAAACCACAATGCCTTCTCCCCTGCCAATGAAAGCAGCATGCATGGAATGGTGATTAGAGACAGGTTCTGGAGCCAAATCACCTGTGTTCAAAGTCCCAGCTGTGCTAAGAATTAGCTGTGTGACCCTGGACCAGTTGCTTAACTTTTCTGTGCCTCAATTTCCTCCTCTGCTGAAAAGGAGATGGTGAAGACAGTGGTAACTGCCTGGGAGGATTCTGGCAGGGATGAAGTGGATTGAGGCATGAACAGAGTACAGATATGGGCCTGCCACACACACAGCAGTGCTCAAGACGTGACACTTACCATCGCTCACTGAGCATCTGCCAAGTATCAGGCCCAAGACCAGGTGACTGGTATTTTGTGAATGATCACCCTGACTCCCCAGAGTACAATCCTAGTGGGGAGTGTTGTTATTCCCATTGTATAGACAAGGAAAGGAGACCTGAAAAGGAAGAGTCACTTGACCAAACTGCAGTGTCAGAGCTGAACAGTGATGTGTTCTTTTCTCTAAACCACTGGTTCTCAAACAGGTGTAATTCTGTCACCTGCTCCCAGCAGACACTAGGCAATGTCTAGAGTCATTTCTGGCTGTCACAACTTTGAGGGAGATGAACTTGCTATTTGGCATCTAGTGGCTCAGGCCAGAGATGCTGCTCAACATCCTACAATACAAAGGACCCTAAAACAAAAAATTATTCCAACTAACATGTCAGCAGTGCTAAGACTGAGAAGCCATGTTTTAAACAAACTGATCAGGCTGGGCCAGGTGGCTCATGTCTGTGATCCCAGCACTTTGGGAGGCCAAGGTGGGAGGACTGCTTGAGATCAGGAGTTCAAGGCTGCAGAGAGCTATGATCGCAACACTGCACTCCAGCCTGGGCAACAGAGCAAGACCCTGTCTCTAAATAAATAAATAAATACACTGATTTAGTTGTCATTTCCTCCAAGACAGACAAAGACTCAAGTGCAAATAGTCAATTTGGGAGGTGTTCCCAGGAAGCATTGGTAGAGGACAGGAGAAGTGAGACAGAGAAGGAAAGGCAGAGAGTAAGTTACCACTAGGGACAACTGTGCTTAATCTCCTGGAGGAACCTCTAGAGGACTGTGGGCGACACGCATTTCAGAGTTTGCTCTCCCTAGGGGCGAGGGAGCTGAGGTATTTTACTTCCATCAGTCTCAGAGGGCCACTCCTGGGTGGCACTGAATCCCTGACACTTACAGTATGCCCCACTCCAGAGCAGAAGGGACCCTGGTAGCCAAACAGAACCCTCAGACAAAGAGACACTGAGGCAGGGAGCTGGCAACTGAACGGCACACACAGAATGGGAAGTGCTAAGGTGTGGGTGGGCACAGCCAGCATCTGTTCCATTGCCCTCCATCAAGCTACAAGAGGAAAATGTGGATATTTCCTCAAATAAAGAAAACATCCAGCACCCAGCCTGGCTCCCAGCAGGAGCCTACAAATTACTCGGTGGATGAGAACCTGTGCCAAGAAGGTTCCTGGGAAGGCAGCCACAAAGGGATGTGGCACTCTCTGATTAAGCAGTTCTCAAGTGGGACGTAGGAATTAATGTCAGTCTTCATGGGAGTGGGAAGCCCAGGTTGTTGGGAAACAGAACTAAAGCCAGCTCTGCACCCAGGGAGATGTCACCATCACAAATGGAGCTTAGACTGAGTACATGGGATGCTTGATTTTCCATTCTTGTGATACTTTACTTTGTATAATGTAGGGGTAAATGGCACACTTCCTGGGTGAAAGTTGCAAACATAACTTGGACTTTACCTGACAAATGCAAAGAGTGTAACCTAATCACATGTACATTAAACTAACCTAGAACCAAATGGAGCCATTTCAGCGTTGGGGCCAGAACAGCTTTGGTTCTGTGACAAGGGTAGAAGTGCTTCAGGCAGGAACGGACACGGTAAGGAAAATTTCAGGACAGTCTTTTTGGTACTTAAGGGATACCAACCTTGCTGGGGGGACAATCTGCTCTCAAGAGAGCCTCTCACTGCCCAGCACCTGGCCACTTAAGCAAAGGGAGGCTCAGAGCTATTTTCCATGGAAGGAGAATAACAGGCTGCTGAGGGTTAAATAAAATGAGGTTAACAGAAAACCTGATTTCTTTAACACACATCCATACGGTGCTTGATAAATGCCAGCCTCCTTCCCAGTACTTTTCAAATATTAATTCATTGAATACTCACAGCTGCCCCATGAGAATCATGATCTTAATATAATAGTAAGTTTCCATTAGCTACACACCTACATCACGACGATCACCACACACACTGACATAGATTATCTCGTGTGCTAGTGCCTGGGGCTTCGCTTGCCCTCCGCTGTTCTAACTGGCACTTATTGAGGGCCCACTGTGTGCAGATCCCATTATCTCACTGAAATCCTTACCATGATATGTTGAAGTAAAATATGTATTTGCAACCACAAAAACTCTGTAATTAAGCAGCTGATATTTGAGCATTCACTGTGTGCCCAATACTTTACCTCATTTAATCCTCAGGACAACCTTATGAAATATGTGCTGTGAATGTGCCCATTTTACAGGTGGGGAAACTGAGGCACATGGGGGTAAAGTGACTTGCCCAAGCTCAGCCAGGATTCCAGAGCCCTGCCATTGCCACTCCCCCATGCCACCTCCCACCTTGTGGCATTGTTCATTAGCCAAGTAGACAGTGGTTACTTGTCCTTATTTGGGGAGGAACCAAGGCTGCCAAATTACTGACTTCCTGAGTGCAGGTGCCCCTGCGGGCCCCAGAATCTAGACCTCTCATCTAGTCGTTTTCAGGATCAGTCAGCAGGTGGATCCCAGGGCCCTAGGGACAGGGCAGCTTACCGAATTCAGACTGCATGCCAGGATAGATGATCCGGAACATGTAATCTGTAGCCTCATCGTCTTCCTTGTCTGAAGACGTGGACTCAGCAGAACCTTGAGGGCTTCGCTTGCGTAGCTTAGGGAACACTTTGCCCTGAAAGAACATGTACCAGTGCAAGGCCCTTGGGACACACAACCTCTAGGGGACTGTGGACCACGTGCATTTCAGAGTTTGCCCTCCTAAGGGGTGAGGGAGTTGGGGTATTTATACTCCCGTCAATCTCAGAGGGCCACTCTTGGGAGGCGCTGACAAGGCCCTGACACTTCCAATATGCCCCACTGGGCAAAAGGGACCTACAACCTGCATTCCCCAGGGTATCAATGGTGAGTGCATGAACCCACAAAGCCACACTGAGGACCCACAGGAAAGAGTGACCAATTCTCATGACAGCCCCACCCCAGCCCTCTGGGCCCCCACAATCACTCACCTTCCCCCGCTGGGACCACAGCGGCGGGTCCAGCTGCCCGTGTGGAAGCAGCCCATTCTCCAGGCACGAGAGGAACTGCAGGAGGTGCCCGCCCTTGGGGAAGCGGAAAGGTGGCCTCTGGATCCCATCCTGGCTGACCAGCACCACAGTCCCACCGCTGTCGACTGCCACCACAATCAGCTAGAGAAGACCCAGTGGGAGGTCACTATGAGGCATGGTGATGGGACCCTCCCTATAAACACATCCCACTTGGGGAACCAAGCAGGACCCAGGGCCCTGCTCTGAGGCTCCAGGGAAGGCTTGGGCAGATTTTACCCTGCCATTCTGAGTGGTCCCTCTCATCCCACCTACCACCCATCCCTGATGGTGTAACTATGGGACAAAGTCAAGAAGAACGTGGCTGACCTCCCTAAAGTTAACCACCATAAGAAAAAGATGTCCCCAAACACTCTACACTCCTCTAGAAATCTACATGACAGCTTTTTGTAGGCAGGCCTCCAGCCTTACTCCTTGGAGCAGTAATTGACTCTGGATAGCATATATTTAGCACTTACTTTATATCAGCACATCCTGTTAAAGGCATTGTCTTATTGTAATACTCCCAATATTCTTAAGAGGCATATCTATTATTGCCTATTTTACGCATGAGGAAACCAAATCTCAGAGAGGCTAAGCAAATTCCCAAAGGTCACACAGCTGATCAGTGGCAGAGCCTGGATCAGACCCCAGGTCTGCCTCATTAAAAAGGCTTAACCCACTGTGTTGTGTGCTTTGGTGAGGCACAGAGCACTTGCTTTCTAAAGCAGAATGGCCTCTGCTTGTTCTGACTGCATCTTTTTCCAGCTTAAAAGGAGTGCTACAGTTTTTGGTCCCGGATCTTCAGAGAACTAACTTTGGAGTCACAAAGACGGGGGCTCAAGTTCAGGCTCTGAAGCTTATAGGTTGGGTGCCTTTGTGCCAAGCTGCTTCCTCACTTCTAAAGTGGGAATGATGTCACCCCATCACTGGGTCATTGTGACAAATAAAAGCCACATGAATACTTAGAACTGTGCTTGGCACATTGTAAGTGCTCAGTAAGTGTCAGCAGCTAACATCACAGGTGTGATGCTCAGCCCTTTAACACTCATCAATTGATCTTCACAACAACCCCCTGAGAAGGTACTGTTATAATCCCCATTTTACAGACAGAGAAACTGAGGCTCAGAGAGGTGAAGTCACTTGTTTGAGGTTGCACAGGGAATAGGGAATGCCCACAGGTGGAGATAGGGAGGGAAACCAAGAGGAATGCCCAGCAGCCCCCTGCTGTCCTTACAGTCCCTACCTTGCTGGTGGCAGTGCAGGTAGACAATCTCCTCCAAGCGTATAGTCATGGCATAGTCCCAGTAGATGCTAAAAGGGAAGGGAGGGTCAGGCTCACAGGATGTCTTCCCACCTCACCCATGGGATCCTTCACCCTTCTCACCAGAACCTGCCCAGGCCCAACATCTGTGTCTCAGCCTTCCCAGATCCTATCTCCCCTTTTTCTGGTCGCAGCACCTTAATTTTCCAAGGGAAGTACCCTGCCCTACTCCTAGCCCAGGTAGCTAAGGTGAGGCTGACTGCACCCATTCTCCCCCGTAGGACTCCAGGACTCCACTGCACCCAGGCTTGGCCACAATGCTCAGTGCAAGGATGACTCCGTGACCCAGGCATTGCCCAGGAGTCTCAACTCTCAGAACTGTTTTAGAATGACTGGGAAAGATATGCTCCCCTCCATCCCCTGGGAAGTTGTGGCAAGGACAGCAGTCTTTTCACAGGTGAAAGGTACCACAGTCTGAAAATGACGCCAACAGAGAGGAAGAGCCAAAAGATGGGAAAAGAGAAGGTCCCCACCACCTAAACCCTTGGATCCAGGCAAGCCTGAAGCCACTGCCTATGGATTTTTCAATTCACATGAGCCACGAGATGACAGCATTAGTGAATTGGCGGTGTCTCCACCTGTGGTGTTGAGAGGCACAGATCAGCCTTGTATTAGGCTGGAGGAGAAGGCAGTTGGGAGCATGCGCATTCTATCATGGACCCGCTTACTCTCACTGTGTCTCCTCCTGCTTGCAGAACACCAGCTCAGTGTCTCTCTGCTGAAGATCACTAAGCTCTGCTAAAGACTGAGTTCTATTCTTCTAAGACTACTTCACCCTCAAAGATGATCTCTCTCTCTCCCTTCTGCTAAGGTAAATAGCCCTCAGGCACCTAAGGGTAATTGTTCCCGAGCAACGTAGCTCAGAGGTCCCCTTCAGGAACCTAGATAAGCAGGCCCCAGACTTGGCCAGTCCTGGGCCCTGACAAGCGGTTGCAGTTGTGGGCTGTGACGTTGTACAATCTCAGATAAGGGACACTTCCTTTTTTTTTTCATTGTTCCTTGATCCCCCAAGGGATGCTGGAGCCCCTGGACAAACTCCTTCCCTACACACCACTCCCCTGGCTGCTTCTCTTCCAGCAAACCCTGGGTAAAAAGAACAAGGAAAGATGGGGGTTCAGGGCTCAGGCCTGTGGGCTGTGACCTTGTAAGGTCAGAATCAGCTAGAACTCAATATTGAAACACTATGGTCTTGTTTACAGACAGAGAAAAAGGTACAGAAACAGACAGTCTGGATGACCTGAGCTGGTGAGTAGGGGGCCTGGGTATCAATGAATCCAATGCCTTTCTTAAGAGGTTAGCATCGAAAGTTTCCCACACAGCCCTGGGCTTAAGTCCAAGCAACAAACAGGGTCCTAGGGCTGTTGAAAGCTTTGATGTTGGGAGGAAGATACTTCAGTGTGAGAGGAGCCCCTGCAGACCCTCTGGGGCTCAAGTCCCTTGAGTTCTGGGGAGACTATTTTGTCCTCCTCCCTCCTTTGACAGAAAGGGAAACTGGAGGCCCAGAGTGGGGAAGCAACATACCCCAGGAGGAGGGGGACTTTGGTCAGCAAAGTGAGGGTGGAGCAGGGACTTGGTCCCATAACACACTTCCCCACATAATGTGATCTCTGGGAAGGTAAAGACTGTCCCTTTATTCAATGGCTATCTCCCTTGTACCAAGCACAGTGCCCAGAACAGAGCAGACGCTCAGTAAATATTTGGGGTGTGAACCCAGGCCCCCTGACTTCTCTGCTTCATTTCACAAGGACGATGTGAGCACCTGCTATGTGCTCCAATCTGTGACAGGTGTTGGGCATGAGATATGAGCATGTCAGGACGCTGCCTTCAAGAATACAGGGCTTGAAGTGAGACAATAGATACACGAGTGGGCACAGACTCATTATGTGACCAGAGTTTTCAAACAAACACTACAAAGGAGGTTAGGCTAGTGTGATCCAAACTTTGCAAGAAAATCAGGGAAGGCCTGATAGCAGGTCGAAGATAAAGAGGCTGAGATAAGCTTCCAGGCCAACGGCATCTCCCTGACCCCTGCCCTGCTCCTCTAAGACGGCCTCTTGATTGTACACTCCTGAGTCTGGCTGGAGCCAATTTATTATTAGCCTCAGCCCAGGACCAACTGTACCATCTACCAACCATCTCTGAGGACAGATGGTGACCTGTGAACAGGACGTGACCTGTTAGCTTAGAGAACACTATTAATCACTCTGAGACCTGACTGTTTAAGAGAACACAATGATAACATTCTGGTTATATTTCCTGAAAAAAGTCCTTATCTGACATTAAAATAGTTATAGATGAAATGATGTAAGGTTGGCATGTTGCTCAGAATAATGTATGGAGAGAAAGAAGGGTGTGGGTTAATGGCCATTAGAGCCAGGTGATGGGACCCTGAGTTCTGTCTGATTTTATATTAAAAATTCATCACATGTAGTCCCAGCTTCTAGGGAGGCTGAGGCAGGAAGATCATTTGAGTCCAGGAGTTTAAGGTTGCAGTGGGCTGTGATAACACCACTGTACTCAAGCCAGGGTGACAATCAATAAATGAAATTCATCACTAAAATGTTTGTAACAGGCAAGAAAATATAAAAGAAAAAAGGGATTAGCACCTGCAGTAGCCAAAATCCCACACATTGTACTATGTAGACAGGTTCTATGGCTTCCTCTGATCTCCCTGACTGTGCTGGAACATGGGCACTGGAGCAGGGAAGTTCCTTTCCTGGCGTTCTTTCAATGTGACCCCCAAAGCCTTTGCAATATCATAAAAATCACAGGATCCTGCAGGAGAGGCAGCCACTCACTACCATCTCTCGCCTCCCTGTTTTACTGAGTGATGAGCAGTGGTGGCTGAGACTGGAGAGTATTTTGTCATTCACAGGCTTCTGAGATCTTTGTCAAGATTGAGCTCTCTGAGTGGTATCTGTCCCAGGGCACTGACTAACCCCCAAGTCCTAAGAGTCTTCCTGTTGGTTTCTGTAGCTTCCTGAACATTTCGGGTCCCAGCTGCGGAGAGGGTGAGCCCCGTGGCCATAACCAGCTAAAGTAGCCAGCAGAGGTGTTGCACAAGCCTCCCTGGTCCTGTAGGACAGCTCTTGTGTGCCAAGAGGGAGTGGAGGGACCCAGGGGAACGTGGTGGGCCCAGAGTTCTACCTCTTCTCATAGTCCAGGTCCCCCACGGATCCATTCATCAGCTGGTGGGGCGTCCACTTCAAGGTCATGACGTCAGCTGTCTGGTGCAGGGACAGGTACCCTGGCACAGACTCCATATCGTCCCTCTGCAGAGAGAGGAGGACTCAGGCTGGGCCACAGTGATGGAGTCACAGCGGATGTCAGCCTAGGCCCATTTAGCTCAAGAACACATAACCAAAACCAAGAGGTCAGGTTATTGCCTCCAGGCTATGGCCACTTGGAGGACCCTGAGCCTCCTTCCAGTGGCCACGCTGAGCAGAGCCACCTGCAGCCAACCTTGCAGGCTAGGTTCTAGCATCCAGCTGTGAATGCCACCACCCCTCAACACTTTCATGTTTGTGTTTCCCTCTTGAAGTTGAGGGGACCTTCCTCAAAGTTCCTTTAGGACCAGGAAGGGGGTTGTGTCCCTTTTAACATCACCCTTATCAAAACAGAAGGCATTTAGCTTGGCCAGTCTAAGGGGAGAAAGAGACAGCAGCCAAGCTCTATGGTCAGTCCTGCAGACCCTACTCAGAAACCTTCTTCCCAATGTCCCCCTACACTCCCAGCTGACCAATGCAACCCTCAGCCTTTCCAGAGTTTGCCTAGAGGACTTCTGCCCTGGCTTTGTTTTAGCCCAAGTGGGTGTGCAGGAGAAGGCAATGTTACCATCTCTCCCCCATGGAGAGGAGGGAGCCCCTCCACCAAAGTCACCTTAACGACATGCAGAGACAGACAAGTGACATTGTCTGAGCACCAGGGCTGTACCAAGCATGGCCCAGTCTTCACATGCGTCACTTAATCCCACATGTTTATGACACCACGAGGGAGTACTACGGCAGTGTTTCATTGGTCCAAAGGGGCACAGCTTGCTTTTTCACATTTTAATGTCCCTGAAATGGTGATGAGTCTTATGATAAGTGGCATCTCACAACTGTGACATAGTTGTCACCTCCCGATCTTGCACAAACTCTACCATAGCTGTTGATGCACTGGCGTCACTTCAGTTAAGTTTTGCGCGTGGCGGCCATTTCACAAGCAGAGTATAGGGGCTATTTTAGAAGTCGTCAGAAACAATAGACAGTGATTCAGCTTTGAGTTGAAAACCTATCGTGAATAGGAAGGCTGGGAACAGAGTGGCAGAGTGCTAATGTAATACTGGCAAAGCAGGCACATTATTCTTCATCCCTGCAGGGAGGCCCACGATTCTACATTTTCTTGCAAAGCAACAACCAGTGCTTTACAGGACTTAAGAACCACCCTGAAAATAAGAGCAGACACTCTTGTAAGAAATGCTGCACTTCCTGTGCTCTTGGATCAGGAGCTCTTTACACCAGAGAGGGGATATTTTTAGCTTTGTGAGCCATACAGACTCAGTTGCAGCCACGCAACTCTGTCGTCACAGCCTGGAAGCAGTCATAGACAATACATAAACTAATGGTCATAGCTGTGTTCCAACAAAACTTTATTTGTAAAAACAGGTGGAGGGCTACATTTGGCTCATGGGCTATAGTTTGTTGATCCCTTCTCTTGATGGAACAGAAAAACACTATATGGAAAAATAACTCTTAGTCAAAAAGGCTATCAATAACTTAGCCAAAAAGTGTTACAGAAGGTGGAACTCTGAACTGGAAGAAGTTTTAGGGATATCTTAACGAATGTATTTCAATGATATTTTCCCTGATGTCTACTTATGAAAGTGATATATGACTAAAAAAACTATATCAAATAAATCTCAAAGATCGCTTTCAAAAAGCATGAGCTAAAATTTCCAAGTATGCTCTAAATAGCATTTTTAAATTTCTCAATGGTTATGTTAAAAAATGGTGTATATGGCATTACACCATAATGCCATAAGCTTAAATACATGGCTTCTTAGATTTAAGAAAACAGAATCTTGTACCTATTGTGATGCAAATATCGTGGCTGAAGAGGAGGAAGTGGCTTGCTCAGGGTCCCCTAATGACTGAAACTGTGACCACAGACCTGGAGTGGCTGATAGTACTCCCTCTGCTTCCTCCCAATTGAGCCCAAATACTATGCTGACCCTGTGATCAAATGGCCCTGGGGAGGGGATAGTCAGAGGAGACACTGTATTGAGGACAGGGGCTGCGTGTGCCTAGTTCACCATCCATCTGTGCAGCTCAGCCAGGTGCAGGGGCATCAAAGGTGACTGAGCAGTGGCACACTCTGGCACCAGCTGGCCTGAATTCAATTCATAACTCTGCTCCTTACTTCACCTGTAGGGGCCTCAGTATTACCAGTTATAATAATAGTGCCTACCTCAAAGGGTTGCTGTGAAGTTTAAATGACTTAGTATAGTTACAAGCACTTCACACAGTGCCCAACTCAATAAATATTAGTTATAAGGATGATGATCTGGAAATCCCATGCATCTAGCACCTAACAGGTCCAAATGAACATTTGCTGAATGAGAAAGTGAGAACAAGAGTGGATAGATGAAGAGAAGGCTAGGTGGGCATGGGGTAGGCAGACAGACTGGAAAATAAATGGACAAACAGATGAATGAAGGGATGGATGGATGGATATAAATATAGACGGATGAATGGATGGTGAGTAGATGAATGGATAGATGGATGGGTGGGTGAATAGATGAATGGATAGATGGATTGGTGGGTGGGTGAGTAGATGGATGGATGGGTAGGTGGGTAGGTGGATGAATGGGAGATTGGATAGATTGGTAGGTGAATGAATGGGTGGATGGATGGATGAATGGGTGGACAGATGAGCAGGTGGTTGAACGAATGGATGAGCAACCTGGACCCAGAGGGAACTTCTCCTCTATAATCTGGAGCCAGACCCTCAGCACAAAATCTGAGCCTAAGATGAACCCTCACCAGCTGAACCAGAACGTTGTTCTTGCCATAGAGCAGGGTGGCACGGGAGTTCTGGTGTAGAGACTCCACATAGTCGCGGGCAGAGAGGGATGGCCGGTCATCCATGCTGCCACTTGAGTGCCTCTTCTGGATCTGGTAATATGAGGGAAGGTAGAGGGATGAGGCCTGGAGCAACCTTCAGGATCCCTACCCTGTTCCCTGCCCCCATGTCAAACCCTTCCCAAAACCCCACTGTCCACCCCACTCACACAGAGGGCTGGCCTCTTGGTGGGTGAGTCCTGCCGCAGGCGCGAGCTGTGTATGCAGTGCCTCTGGACTAGCTCATCAGCTGAGGGATCGGTCCAGAAGTGATCTGCAGTCTTCATCTTGGTGTACTCGAGGGCACAGGGCCCCACTGTGAAGCACACGGGGGCTGGGAATCCATCCACACCCCGGGAAGCCCATCCTCCTGTCTCCCATCATCCCATCTCACTGCCCTGTCCTCCAGCCAGCTAGGATGCCCCAGGGTCCTGCAAAGAAGAAGGCTCTATGAGCAAGAGACAGTAAATTGCTAAGTTTGAAAGGGTGAAGCTGGATGGGGATGAAAAAGGTCCTGAGAAAGTGCTCTGGAGACTCAAGAGCAGAAGTCTGGATGCAGCTCCAAGCACCAGACCACTTACCCAATAAAGATGCAAGGATGGGGCCATCCACAGGGTCCATCAAGAGAGCTTCCTTCTCGTAGTATTTACTAGCAAGAAAGGAAAGGACATGCAGGTTTGGATGGGGACCAGAAGAGGACACTCAATGTAAGGCTGGGTTCAATCTCCACATGTCATCCCATTTCTACTGAAAGCCTCACCTGCCCCATCTGTAAAATGGGGATAATAATTATTTATCTCATTGGGCTTTTAGCATGGTGCTCAGTATGCACCTCCTTAATACATGGTTACAACAGAGCCTTTATGAGGGTAACAGAAGTAATAATTAGAAGGCAGCTGAAGCCTGCCCGATTCTATCTGCTTCCACACATCTTCCATTTGAGACGCAGATGATGTCGGTCCTTCTATTACTGAGGCAATAAAATGTTGTTCAGCTGCAGGGTGCACTGAAAGGCTATGTTAATAGGCTTTCCTGCCCTGATGACTAATGTTGATAATGCTGGCCTGAGGTGCCCCCAAATGCTCCCTGGATCTGGCTCTGCAAAATAATACGTGATGCCATCCCTACAACATCCATGATGAATGTTTTTTGATTTGTTTGAGTTATTGTGCGAATTCCTTTGTTTGTTTGAGTAGGTGTGAATTCGTTGAAAACTCATACAGTCTAGAAACAAACAGAATTTATAGGATTTCTAGGTTGAAGAGGACTTCATTCCAAACTCCCAAAGGATCTTAGAGAACGTAGTAACTTGCCGAATGGAAGATGCTGCCTGGGCCACATCTACCTGGCTCAGCTCTTGCCATCATATAACAAGAAGTAAAGGACGGGTGGCGCCTGTGGCTCAAGGGGTGGGGCGCCGGTCCCATATGCCGGAGGTGGTGGGTTCAAACCCAGCCCTGGCCAAAAGCCAAAAAAAAAAAAAAAAAAAAAGAAGTAAAGGACACAGAATCTGGGAAGGAGCTCAGATCTGCCATTCCCTGCCTGGCTGTTGTGTCCCTGAGCAAGCATATCCTCTCTCTGAGCTTCAGTATCTTCAAATGCAAAGAATGACAGAACTTACCTGGGTTGTTGGAAGGACTAAATGGTGACTTGCCAATACAGCAACAGTACAGAACCTGACATCAGGAAATTCTCACTGAACAGTGGCAACATTATTGTAATCTTACTCCAAAGAAATCTTCTATCACCTAGGATACTAGATGACCCAGAATGGAGATGCTCTAGACTTGCTCAATAACAAGGTTATACATTTGGGGGTCAAATTTCAAGATAATACATCAAGACACTTTCCACTGCAACACCACCCAGTTTCCATGACAAAAATCATCACAGTGCTATGATTGTAAACCTTGGAAATGCTGCCTCAAATAACAGCAGCTGGAGTCAGAACCAAGACGGCACTGTAAAAAGTAGCCCCACAAAGTTTCCTTAGGGTAATAAGTTTCTTTGGAAAGATTCTGAAACCTGACTGTGGTGTTGGTTACATGAAACTATATATGTGTATGTATCAAAACTTCATAGAAATATATTTTTTCAATGAGTTCATGTAAAAAGTGGCAAAATATAAATAAAGTTTGTGATTCATTAATAGTATTGTGGCAATGTCAATTTCCTGGTTTTGATCATTGTATTATGGTTATGTGAGATGTTATCACTGGGGTTGCGCAATTAGTACTCTCTGTACTAATATTGCAACTTTTGTGTAAATCTAAAATTAAAAAGTTTAAAATGAAAAAAATAGCAGGTTGACACTGCTGCTCAAATAAATTACTACGTCTTTGACTGACTTAACAGGAAATCAAGAGGTCATATGCCAAAGGCAGTAACTAAAGAGGCCCAAGACCCTTCACAGGACGGGGAGCAGAGGCATGTTACCATTTCCTAGAAGTGAAGAACTGAACTGCAGACCCAGACCTTAGATTTTTTTCAGTTTTGCTTCTGCCTCTAGGCCTTCATACCTGCTGTTCCCTCCACCAGAAACACTCTTTTCCATGCCCCCTTCACCTGGCTAATGCATATGTAATAGCTTAATTGTTGCACAATCCAGAATGCTTTTCCTGACCACACAGAAAAGATGAAACACCAGCACACCCAGTTTGGAACACTCCTCACATCCTATCACCACGATTAGTTCATATTTGCTGGTGTTCCATGCTGGAATGTGAGTTTTGCGAGGACTTTGCTCTGTACTTTCACACATATTTCTCTCACAAAGAGGCAAAGAATAAAAAGATAAGAATAATACCCACTGGGTTGAAGACATGGTTAAACTAGCACTTTTATATGCTGAAAGATGGGGAAGTTCTCAGATCTCTCTCTCTTCTTCTGCCCACTCTCTTGGAGGCTGGAGAGGCAGGCTGGCTAAGGGGAGTCTTAGATTATAGATTCTTCAGTGGCTCCCCACTGCTCTTGAGATAACATACAAGCTCTGCAATGTATCAGGCAACACCATTGCATCCCTGACATTTCGGTTGGTGCCTCGAACGCAGCAGATGCTCTTTAAATATTTATTGGATGACTGAATGCATGCATGAATGTTTGCCTAAGGGGATTCATACTATAAACCCTCACATCAGATTAATTCGAGCTAAGGGAGAAAATGTAAAAAGGGTCCCTATGCATTTTCAAAATGCTGTGTATTTGCCAAATTACCTTCTCATTTCTTCTCTGGAGTTGCTACAATCCCTATCCCATTCACCAAAAGAGACAACAGGGGAAGAGAGAGGCTAAGTGATTCTCCCTGGGCACACAGTTATCCAGCGGAAGAAACCCAAGATCCTTATGCCCCGCCCTAAATCCTGAATCTTCCCAAGTTTCTAAGCTAGCCTAATTCATGGTCAAACATCCAGGAGACACTTTCAAACTGAAGGGCGTGGTCAAGGGAGAAAAGAAAGCAGCTTTGCGCAAGAGGGTGCAATTCCTATACAAGCCAGCAGGTGGAGGCAGAACACATGCAGGCTGCAGACTTCCTCACCTGCTGTTTTCCACAAGGTAATGCACAATTTTGTCCAGGACCTTCTCAAACAATGCGGTGCGGATCCACAGGTGCTTGATGGCGAGTGGGGACAGGTTGTGCAGCTTCGGAAGCTTCCGCACATTCTCCTGGAGGCCCTGGATCTGGTTTCTCCTTCACGACCAATAGAGGAGGAGAATAGATTATTCACAAAAGAAGAAATCCACAGGACAAATCCCATACAAATGGGAAAATGACTGTTCAGTCTCTGTAGGAAATGAAGGGATGGCAATTAAACAACAAGAGGTCATACTGCTCCTCAAGTATGATGGGTCGAGACTTTGACTAATCTGCAGTCCCAACCAACAGTGTTTCTTTCTCTCTGCATCCACACCAGCATCTATTGTTTTGGGACTTTTTGATAAAAGTCATTGTCACTGAGGTTAAGTGATATCTCACTGTGGTTTTTGAGGAGGGAATGGGTGAAATCATACCTAATGGGTACAGTGAACACTATCTGGGTGGTGGGCACACTTAAAATCCTGACTCAGGCCATACAAAAGTAATCCATACAACATATATACCCTTGTAGCAGTGGTTCTCAATCTTCCTAATTGCCGTGTAGTTACAAATGGAACAAAGGGGTCGCGACCCACAGGTTGAGAACTACTGCCTTATAGTATTCTGAAAATTTTTAAAAAGCTGGAAAAATAATAATACCTAGAGAGTGTGCAGATGTGGTTAAAAAGACACTTTCATACACTGTTAATGGGCAAGGCAGATTCTCATACTGATCTCTCTCTCCTTCCCTCTCCTGCAAAAGAGTGCTGGGCCAAAAACAGACTTGCACTATGGATCCTTCAGTGGCTCCCCATGCCCTTGAGAAGCAAGCTCTTTAACATGACTTGCAGGGCACCCCAGGACCTCGCCCTCGTTCACCTCTCCAGGCGTCTCCTTACTACCACCTCCTTTCACTCCATGATCCAGCCAGCCAGAGATATCTGCAGACTCCTGAGGCTCCAGGCTCTCATGGGAAGCCCCTTCACGGATGCTGCTTCTTCCTGGTTTTCCTCCCCACCTCACTCCCAGGCTCATTCCTTCTCACTCTTTGAGTCTCAGCAAGGGTATCGCCTCCTACGGGAAGCCCTCTCAGCTGCTCCTTCAGCCTCTGAAGCCTAACTTCCTGCTCACTTTTCTATCTTCCCCTCCATATTGTGATCCTAAAGGTACAAGGTAGTCAATTCACTTTATTTTCAAATAAAACACTTACTAAGAGTCTACTGTGGGAGAACAAAATTCAGTTGTTCCTTGTATGAATCTCCTTTAGATTCATGCTGTATCTTTCTCTATTATCAAGAAAATTGCAGAATTTTCTTGCAGTAATTTCTTTACTATAAAGAAATTACAGAATATAATCATTGCAGTATTTACTATGGTTAATGCTTGCTATATGAGTGTAATTGAAAAGGTATCATGAGTCCTAAATGATATGTGTGGGACATATGTAAGGAAGACATCTCAAGATATGCAAAGGGAACAGAATGTCCGGGTCAGATGGAGTAGGGCATGTGAACCGCAACAAAGGTAGTAGTCACACGCATAGCAGAATAGGGCATGTGTGTTAGCAGCAACAGTTGCAAGCATATCCACAACTAATTAATCACTTAGCTAGGCAGAAATAGCTAAGGCAGATACCTGTCAGACTAACAAGCAGTAGGTGTCAAAGCACGAATTTCCTATACTAGATACATCAACCCAGGAAAACATTCACCTCTGCACATCTTGGATCCTGCTGCACAGGGTAACGTTTATTGTAACGTTTTCCTTATAACTTTTTCTCTTACACTTCTTTGAGTCTCAATAAATACTGTTGGAATCTGGAGTAGGGCCGCACTGTCAGGGGTTTTTTCCAAAGTGAACTCCCACCTGGTTTGAATGCCCTCAGGGAAAACTATACTTAAGATACACAAATTTAAAACAAAGTGAGAAAGTACCTGGAGAAGGCATACATTAACTCAGGCCAAGTAATGAGACTGAGATAATGCAGCCTCTCTCTGGCTTCTTCAGAAGGATTTTACTAATTTCCAACAAAGGTGCATATGCAAAAGATAGGGTAGTTAACAGCCCATGGTGTGTTTAAATAAAGGGGAAGGCAGGAGCTAGTTCTATTCCTGCAGGGGAAGTAAGCCAGGTTTCCTAACCTAACTACATATTCAAAGAGTGTAATCCCTCTCATCTGTTCACTCTCAAAGGCAGAGGCCTAGTTCAGCCCGTTGGGTGCCTCTGGGTTCTTTTCATCTTCAGTTTTTGACGAACCCCCAGGGATTGTCGGTCTCTGAGCTGCTCCCCTGGATACCCCAGGATTGAGGCAAGGTGCCCCACCGAGAAGTCAACCTATCCACCTCCCAACACCAACTCCCACAGTGCGTGGGCCCCCAGGATCCCTGGGTTGCAGTACTTCCAAGTAGTCAGGTCTTCACTCTGCCTCGTTCCCAAGAATCTAGAAGCTACACCTTGCCTCAAGTCTACCATTTGGCAAGCCTGGGCCCTTTTCATGTCTCTATCTCCAGGGTCTAGCACACTGACTGGCATATAGGTTCAGCAAATACGATCATAAGTGAGTGATGGCATAAATGAATTAATGGTTTCCTGTACTACTTGCTACAGTCATCTCTAATTCCTCCATTAGGAAGTCACTCCCAATATCTTGGAAGACCTATGGAAATCCATCCCTTTAAAAAGTTATCTGCAAATGCCTGGGAATTTAGCAGATGGACTGGAAGGCACCAGGAGACCAGGTGGCTGAGAAGTCCTTCCAAATGGGAGCTGGCAGAGCCAAGCCCTGAGCTCTGCCCATCGTCCAGTTCTGGCCAGAGGCCCTGGGCAGGCAGGGCCTGAAAGGCAAGGAGAGGCCTGTTTAATCTGATGGAGGGGAGTGAATGCCCACAGCAGAGATGGCGCGGCATGCCGGTCTTTTGCCCTGCCCTTGCCTGTGATAAATATGGCCAATCAGCCCATGACAAACATGACCAATTGATTCATTCACTGTACTTTTCCCAAAGACACCCAATCACAGCTTCAGAATCTTTCATAGCAGAGACCTTTGGGCAGCCACCAGCACCAACAGGACTTGAAACCTCTTTGTCAGCCCTGACAGGGCTCCAGGCTGGGCTTTTGGCTGTGCAGTCAGGACTCCAGGGGGTGGCTCTGTGGAAGGTGCTCACATACACACACTCAGGCTGTGAGCCTCCTCCAAACACATACAACCAGTCACTCTGAGAAGTAAGGGAAGCCACCTCTGCCTTTTGACGGTTGCTTCAATACAAATTTTGGTTTTTGTTTCTGAGGGTAGGATTTGAGACAGAGTCTCGCTTTGCTGCCTAGGCTAGAGTGCAGTGGCTCAGATCATAGCTCACTATAGCCTTGAACTCCTAGGTTCAAGCCATTCTTGTGCCTCAGCCTCCTGAGTAGCTAGGACTATAGGTGCTCACCACCATGCCCAGCTCATATTTTCATTTTTGTAGAGATGGGGTCTCACTATGTTGTCCAGGCTGGTCTCCAGCTCCTGGCCTCAAGAGATCCTCCTGCCTTGGCCTTCTAAAGTGCTGGCATTTATAGGCATGAGTCACTGCACCTGGCTCAAAGGTTTTTTACATTTCAAATCAGTGTATTCAAACGTATGACAATATACCTAGCAATATGAGTTTTGACCAGAGGCCCCGGCCCCTGCCCCTGCACATATAGGCAAGGATCATACTGATTGCATCACACTCTGGTCCTCTTGCATTTAGAACAGGGATCAGCTCCTCGTAGGCACTTACTCACTCAACAATTGTTGTCGGCCATTTACCAGGTGCCAGACACTATTCCAGACGCTGGGGACATAATGGAGAAACACAGATGTAGTTCCCTGTTCTTACAGAGTTCAGAGTTAAGTGAGTAAAAGCAGACAATCAAGTAAACAGGAAACAAATGAATTGCTAATTACAGACGGCATGACAATTGGGAAGAAAATAGGGAGAGAAGATGGAGTGAGGATGAGGATTGGAATTTACTGAGACAGGGGAATATTTGGATGATGACCAGGAATCAGCCATGGAAAACCTCGGGCAGGTGGGGGGGGGGTGCAGCACATACAAAGGCCTAAAGTTGGGAAACAGTCTGGCAGGTTTGAGGGGCAGCAAGGAGAGGGCAGGAAGTACTGAGGGTAGGGGAAGAGGATCTTGACTATCTTCTGGGGAGCTGCCCAGTCTGTAGCCCACACCCCACACTCACGTGTTCTCGATAAGCTGCTCCAGGTCCTGGACCTTGCGGCTCAGCTCCTCAGCTGGTGGGAAGCTCTTGCCCACTTTCATGAAGAGAGCTTCGATCTTGTTGCTGCGCAGGAAGCCAGCCGCCCGCCGCCGAAGCCCATGCAGGACGCAGGCCTCCACAGCCGCTGCAAGGACATGGTGGTCAGCAGGCCCCACCCTGCCCATGCTCCCCGATGCCCAGCAGGGCCTGGAGCATCAGACAGAGACCACTTGGAGAGCCAGGATCCCCAGAATCACAAAATTCAGGACAGTGGTCATAAGGAAAAAGGTATATTCCACCCTGCCTTCTGTATCCTTAAAAGTGGGCCGGAGAGGGCGGCGCCTGTGGCTCAGTGAGCAGGGCGCCGGCCCCATATACCGAGGGTGGCGGGTTCAAACCCAGCCCTGGCCAAACTGCAACAAAAATATAGCCGGGTGTTGTGGCAGGTGCCTGTAGTCCCAGCTGCTCGGGAGGCTGAGGCAGGAGAATCGCGTAAGCCCAAAAGCTTGGAGGTTGCTGTGAGCTGTGTGATACACCACGGCACTCTACCGAGGGCAATAAAGTGAAACTCTGTCTCTACAAAAAAAAAAAAAAAGTGGGCCGGAGAGCTTTGTGGTGTACCCACAGTCATGGCCCGAGGTCAGCCCATCTCTGCCTCTGCCCAACTGTGTGACTGCAGGCAGTGACCTTCTCTTCTCTGAGTCTCTTCCTCATCTGTAACACGGGGATAGTATGAACATTAACCTCACAGGACTGCTCTTAGGATGGGGGTGGGAGGGATACTGCATGGAAAGTATGTGGCCCAGAGTGAGTGCTTTAAGAATGTTAGCCTTTATTCTCACCAAAGAGAGGGGAAGTATGGTCTATATGACTTTTGAGCTTTATCTGTAATAAGGAATCACATCATCATCATCATCATTTATATTGTGATTACAGTAACAACATTTATGAATCTCATTCAATCTCTTCCATGGCTGAGGAAGAAAAGGAAAACTAATCTCATTTTTCAGATGTGGACACTGAGGCTCAAAGAGGTAAAATGAATTGCTCAGGGCCACCCAGTCAGTAAGCCAGGCTTCAAAGCCAGGTCTCAGTCTATGGTATGCATAACAACGATGCTTCCACAAGGATCTCTGAAAGGAGGATTTAATAGTAATCTTCTCACTTCTATCTTCCCCTGGAGGCCCTGCCAAGTTCACCCTAAGAGTGAACCCAAAGCAGGATACCTGGGTTGTAGCCAGGGTCCTACCACTAACGTGCTGTGTGACCTCGGACAAATCACTTGCCCTCTCTGGGCCTCAGTCATCTCTTCTGGGAAAACGGCCATTTGATGTGCTTGTCTTTCTCCTGGTAATTTCAGCAGCTCTCTTTATCCTCTTACCTCTTGTCTTACACAGCAGATTAGGAGCTCACACTGGGATACAACAGGTGCACAATCAATGTTTATTGAAAGAGCACATGTATATAATAACAGCTACTCCTTGCTGGGCACCTGCTAGGTGTCAGATAACTGTTAAAATTTACCTTCCCTAATTCTTGTGATAAAACCCATGAACTAAAGAGCTCTACAGAGTAAACCAGCACTCTCCAGGGTCAGAGCAATACCGAGAGTTTTGGTTTCATCATTTGTCTTTATTTCTGAGTGAGCAATTACTTGTTTTTTGGGGTTTTTTTTTGAGACAGAGTCTCACTATGTCACCCTCCATAGAGTGCCCTGGTGTCACAGCTCACAGAACCCTCAAATTCTTGGGCTTTAGCGATTCTCTTGCCTCATCCTCTCACGCAGCTGGGACTACAGGCACCCGCCACAATGCCTGGCTATTTTTTTTGTTGCAGTTGTTTAGCTGGCCCGGGCCAGGTTCGAACACGCCACCCTTGGTGTATATGGCTGGTGCCGTAACCACTGTGCTACGAGCCGGTAATTACTTGGTTTTGAATAAATGTCTAAATATTGCCTAATGTGCCCATGGATTTAAAATATTCCAGGTGAGGATTTCTTAAATCACTTAATTTTAATTTGTAATCTCAGTACTTTTCATTTGTGTATACTGAAATATGTTCATTGTTGGTTCAGGCTCTGTAGACATTGTCTCTGATAACGGCTCACAATGAACAATGAATAACGGGAAACTGAAGGAGATTCATTAGGCCTCGTTTGGTGCTATCAAATGTCTCCCACCCAAAAACTTTGCACAAAGTTGGAGATTTATTATAATTAAAAAAATAATTGTCTACTCCTTTAAGTCTTTAATTGGTAGGTATGTTACCAAGTCCTGACATGGATATGCATATGATTTTATCTGCAAATAAAAATGCCCCAGAGAAAACAGAAAACTGAGAATATAAATGCATAGACATATATATGCATGCATATGTGTATGTGTGTATAAACATATAGACACACACATATATATAAACATGTCACACTTAAAAATATCATCTTGCCCAAGGTCAGCCAACAAAGAAATGGCAAAGATGGGATACAAACCCATGTCTGTCTGGCTGAAAAGGTAGTGAATTGAGATCAGTGTCCTCTCAGGTCATAGAGTGTTCTCAGCATGTTGGGGACCCTATGGGGTGGTGCCCCAGCTATCTGGATGACAGTTGGCAGGCTGGCCAAGTGTCCTATCTCAGGCCTCTCCATAGAACCAAGCTCGCAGGAGGGGAATTAGAGCACGTCCTTCACTCTAATTATTAAATAGAAAAGTTTTCAGGGAGAAAGAGAAACACTCCCACTGACATGTACACACTGATTATGACCTAAATCTTGACTTCACTGACATGCAAAACATGTCTCTAGCCATTGTCAAGTAAGAACCCGGCAGTTGGGTTATTTCTGGAAATGTGTGGGCTCAGTGGCCCAAGGAGACAAGTCTGAGACACACTTTGCGCCCCAGGCCTGCCTCCTTTGCTGGGACAGCTGGGCGTGATCCTGCAGGTATGCCAAGGGCTCTTAATTCCATTGTTCAAAAAGTCTCCATCCACCCTGTCCCTTTACCTAGCAATAGCCAGGAGCAGAGAGGGGAAAGCACAGGGAGTCCCCTCCTCAGATGCAAAGCCACTTGTTTCTTGGGGCAAGAGTCAGTGTGAACTGGGCCCTCAGGGAAGGGAAGTTAATCAATCCCTCTAGCCTTAACCACAACAACCTTTTCAGGGGAGGCAGAAGTCATTTTTAATTGCTGCCCCCCTACCCCCCCTAGACTTTTCTGTATTTCAAAATTCTCCAATGGAGTCTCTTTGGAATTCAAAAATAACTTCAGAGTCACTAAGCAAAAAATGACGTGAGAACCATGGCTCAAAGATGCTACTTCCCCAAGGCAGCCCTCAGAGAAAGAAGCCACAGTTCCAGGCCACGGGAGGGCCACAGACTCACCACAGAAGGAGATGATGTGGCTGCTGTCTTCATGGACAAATTTGCGTGTGACAGCTTCCTCCATGATCTGCTTCACCTGGAAGGCAGAGGCAGAGGGTGATGGGGAAAGACCCAGTGTGATCAGGGTACAGACCCCCTGCAAGGGCTGGATCACTTCCTGTTAGCCTTTCCACCATTTTACTTAATTATTTGTTCAGGCTCTTTGCACAGCTGGCTACTGCCTCTCTCAGGCATCACACAAAATATCTCCTTCCCTGATACACTATCCAAGGCAGCCCCCTCTGCAATCTGACCCCTATTACACTTCCTTTAGAGGTGTGGTCCCCAACCCCTCGGCAAAGGACCAGTACAGGTACCAGTCTGTGGTCTGTGAGGAACTGGGCCACACAGCAGGAGGTGGTAGTGGGCAACTGAGTGGAGCTTCATCTGTGTTTACAGCCGCTCCCCATCACTGGCATCACCCCCCTGAGCTCCTCCTCCTCTCGGATCAGCAGCAGCATTAGATTCTATTGGGAGTGCAAACACCACAGCGAACTGCACACGAGGGATCTGGGCTGCACATCCTAATGAAAATCTAATGCCTGATGATCTGAGGCGGGGTGAGGTGGTGGTGCTGGTTGTGTTGAGACTGTCTAAATGCAGGAAAACAAGTTCAGGGCTCCCACTGATTCTGCATTATGGTGAATTGTATAATTATTTCATATATATAATTTATTATGATGTAATAATAATAGAAATAAAGTGCACAATAAATGTAGTGCACTTGAATCATCTCAAAACCATCCCCCACCCACCCTGGTCTGTAGAAATATTGTCTTCCATGAAACCGGTCCCTGGACTAGAAGGAAACTACCTCAACATGATAAAGGCCATATATGGAAAGTCCACATCTAAAATCAGACTCAGTGGTGAAAGACTGAAAGCTTTTCCCTTTAAGTTCAGGAATAAGACAAAGAGGCCTGTTTTCACCTCTTCTGTTTAACATCATACTGGAGTCCTAGCCATAGCAATTAGCCAAGTAAAAGAATAGAAGGCATGTAAGTCTGAAAGGAAGACGTAAAATGATCTCTGTTCAACATTCACATGAATTTTATGTAGAAAATTAAACCTTCTATGGAAAAACTGATAGAACCGATAAGCAAACTCAGAAGAATTGCAGGATACAAAATGAACACCCTCAAATAAGTTGTGTTTCTATACACTAATAAGAAATAATCCAAAAGGAAATTTTCTTTTAAATCCATTTCATAATAGTATCAAAAAGAATAAAATACCTAGGAATAAACTTAAGCAAAGAAGCTAAAAGAAGACTTGTACACTGAATACTATAAAACATTGCTGAAAGAAATTTTTAAAAGCACACAAAAAATGGAAAAGCATTCCATCTTCATGGATTAGAAGACTTAATATTACTAAAATGTTAACACTACCAAATGCCAACTTCCCTCATCATTTTAAGAGTGCACACCTCCCCCACCCAATACTCAACATGCCCCCTTTCAGCTTTATTTCTCTCCAAATTCCTTCCTGCCTCTACCACTTTCTTTGTTTTGCTTACTTACTTTATTCTCTGACTCTCCCATTTAGTGGGCTATGAGACCAGGAATTTTGTATATGCCACTTGGTACTCCATTCTGAAGACCCAGCAGAGTGCATAGCACAAAGCAGGTGCTCAATAACTATTAAGTGAATGTCCACTTTTTATGGAAAGATTTAAAAGGAAGCAATACAGATAAAACAGCCACAGTGCCTGGTGTGTGCTCAATAATCAGCATTTTCCTAATGATAACGAAGACACTCCTGCTTCCTGGGCCTGGATCTGGTCACATCTGGTCTGTGCACTGCAGTTCCCTGTGCATCAGGCATGTTTATTCATGTAAAATCAAGTGAAGAAGCAACAAAGTTAACCTTGCAGGGAAAACACCCTCACCAAGGGCAGTCTGATGGGGATACAAGAAAGAAGGAGTTTTGCCTGGTGGTGAGCAGGGGGAAAGGGTTACAGGCAGGTTGAAGGGAAGTGGAGGGTGCATGGGAAGGGGGAGGGGCAGGACATGGAACAAGAGCAACTCAAGGGTCCCTGAGGAAATAAGGGACTTAGCAGCCCCAGCTCTTGTCTGGGAGCCTCCCACACCCAGCCTCCTTTCCCTACCTCTCCCTCCCACCCCTTTCAGGCCCAGAGGAGGCAAAGGTTCCTGGATCCCCTGATGATATCCCTGGGGTGCTCCATCCTTCCCTGGGGGCTCCCAGCATTCTTCCCTCTCCCCTTAGTCAACTACCCTTTTATTAAATTCGCCTTAATGTAGTCAGTTTGGAGGAACCATCTGTTTCCTATTGGCACTCTGATTGTATACAAGTCCAAATTCCGCAGAGCAGAGAAGGCTGGCTGTTTATAGCTGTGGATCTTGAAACTAAGAGAGGTTAAGCGCTTCTCCCAAGGACACAGCCAAGAGGTTGGCTGCAGGCAGGAGCTGCAAACCTTTTACCTTGGCAATGGATCGGATGGGGGTGGATGTGGAGATGGGGATGCAATACCAAGGGTGGGTATAATAGTCCTCAGCCAGCAGGAGGGCTCTAGCAAGAGAGGACCCCTTCCCACCGCTGCTGGCTCCCAGCTACCAGCTGGGATGTCGCCCCAGAAATTAATAACAGCCTGACAGCCTGAGACCAGGAAAGGAAATTAAAAAGCCTGGTGATTAGCAACAGGGGGTGGAAGATTCCCTCTGAAAGCTCTGCAAAAGAGGACACTGTCTGGAAGCAGGAAGGAAGAGGATGCTGCCCACCCTTGTCAGCCCAAGGGACAGACCAGACCTGTAAGCCGGGGAAGAGGGCCAGGCAGGCCTGGAAGGAAGGGCCCAAATCCCTCCACTTGGAGGCTGACAGACCCCAGGACCTCTGTGGTGATCTGGGGGCGGGGGAGTGGAGCCATGTGGCATCCTGGCTCATTCAAACCCTGTGTGATTTTCTAAGCTTTGGCCCAGGAATCACACCTGGTTTGGGAAGCACAGAGGCAGTGGTTGTGGCTACGTCAGAGCCACACAGACCTGCATTCACATCCCAGCTCAACCAAGCCATGCCCTTGCTGGCGTCTCTGTCTGTGCTTCTCTAAAGTGAAACCATGTACCTTTGGGTTGTGGTAAAGATTAAATGTGATGTGAGGTGTGAAAGGGCAGGTAGGGCTGGAATGGAGGAGAAGCGCACTACTCACTTTTTGAGCACCATGTTGCAGGAACTGTGTGTGAGCATGACAACCCTGATGAGGTGAGTTCCCAGATGATTCTATTTCACAGACGGGTAAACAGAAGCACAAAGATAGATATATATGTATGTATGTATGTGTATACATAGTTATGACTTGTCTAGGGTCGTGAAGAGGTGGCTGGGAGTCACAACCAGGGTCCTGGTTCTAACTAATACCTTGGCTTATAGCAGAAGCTGGAGGCCACTTCAAACCCAAAGCTTTTGTCATCCCCCAGCTTGAAGTAATAGAGGATATTTACCAAGTTTCTTCCATGTGCTCTCTGTAAAGAATACCTTATTTAATCCTCATGAGAGCATTATGATCCACATCTTAAAGATGTTTAAATTGGCCGGGTGTGGTGGCTCACACCTGTAGTCCTAGCACTCTGGGAGCTGAGGCAGGTGGATTGCTTGAGCTCAGAAGTCAAGACCAGCCTAAGCAAGAGCAAGACCACATCTCTATTAAAAATAGAAAAATTAGCCTGGCATCATGGCGGGTGCCTGTAGTCCCAGCTACTCAGGAGGTTGAAGCAGGAGAATCGTTCAAACTCAAGAGTCAAAGGTTTTTGTGAGCTATGATGACACCATGGCACTTTACCCAGGGTCACAAGAGTGAGGCTTAGGCTCACAGAGGAAAAAAAAAAAAAGATGTTTAAACTGAGACTCAGAGAATTTATGCACTTTCCCCAGGGTCACACACTCATGAAAGGGAAGAGCTGGGATCTGAAACTAGACCTGTCTGACAGTGTGACCTACAGTGATGCTCCCAGCCCGGCCCAGCACTGGGTAATCTGAGAACCCAAGGTGTTGGGAAGCCAGTGGAAGGAATTCCTTGGCTTTCCCAACCTTGGGATCAAAAGAAACACTGAACTGAGAGTCAGGAGATCTGCGATGCCAGGACAAGACTCTGCCAACCACACCCTCTTTTAGAAGAGGGGGCCCTCAAGGGTGAAGAAGCTTTTATTCCTTTGCAGAATCTATTCTGCAACATCCTTCAACATCTGCTTGCATTCCTCCGAGGATGGGGAGCTCACTCCTTTTGGAACCAGTGTATTTGCACTAAGGACAGGCTGTCAGGAAGCCATTGAGAGAGGCTAAGAGTCCAGAATGCAGAGTCACCTACCCAGGCTCGAATCCCTGGCTACTCACTAGCTGCATGATGTTGGACAGGTTTCCAACACCATGTGGATGTAAGGTTTACTCAAAATCCTGGAGACAGGACTTGGCACACGGCATAGATTGTGCAAATGACAGTGACTCTTCAGAGGACACTGACTATCCATCTCACTGCCAGACCTACAGCAGGTGCTCCTGAACTCAGGTGCAGGGCCACTGCTGAGGAGCTCGGGTCCACCTTCCCTGAGCTTCCCACCCACTGACAGTCACCAATCAGGGCCTAGCTGGCCCCTGGGGCTGTGGCCTAGCCCTGCCCTTCCACAGAGCACCTGCTTCACCTCCCCTAGCCTCACTCTGCAGCCATTCAGAAACCAGCCCCGCCCTTCCTTCTCTCTCTCTCTCCACTTGCAAATATTTAAACAGCATAAAAGGAGGATTAATCTCAGGAAGGTGTCAGGGCCGGTGGGTGCCAGTTCCAGGCAAGGAAAGATAGGCCAATCTGGGAAACCGGAAGGGACGAGAGGTTCTGAAGCCTGCCCTGACTTTCTCTTCCTCTAACCTGCCACCTCCCCACACCCAGGTACCCTCCTGTTGCCCATCTTGGACGCCACCAAGTTCCAAATTAACCCCTGGCTCTCCCTGCCTCCCACACTGTGCTGGGTTTACTCCTCCCAGCCTGGGACAGGACCTATGTGCCCGTGTGTGTATGTGTGTGTGTGTGGGGGGGGGGCTGTCATAAGGATTATGGAAAATATAGGCAGAGCGACTCACACAGGCTCTAGCACGCAGCTGGGGCCACCTTAATGGGGGCACTACAGTGAAGTGAGGATGTGAACCTGGAAGAGCCACTACGCCTAGGCCAGACTCCATGCCATTCAATAGGTAACCTCCTGCCTCAGTTTCCTCATCTGTGAGTGGGGACAGCACCCACATTATCCCACAAGGCTGCTGCTTGGGGATCCCATGAGCAAAACATACACAGAGCTAGAACGGGCAGGCACAACGTGAGTGCTGGGGAAATTGTAGCTGCCAGGTAGCCATGTCTCCAACCCCTTTGTTGGGAAAGTGGGGGTGGCTTAGTCTCACCATTGGAGGAGCTTCCTGATCGCCTTGTCTAACATAGAATCTCTGACTGCCATCTGCACTTGCTTTGTACTTTCCTTAGAATTTATCACAGCTTGACCTCCACTCATCTGTGGGCTTATCTGCTTAGCATCCATCCCTCCCATGAAGACCCTGAGCCCCTAAGACAGCATCTGGGCACACAGGAGGTGCTCAACATGTGTTAGTGATCACTGTGTATCAATAACACAAATACCATCAGCTACTGCTTACCATGCTCGGTACCCTGAGAACTCGGCTTCAGAACCTCCCATCCCTTCTGGTACTCTGAGACCCTGTGTCTCCTGGTCACACAGATAATTGTTTAAGACTGGGGTCCGCCACCTTCCACTGTAAGAGCATCAAACAGCAAGTATTTCAGGGCATGGGGTAGGACTGCCTGATAATATTCGAGGATCCCTTGTTGAATCTAAATTTCAGATAAACAAGAAATAATTTTTTAGTATAAGTACGTCCTGAGTATCACATGGAGTACTGAGTGGGTTACTACTTATTTCTCTGAAGTGCATGTGTCATGAAGTATCCTGAATTTTTATTCGCTAAATCTGGCAAGGTATTTTTTATTTGCTAAATGTCTACTTGTGAAATTTGGCACAGCTATTTCCAAGTCTTTTGTTTTTACAACTCTTTAAAAATGTAAAAACAAAACCAAAAACACATTCTTGGCTCAAGGGTGGACATAAAGACACACAGGGAACCCTGGTTTAAACCACCCAGTGCAGTGCCTGGGTTGCACACAGTAGGCCTAAATAAAAATCACCCAAGCTGTCCCCTGCTCCTCCGAGGCCCACCACCTCAGTTGTGACTCAGAGTGGCTCCAGTTGCTACCTGGGGCCCCACTCAGGTGGTCGCCTCTTGGCAGGGAGGGTGACAGAGGTGTAGTGAGTCCCCAGGGACCCTGACTCTTAACGTATGTAAGCAACAGGTAGTGGAGAGAATGGTTAAGTCAAAATGCTGGAGGGCTCTGCGGGGTAGCTTTAAAAATAACTCTCAGCATGTGGGGAAGGCAGGGAGAAGAGAAGGGTGACTCAAAGGCCCCTTGACAACCACTGGATTAAGGAGGTGAGTGGAAGGCAGCCTGTGTCGCTCTGCCTCCCTTGCAGGTACTTGGGACTCTCAGGACAAGATGCACTCACCTTAGGAACCCTATGTCTCCAGCCTTACCTGGACCGCTGACCCTCAGACCCAAGTCCCCAAAGGTGGCCCCGTGTGCTCACCTCTGTGCCTTTGCTCATGTGGGGTGTCTACCAGATGCCCCTCCATTGCGTGCTCCAGCTGGCTTACTGCAACTCAGGCTTCAGGCTTCAAGCTTCAGCCAAAGCGTTACCTCCTCCTGGAAGCTTTCCTGAACTGCCCCTCCCCCAAGCTTGGACAAGTGTCCTTCCAATATTCTGTGAACACTTCCTTCCCAGAATGTTGTCACCAAAACTGCTGTCCATTCACAGGAGTGCCTGTGCACTCCTGGTGTCAGGCACAGGGGAGCAAAGCAGACACAGTCTCTGTCTTCATGGAGGTTACAGTCCAGTGAGACAGCAAGACATAAAGTGAATCACACCAACGGGTAAATAATTCCGATGTGAGATCCATTCTTTGCAGCAAAGAACTGGGTTCTGTGAGAACAAATAACAAAGAAACTAGACCTGATGGGGTAAGGAGAAAGGTCAGGGAGGGCCTCCTCGAGGAGGTGATGGCTCAAAATCTGAAGAAAGAGTAGAAATGAACTCTGAGTCTCAGTTTCTCTGACTCTAAAGCAGAGGGGAAAGTCCCCCCTACCTCTTACCCTGCGTAGCCACCTGGAGCCCAAGGGACAGGCCAGATATAAGGGCAATGGGACAGGGAAAAGCTCTAAAGTGCCCCAAAGCTTTAAATGCTTTAATTTATTATGGGTGAGGTAAGAGTTGGGAGGGGGGAACAGTATTTCGGGAAGCTCCAAAGCACAACAGACTTGGGGTGGGGGAAGGGATGGTAGGAAGGGGTGGTGCCACCATGTAAGCTGTGACTGTTTCCATGGTGTGACCCAATCTTCCTTTCCTGCTGACTCCTGGTTCCTCCCAGAACCCTGAGCTCTGGTCCCACATGTCGGTCCTTCTATGTCCACGTGATTCCCACCTCCTGGCCCTTGCTTGTGCTGTTCCCTGCATTCCTGTCTATCTCAAGCCCTAGAAAAATCTCCCAGTCCCCGAGGACCAAGTTATATGCCCCTCTTCCAATTCCCTCCTGAGCCTACCACCCCTAGTTGACATGATTCCCCCTCTTTCACGTCCCTATAGTAACACCTGCTGCAGGTCCATGAGCATTAGGGTCTGGGATCAGACTTCCAGAATTCCCAGCCAGCTCTTGCATGCATGACCTTGGGCAAATCATGTCCCTTCTCTGAGTCTCAGCTTTCCCTCCCGTCAGTGAAATGGGTGATATTAGTTATCTGCCTCACAGGTATAAAATAATATACTTAAAGCACTTAACACAATAGCTACCCCACAGTGAGTGCTTTAGACATTTGCTTTAAGTAATAACAGCCAACATTCATTTAAAAAGTATGCACTATGTGTGGCCCTGTGCTTAGGGGCTTGATCTCACCTAATCGTCATAGTAATTTAGTGAGATGGGTAGCGTTAGCCCTTCTGTTTTACAGATGAGGACACCGAGTCTCGGTCAGGTGAAATGACTTGTCCAAGAGCACAAGGCTTGGGAACAGCAGGGTGAGACTAAAACCCAGGATTATCTGCCCTGCACTAAGCCTGGCATACAGCAGGTGCTTTACACACAGGCCCAAAGATTCGCAAGCACACAGGTGTTGCTCTTATGATCCCCATTTTTCCCACTGAGGGAGCAGACCCGAGAGAGGCAAAAGCCATCAGATTTGTAAGGTGGCCAGGATTTGAAGCAAGATCTCCTGCTCCACAGCCCCAGTTTGCACTGGGGACCCTAGCAGCAGGTTGGCCAACACACCTGCTCCCGGACCTCTGACCTTAGCCACCATTTTTCATAGTTCACCTCCCCCTGCATCCCAGGCATCTCCTGGCACCTATGCCTGTCTGTTCCCAAAGGAGAATTGTGCTAACAAAAAGAAATATCCAACCTTAAATGCCTACTACTTGTGAAAAAAAGCCAATCTAAAAAAAGCTGATCACCATATGATTCCACCTATAATGGTGGAAAGGCAAAAAGACTGGAAAAGGAAAAAAGATCATTGGTTGCCAGGAGAGGAGGTGGAGGGAGGGAGGAGGGATGAATAGGTGGAGCACAGGAGTTTTAGGACATGAAAACACTTGGTGAGACAATGCAACTGTGGACCCATGTCATTATATGTAGGTCCAAGCCCGCAGAATGCACAACACCAAGCGTGGACCCTTAATATAACCTGTGGACTTGGGGTGATAATGATGTGTCAATGTAGACTGTCAACTGTGGCAAAAGTACCAGTCTCATGGGGGATGCTGATGGTGGGGGAAGGCTGTGTGTGTGCAGGGGCAGAGGATAGATGGGAAATCTCTGCACGTTCTGCTCCATTTTGCTGTAAACCTAAACCTAGCATAAAAAGTGAAGTCCACCACAACAAGAAATAAAGGAGGATGTTGGCAAGGGATCCCGACCTTCCAGCAAACAGACTAAACACCTCCTTCTCCATACCCTCAGCCCACAGTGACCTGCAATGGACTATGGCGTCTTCACAAGGTGTCTGGTGGTGTTATCTCAAAACCTTCTTCCCTACCTCCACCGGGGGGACAATCAGGGAACAGCAAGTCACAGGGGTCCCATTTGTCTCTGATCTGTCTTCCATGTCTTTCTTCCTCGTTCCCAGCTCCCTGCCTTTCCTCCAATGTCTCATGCTCCTCTTTTTCTCAGTTCCCTTGTTCTTACTATGCCCAGCTCTCTCTGCACAGCTGCTCCTTTTCATCTCAAGTGCCACCACCTCAGAGAGGCCCACCCTGACTGCCCAGATAAACTGCTGCCTTCCCTAGCCTCTCCCTGCCGCCGCCAGTGCTGTGCTTTCATCCATTTCTGTATTAATCATACTTCTTCATCTGTTTGCTTGTTCACCACTTCCCTTTTGGTTTTTCTTTTGCAGTTTTAGCTGGGGCTGGGTTTGAACCCGCCACCTCCAGCATATGGGGCCAGAGCCCTCCTCCTTTGAGCCACAGGAGCCGCCCATCACCACCTCCCTTTTGCTCTGTATCTGTGGTCCTTAAAGCCTGGGCTGCAGACTGGTACCAGTCTGTTGCCTGTTAGGAACCAGGCTGCACAGCAGGTGAGCAACAGGTGAGTAAGCAAGTGAAGCTTCATCTGTATTGATAGCCGCTCCCCATCACTTGCATAGCCACACACTACCTGAGCTCCATCTCCTGTCACAACAGCAGTGGCATTAGATTCTCACAGGAGCAGGAATCCTACTGTAAACTGCACATGGGAGGGATCTAGGTTGTGCACACTCTTTATGAGAATCAATGCCCCTGCTCCTGGTCTATGGAAAAACTGTCTTCCATGAAACCAGTCCCTGGTGCCAAAAAGATTAGGGACTGCTAGAGGGTCAGCACCAAGCAGGTGGAGATCTCACCCGTACTCACTGCTGCCCTCTCAGCATCCACCAAAGGCCAGGAGCCCAGCAAATGCTGGTGGGAAGATCAAAGCTCCCTTTTTTGGACTCCTCACCTGTAGCTCCAGGACAGACATGTCCCACCCTCTTGCCAATACCCTTCTATTCTTCTCATCACTTCCACATGGCACAGATAATGAAAGCAGCGCCCAGGAGGGTGTTCTACAGCCCCTGTGATGGGCATAAGTGGGGAGGAGAAAGGGAGGGAAAATTATAAAGTGGTGGCCAGTGGATCTTTAGAGTGTTAGGAAATCCTTCTTCCAGTTCCTCCCCACTTAACCTGCCCTAAAAGGTTCTGGGGTTTCTAGGAAAAGCAAATGCCTCTAACTCAGCTGCTGCTAGCCTGGCTCCTGTTAATGGTTTACTGGCATGCTATAAAGAGGTGCCATGCATTGTTCCCTGACAGTCTGAGGACCAGTCAACCTGCCACCACCCAGAAGGAGCAGTGTTCTACAAACAGGCCTCCCCTCACTACCCAACATTCCTCAGACATCCCCTGATGAGAAGGTCCCCTCAATGTGTGATTTTGGAGCATTAACCTGGGGGCATCTGGGTATGAAAGTGCTTCAGGCTAAAATGCCCAGGCAAACGCCCACTGGAGAGGGTGCAGCTGGGAAGAACGCACCTCCCCACCCCGCCTCTTTCTATTCCCAGAGAAATCAACCAGTATGTTGCATATCCCCAGCCCACACCCTGGAGACCAGCCAGCTCTCTCCTGGGTGCTCTGTCCACTGTGTGGAGCTGGACTCCCATGGCAACATGCCCCATCTTCACAGACCCACAGGCCTCACAGGAGAGGAGGATGCACACAGACCCTCTGGAAGACTGCCCAAACGTGGGATGGAAGGAGGCGTCTGGGCAGCTGTGGAAAAATAAGAAACGAAATTCCCAGGAGGTTGCTTAAAACACACTGGTAAACAAGAAAAGGGACTAATCCACTTTCCCCTGACCTTAGAAGGCAAAGCAGCCCAATATTGTCTAAAGGTAACTTCAAATACTGTTCAAATTCTGTCTCCACCTCTTGCCAGCTGTGTGGCCTTGGGCAAGTCACTACATCTCTATGTGCTTAATTTATGGTAATTATCTATAAATCGGGACAATATGTATGACTTCCTCTCCCAAGGTGTTATTTTTTTCTGACATGCATATAAAGCACATAACATAATGTCTAGGACATGGCAGAACTTTCTGGAATTTTCTGTACCTGTCCTGTCCCACATGGTGTCACTAGCCACTTATAGCTACAAAACAATTGAAATGTGGCTAATGTGATGGAGAAATTGAATTGAATTGTATTTTTATTTTATTTTATTTTAATTATGTTTTTATTTCAGAATATTATGGGAGTATACAAGTTTTGGTTATATGCATTACTTCTGTACAGTTTGAGTTAAGGTTATAAGTGTGTCCATTCTGCAGCTAGTAAGCACTACACCTGTTAGGTGTGAATTTACCTCCACTCCTCCTCCCACCTGCTTGATTTCCACTGAATTTCCACGGAATTTAATTTTAATGCCTGAGTGTTGATCATTTAGTTCCAATTTTAAAATGAGAAATTGCATTTTGAATCCCATTTAATTGAAATGTAAATAATCTCTTGTGACTAGTAGCTAACATATTAGACAGAGTGGGTCTGGAATGTAGTAGGTGCCCAAGAAATGCTAATTATTATTATTATCAGGTGTTACTATTTTTGTTAAAAAGCTCACTGGGTTAGAAATTAGGAGGCACTAGTTTGTTTCTGAGCATATCAAGGACAGAAAGTACAATGTATTCATTTTTGTATCACATCATCTTGCAGGGTGTTAGAGAGTGAATGTTTGTGTCTCTCCCAAGAGTCATGTATTGAAATTCTAACCCCCAAAGTGATGGTATTAGGAGGTGGGCCTTTGGTAAGTAATTAAGTCATGAGGGCCGAGCCCTCTTGAATGGAATGATTGCCCTTATAAAAGGCACCTAATGACCTCTCTTACTCCCTTTCCACCATGTGAGGATATGATGAGAAGTCAGCACCCTGGCAACTGGAAGACAATCTGATTATGCTTTGGCACCCTGATCTCAGACTTTAGCCACCAGAACTATGAGAAATATATTTCTGTTGTTTACACAAAAGCCTCCCAGTCTTAGTACTTTGTTATGTACTGAGGAAGACACAGGGTGATCCTGAACCCTGTTTGGGTATCTGTGTTGTGGAACCCTTTTCAGGTACTGATGAAAGCTTAGATCTTCTCTCCACATGGGAAGCACAAAGTACTTGTACAATTTCAGGGTTTGCTTATCCCTAGAATAGAAGTCCTTGATCCAGCAGACACCTGGCACACAGCATGAGGGACACAAGCAGAGCCCAGGAGGGGACAACTCCACTGTCAGAGGCTGAGCTCCAAATGCTGGCGCCTTACTCCTCTGATGTGGACATTTGTGGTTTGTCTGCCTGGTTTCAATCTCCCTGTCTGGTCATTTCACCTTGACTCTCCACTGGTGCCCTTTCCTTACTCTCAGAAGGCTGAGTCCACCCTCACCCCTGCAGGCTTGTCCAATCAGGGCCATCTGCCCCACTGTGATTGGTGCAAAAGAAGCATGTGACACAGGCACTGCCCCATCACCCCGGCTAGTTTAATTAGGGTTTATCTAACTTGACATGGCATGGAGTTGATGAGAACACCTTGCTCTACTGCTTCTCAGCTGTGTGACCTTGATTCAGTTTCTTAACCTGTCTGAGCTTTAATTTCCTTGGTATTAAAGAGAAGTTGCTACTTGTGCTGGCTCTCCTAAAGAATGATTTGTAAAGGGAACACTTTTACACTGCTGGTGGGACTGCAAACTAGTACAACCTTTCTGGAAGGAAGTATGGAGAAACCTCAAAGCACTCAACCTAGACCTCCCATTCGATCCTGCAATCCCATTACTGGGCATCTACCCAGGAGGAAAGAAATCCTTTTATCATAAGGACACTTGTACTAGACTGTTTATTGCAGCTCAATTTACAATCGCCAAAATGTGCAAACAGCCTAAATGCCCACCAACCCAGGAATGGATTAACAAGCTGTGGTATATGTATACCATGGAATACTATTCAGCCATTAAAAAAAATGGAGACTTTACATCCTTCGTATTAACCTGGATGGAAGTGGAAGACATTATTCTTAGTAAAGCATCACAAGAATGGAGAAGCATGAATCCTATGTACTCAATCTTGATATGAGGACAATTAATGACAATTAAGGTCATGGGGGGGAAGCAGAAAGAGGGATGGAGGGAGGGGGGAGGGGCCTTAGGGTGTGTCACACTTTATGGGGGCAAGACATGATTGCAAGAGGGACTTTACCTAACAATTGTAATCAGTGTAACTGGCTTATTGTACCCTCAATGAATCCCCAACAATAAAAAAAAAAAAAAGAATGATTTGTAGATAAAATGAGATAAAGCAAAGCACTTACAGCAATGTTTGGTAAATGGCAGTTGTTCTAATTTTAATTTACTAATTAAGCATAATTTACTAAACAATAATAATACAGTAATTAATTGAATGTCCCAAGTATCACCAGTTTCTTAACTCTTGGGGCTTCAGTTATCTGATTTTTATTTTATTACTTTTTTTTTGAGATAGGATCTCACTCTATTGCCTGAGCATGGGAGCAGTGATGTCATCACAGTTCACTGCAACCTCCAACACCTGGGCTCAAGTGATCCTCCTGCCTCAGCCTTTCAAGTAGCTGGGACTACAGGCACATGCCAGCACACCCGACTTAATTTTTCTAGCAGGGATCCTCAAACTATGGCCCGCAGGCCACATGCGACAGTGTGATTATATTTGTTCCCATTTCGTTTTTTTACTTCAAAATAAGATATGTGCAGTGTGCATAGGATTTGTTCAGTTTTTGTTTTTAAACTATAGTCCGGCCCTCCAACGGTCTGAGGGACAGTGAACTGACCTCCTGTTTAAAAAGTTTGAGGACCCCTGTCAGTAGAGAGAGAGAGCCTCTCTATGTTGTTCATGTTGGTCTCAAACTCCTGGCCTCAAACAGTCCTCCCATCCTGGCCTCACAGAGTGCTAGGATTACAGGTATAAGCAACCACAACTGGCCAGTTATCTGATTTTTATTTATTTTATTTATTTTTATTTTTCGCAGTTTTTGGCCGGGGCTGGGTTTGAACCCGCCACCTCCGGCATATGGGGCTGGCGCAGGCACCGCCCCAGTTATCTGATTTTTAAATGGGACATTCCTGAAAAAGGAACTGTCGTGCTCCTGATAAACACCTACCATCTGAGTTCCTGCCAAGTTGTGCAATCATCTCCCATCCCTTCTCGTAATATATATCACTAAAAGAAAAAAATACAGGGCGGCGCCTGTGGCTCAGTGAGTAGGGCGCCGGCCCCATATGCCGGAGGTGGTGGGTTCGGACCCAGCCCCGGCCAAACTGCAACAGAAAAATAGCCGGGTGTTGTGGTGGGCACCTGTAGTCCCAGCTGTTCAGGAGGCTGAGGCAAGAGAATCGCGTAAGCCCAAGAGTTAGAGGTTGCTGTGAGCCGTGTGACGCCACAGCACTCTACCCGAGGGCGGTACCGTGAGACTCTGTCTCTATAAAAAAGAAAAAAATACATGCCCACCTCTCACATCTGAGTTTAGCACTCTTAGCCCCCTCGCCTGGGGAGCATAGCAATTAAGCAGCAGGGTCAGGAGACTCACTAGGGACTCTGATCTCCTAGGCTCAGAGATTATCTCTATGGAGCTTATGAGCAACCAGACCCAGAAGGAAAACTCGGCTGCCCACCCCAGGATGGCAATACAGCCAGCCAAGACTCAGCTCACTGACTGCCACACGAGAGCTTGTCCCTTTGGACCTCAAGAAACACCTCTTCCCATTCATTCCGCAGTTCTACTCTGGGGGCTGTAGCACCCCTCAGCCCAGGGCTCATTCAGGGAGAGGAATATCTCATGCTGAGAGCATCTGCCAAGTTCAGATGTGACTGGAAAGGGCAGCAAAGTGTTCTTCTGTGACTGAGTCCATCTTGCCCCCTACAGGTGAGCCAAGCCCTGTGCCTGACCCTTCCATAAATGCTGCTGACTGCCTGACAGTGCCAGCCCAGCAGCACTGCTGCATGAATGCCCTCTGTGTGTGACACGTGAGTAGACTGACGTCACAGAGGTTCACCCAGCTACTAAGTGGCAGGGCCACAATTCAAATGCAGGGCCACCTGGTTCCAAACCTGGACCGTCTTCCCCACTCCATGACCTTAAGCAGAGCTCATCACCATGTGTGTGATATTGGCTTTAGCACCAGAGTCATAAAGAACAGGAATCTGGAGCCAGCCTCCCAGGCTGGACTATTGGACAAATTACTTGTCATATCTATGCCTTGACTTCCTTGAGAAGGGGCTTTCCTCACTTCACAGGGTGTGAATATAAATAAGGTCACTTACACGAAAGGTTCAGTATATGCTGGGTTTTTTTTTTTTTTGTTGTTGTTGTTGTTTGTTTTTTATTAAATTTATCCTATTTGGAAGTCTTTAGTTAAGCCCTGGCTTTCCCCGAATGGACTGAAGGTTCCCATAAAGCCTTATCAGCTACAGAGTTCTAATAAGGTTTAAATACTGAATTGGCAAATTCACAGGAGACAAAATGTGGAAGACTTGGCTCTCAGAAAGTGATCCTGGCCAAATTACATGAGTTGACATTCTTAGAATTCTGGAGCTGTCTGACCTCATCCACTTAGAAAGTAGAAAAATGAGGCTAGGAGGATGAACCTGCTTCGGAAGCCACACAGATTGTTAGGGGAAGAATCATAATCAGGACTCAGGTCTCCTCACTTCCCACCCTGGGTTCTGCAGTCAGCAACTGTGGGCACCTGGGGTAACAAAAATTGCACTTTCCTACCCCAACCAGCAACAAATGCTACCACCAGCTCCTGGGACACCTCATGAGGTCACTGGGGGAGACTCAGCCAGACAGTACAAGAGATCAAGCAAGAGAGCTAGAGTCCCTCCAGCTACCCTCGCCACATCGAACCAGGGCGCCCATGCCTGCTACAGACACCCATCGCTACCAAAAGCTCCCAGAAGCCAGGTTGCCAGAGACCTGAAAATACATTAAAGCACATCATGTGAATATGGCTGCATTATTCATTAACAGAATTTCTGCCCTCTTAAGCTCACAGATGTGACACAAGCTGATCTGAGTCCATCCTGCAAGCATTAGAGAGCTCCCAAAAAGGCACCTGGCACTCGTGCACTCATTCAACCTCATGCGTTTTTCTTTCTTTTTTTCCCCCAGACATGGTCTTGCCATGTTGCCCAGGCTAGAATGCAGTGACTGGTCACAGGTCCAATCATGGTGCACTGCAGCCTCAAACTCCTGGGCTCAGGTGACCCTTCTCCTTCAGCTCCTCAAATAGTAGCGATTACAGGCACATGCATTTTTGGAGCCTTTACTCCACATGGTGGCACAGAGGGGAGTGTGGGAGTAGAGGGTCCTGTGATTTCCAACCCAAGAATTGAAAGGTCAGCAAAGAACAAGACAGAAACTTCCTCTCTTGCCTCATTACCTGGTGTCTCTATTTCTTCTGCACAGCTCTAACCCAAACCCTCCCTTGCTCATAAATCCTCTATAGCCCCCCACTATCTGCTGAGGCAAGTCCAAATGCTGCAGCCTGACACACAGAGCCCTGCACAAACTGGGACAAATGGACATTTCCTGTCTCATCTCCTCCCCCTACACAGACTTTACCCCAAGCTGTGTTTCCAGGGGCTTGTTTGAAGTTCATATTCTCCCTACTGCCGTACCCTCTGTAAGCCAGAGGCATGAGGCTACCCTCAGATGCCAGCAGGGTGAAGGTGGAATCCTGGCTTCTGGTGGACTAACTGTGTGACCTTAAAGTGAGCCATGTGACCTCTCTGCACCTCCAGTTCCTCATCTGTCCAGGAAAGGGGATGATGACTGCCCTCTTGGGCTGATGGTGAGGAGTGGAGGAGACAGTGCTTAGGAAGCACTGTGCACAGTGCCTGGCAGAGTTAATCGTTCGTAACAGACAGAATTAGGAATGCTATTACCTAGTTCAATCTCTGTCCTATGGCCTCAGCTCATTTTAGAAGAAACAGACGCATTCTCAGGGTGCAGTGCGCGATGTCTTGTGCATTCCAAGAACATAAGGAGCATCATGGGCCTCTTCCCACTACGTGCCGGCAGCGCCCCCCCAACTGTGACAACCAAAAACTTTCCAGACGTTTTCTGTCCTCTGGAGCAGGATTGACCAATTTAGCAACACACACTTAAACTAAAAACTTACTCATCGTTTATCTGAAAGTCTGATTTAATGGGCTAACCTATATGTTACCTTGCCCAGTCTTACGACTGGGAGACAAAACTGTCCTCGTTCTCATTAAGAACCACTGAGTTAGAGTAATACCATGGGGGTCTCCATAGTAACATAGACTGCTTCCCTCATCTTTCTTCAACCTTCCCGGCACGTCTCGCCTTTCTCTTGAAACCCACTGTCTCCAACCCAGAGGCTGAGAAGCTCTGTTTCCCAAACTTAACTCTTCTCAGGCAGCTGCGCTGAAGGACTCAGAATCAACACCCTTCCATGAACTCCAGTGTGCAGAGCTAAATGCAGCAGCTTCCCCCAGCAACTACCTCATCTCCCTGCCTCCCTCCCGCGGTCCCCTCTGCTGCCCACAAGCCCCTACCTCCTCCCCTCCAATTAACTGGCCTCCTAGGCCCAGCAACCTGGAGGCAGGAAAACAAAGCAGTTAGTCACTTTGCTTCCCTTATCAACTGGCATCACATGACTAGCTCCTTTAATGGCAGTTGTCATGGGAACGGGAAGCCAGTCTCTTCTCTCACTCCAGGAACCAAAACAAAATTAAGGGGTGGCTTTGGGAGGGCAGAACAAGCCAGGAAGGAGCCAGAAAAGAGCCAGGTGGATCTGACAGGAAGAGACCATGCTGAGGACACCCTGTCTCCAGCTCTCCCTTGGTGGCACTGGGGAGGGAGAGACAAGATGAAAAATAACATGCCTGCCCTGCAGAACCTCAGGCTAACACGGTGGGTGTTGTCACAGGGTTTATCCTATCGTCCGAACAATTTTCATCCCTGTTATGAATAGACTAAAACCCACACACTGTGGAAGGTGAAGACGGATCTTGTCTATGCTTGTGCAATGAACATGCAGTCAACATCAGCTCCCCCCCATTCCGTTCCCTGTGCCCTTCCCATTCCCTTTCTTTCTTTCTTTTTTTTCTTTTTTTTTTGGAGACAGAGTCTCACTATGTCGCCCTTGGTAGAATGCCATGGCATTCCAGCTCACAGTAACCTCAAACTCTTGGGCTTAAGTGATTCTCTTGCCTCAGCCTCCCAAGTACCTGGGACTATAGGCGCCTGCCACAACAGCCAGCTATTTTTTCTGTTACAGTTGTCATTGGTGTTTCAGCAGGTCCGGGCTGGGCTCCAACCCACCAGCCTCGGTGTATGTGGCCGGTGCCCCACCTACTGAGCTACAGGCACCACCCCCATTACTTTTCTTTTGCTTTTAAAGTACGACCCTGTGCTCTGCCTCCTCAGCAACCTCACCCTTCTCCTTCCTCTCTGCTCCAGTCACTTGAATTCCTTCAAATTCAGTGTTGTCTGGCCACAGAGCCTTTGCATACCCAGATCCCTCTCCCTGGGCGCCCCCCATCCCATCATACCTTCACCTACTCATCTTCCAGATGCCTTCTGAAACATCCTGTCCTGGGCCCCTGCTCATGGTCAGTACTCCCTGTTTCGTGTTCTTGTGGCACCTGGTACCTCCCTTCAGATCTCTGTGCTCAACATGTCATTCTCCTTGTAACTGGGATTTAACATCTGTTGGTATCTCCCCCACCCCCCCATGGCAATGTCAGCCCCAAGTGGACAAGGATAGGGCCTATCTTATTCACTGCTGTATCCACAGAACCTAGCCCAGTGCCTGATGTACAACTCTCAGTAAATAAACACTTCTGGGATTTCCATCCAACTCTGGGTGAGTCCAAAGGTCCTTCCTCACCTGCCTTCTGGGTGCTGGGTCCTCCTGGTCTCCCAGATCAGCACTGAGCAGAGTTTCCAGCCATACAAACTCTGCTGGACCCTTGGTGGCTGTAGTAGCTCCAGTCAAACTCGCAGAGCTGCTCTCCTTATCTAAAGAAGCTGATGGCTAAGGCACCCCTTCTAGAAAGGATGAGAAGTGGCTCTGTGCAAGGCTGTGACATGCAGAGATGTGGCTCCTCTGAACCCAGGGAGGGTGGGGAGAGAGAAGACATAACTTGACTCTCAGATTTCTAGCAAAGAACTTTCCCTTCCATTTGACTGGAGAGTCATCCTCTGATATTGGGGGAGATGTCCACCGAAGAGGTATGTAAAGGAAGGAAAGGACATGGGGGGGCTGCTTTGGGGACATGGAATAGTCATTATGTTGAATGGGGGGCTCAAAGACCGAAGACTGGACCTCTTTCTGCAGCACTGGTTCAATGTCCCTGGAATATGACTCATTGTCTCTGGGCCACAGTATTCTCATCCACACAATGGAAATTATACCACCCACACATCCTAAGGTGAGGCACTGTGTAGCTATGGGTGGGCACACCTGTGGTATGGGAGGGTAAGAGCTTGTCAGACAGACTTGAGGGGTAAGGCCAGACTCTGCCCATTCTTAGCTGCATGCTCTTGTGAAATCAATCCCCTTTTCTGAGTCTACCCAGAACCCAAACTGGACTATAGACTGACATGGACTGTACCTCAAAGGACATCAGGACAAATGAATCTTTCTGAAGATGGGGAGACTGAGTCCTACACAGAGCAAAGGACTTGTGTGGGGCACTGAGGCAGCTGGAAGCAGGACCTCAGCCTGAGCCCTCCCTAGAAGACTGGCTGAAACTCTCTTCTGACTGCAGGCCCCTCAGCAACTAAACCAACCATTTCCTTCAAAACAATTTACCCTAGGCAAAAACATCTGGGGAGCAAATACTACATCTTGGTCTGAACAAAAAGACAGCTGGTTTTTAGCCTAAGGTTTTCTGTGGGTCCACGTACACTCCTCTCTTGAAATCACCATGAGAATGTTGTGGATTTGTGGGTTTTGTTGGGAATGGGGCCTACACAGAGCTATTTTGGGGTCTTTACAAGGGTCTTTAAGGAGCTGAAAATTTCTGGGCCTTTCTGAGGGACCTTATGTATCTCCTTATTTGAAAACACTAGAATGTGCAGTCAGCCATGGAGCTAATCTTTAAGCAAAATAGGACAGGCCACACACATACACACACCCACTTCCCAAGGAGGAGCAAGGGACAGCAACAGGTCCTGGCCTCCTGAGGCTGCCCTTGGTGGTTGTCTGATACTGTGCAGGGAGGGGCTCCTCAGTTGTGCTGGGCACTGTCACTACAGCTGACATTCACAATACACACACACACACACACACACACACACACACACACACACACACAGCCAGGCACAGGGACCAGGCCTACCCACCAGGTCTGCAACCATGCAGCCTTGAACTCAGGGCACAGATGCGGCAGCAAAGGGGTCCCAAGCTGACACAGGGAGGGCAAAACACACACAGTCACAGCCTTAGTCATTCACACAGACTCATGCATCACACGTTTCATACCCCCTCAAGACACATATGCACACAATCACAGCCGCACTCATTCACGACTCATACATCACACAAATTACACACACAGAGACCCATACTCACAAAACCAGACATACACACAGATATACACACACAGAGATAGAGATACACCAGGTATCTCCAGACAAATGCACAAACATTGTCACATACACATACAGCCACATGTCCTCACCCACGCAGGCTTATGCATGCATGTACACACGCAATCCAAGCATCCAAATGCCTAGCGGGGGCCCTACCACTGTAAACTCTCTCTGCGTCGGGGGTGGGGTGGGGGTGGGGGATGTCAATGTTTACTAGCCCTAGAGACCAGACTGGGCTTCCAACTGGCACCAGGGAGACAGAGTGGAGGGGCAGAGGGGCAGTGGAAGCCTGTCTGATTTTCACCCTCCTATGTGCGGGGTGGGGAAAGGAAGGTGAGGGGACCCTGACTGCCAAGGGAACAGTCCCCTGGCTCCTGGAGGTGGCTCCAAGGACTGAGAACTCTGGTAGGGGAAGGGAGGGTTTAATTTCCCAAATCGAACCGCTCTGTTTTCCTGAAGTCTGGTCCCCTTTTGGCCTGTACGTGAGCGCCCCTCCCCCAACGCGCCCTGCTCCCCCGCCCAGCTCCTCTCACCCAGATCTCCTGAGACCACCCACCTGCTCCTACACAGAAGAGGGGTCCTATCAAACACACCCAGGCATGCCCCCTACGTTTGGAGGACCCTCGTGCTGCGTGCACCCCCACAAACAGCTCCCAGACATCCAGAGTCCTTCCATACTTAGGACCCCCCAACTCATTCGCCATATCCCCAGTCTTGCGGGAGGTAAGTGCCTACAGAGGTGAACCCCACTCCTGAGGGGGCCGGCCCCGCCGCCAGGCGCCACCCTTCCACAGAGACTCTTCTCCCCGCGTGGCTGCGGCTGTCCCTTCCCTGGGGGATCGCACCGAGCGCCCCCCACAGCGCCCCCCACCCCGTGACCTACCTCCTTCTTGACGGTGCGCAGCAGCCTCTGCCGGGTCTCGGCCTCTGAGGGACCAGACGGAGAAGCGGCGGATCAGCCCAGGGGTGGGAGCTGGGGCCCGGGGCCGCCCTCCCGCCGCCCGCGCGCCCCGCGCCCCGCTACCCGCGGGGACCGAAGCCATGGCTCCGCGCGGTGTTCCGAGTCCCGGGCGGCGGCGGCGGCGGCGGCCGCGGCGGTACCTCTGGCCTGGGCGCTGCGGCTGCTGCTGCGGCGGCGGCCGCGGGGCGGGGCCGAGCGCCGAGTGACGGCCGCAGGGCGCCCGACGTCAGGACTGGCTGCGCTCGCCCCACCCCTCCGGAAAGCCGTGGCACAGCCGAGCAGCCGAGGTCGCCGGTGGTAGGGTCGGTGCTGCACATCCAGTGCCTGAGTTTCCAGAGGGGGCCCCCACTCTCCTTATCCGACGCCCCTTTTCCCACCCTCTTACAAAAAATGCGTCTTGTTTACTGACCATCTGCTATGCACTGGACTGGAGGAAATGATGGGAGACGGTGGGGCTGTCGTCGTTAACAGTCTCTGAGCCTCCACAGCAACCTCAAGCTCTTGGGCTCAAGAAATATACTTGCGTCAGCCTCCTAAGAAGCAGGGACTATAGGTACCTGCCATGATGCCCAGCTAGTATTTTACTTTATTTTATTTTAGTAAAGATGGGGTCTCGCTCTTGCTCAGGCTGTTCTCCAACTCCTGAGCTCAAGCAATCCTCCCATCTCAGTCTCCCAGAGTGCTGGTCTTACAAGCGTGAGCCACCACGCCCAGCCTCATTCTCTGATTTTTAAACATGCAACATTTAGTTTTTCTTTGAACCTCTGTTCCTATTTTATAACACATAGATAAAAGAGTTTTTGATTCCTACCAAGGTAAGGTGAAATAGACCAGCATTTTAAAAAAGTCATTATTCCTTATTGGAGCATGTCTGATCACCACTTGACTGGAGGAGAAACCACAGGTTTTCAGTGGCTCAAGACAGCCGGGCAGCAAGGATGACTTATCTGGAGCTGACGTTCAGTCTTGCCTTATCGTATGTAGCTGTGGACGTGCTATACCAAGATGCAGCAATATTATTTAGATTCTTAATTTATACAGAAGTGAAATCAACAAGGGATGAAGAGTGTTCACTCTATTGAAGAGATCACCCTCTTTTGTTCTTACTCAGGTGGTCCCTCAGCTTTTCTAGAACTCTGTGTTTCGTCACTCTTGTTAGTGAACCAACTCACGTATTGGGAAGACTAAGCTGACTTATCTACAGTGTTCCAGTTCTAATCCTGCAATATTTTATTCTGTAGTTAGGTTGCTAGCAGTTTGCTAAGGTTATTGTTTGAAAAATGAATTTTAAGGGCTGTTAATATTCCATATATGAATGTGTCATTACTTATTAATCATTCTCTTATCGTCCAATTTTATCTCTTGCCACATACATTTTTTTTCCAGCTCTGGTTATTTCCTTAGGCTACGTTCTTGTAAGTGGGTTTACTAGGCTCAGTGATAGAAACAATTTCAGTGTTTTTTTGCTTCTGTTTTCGTGTTTTTACATATTGTCAAATCACTTTTCAAAATATTGACTCTTCACCATCTCACCCTTATGTTTGGGAATAATTAAATTAGCACCTTGTAATTACTGTTAAAATGTTTTTTTCATACTCGCCATTTTGATGAGTTAAAAATGGTAACTTGTTTTAATTTGTACTTTTTTTATTCCTGGAGTCGTGCTCATTTTCCATCTGTATTTTTTTTCTTTTGTGAATAAATTAATGGTTTGTGCCCATTTTCCCCTTAGGGGAATTAATGCTTTTCCTAATGATAAGAGACCTTTTCGCATTAAACACATTAGTTCTTTTTGCGTTTGTTCAAAGTATTTTAACTAGCTTGTCTTCAGCTCTTTATTTATGATGCTTTGGAATATCTAGAAGGTTCTAATGTTTATGGAATCTAAATCTTTCAGTGTTTCATTGTAATTCCTTTAATCACATCTTATGTTTTGTCATTTTCTAAGCAGAATCTGTGAAATATTAAATACTAACATCTGGAAAAAAAAAACAGTCTCTGAGCCTCAGTTTTCACCATTTTTAAAATGGGTACAATATGGTATAACATGGGTCTCAGAATGATCTGAAATTAAGTGAGATATTCACTGCAAAGCACTTAACACAGACCCAAGGGAAAATGACCAGCAACCATAAATGGTAGCTGTCACTGCTATTATTATTATTGTTGTTGTTGTCATTCAAAGTCTTTCAAGGTGTACTGGCTATCACTTCTTGGCCTTTTGGCTAAGATCAAGTGTAGTATCAAGATATACTGGCTCTTTATCTCAGAAGAAGCCAGGACTTAAAGTGCCTCCCTATCCCATGTGCAGGGTTACTGGGGGAGTGGGTCCTCCCAGGAGTCAGCCCCTAATATTGGCACCTGTCAGTCAAGATCTCCAGGGCTGGGCAGGCAGTAGGCTCTGTAAGACATACACTTATTTCACCAAGAGCAACCCCTACCCCACAGGTCCCTGACCGTGTCTACCCAGAATGCAACTCAGGTCAACAAATACTCATTGAGCATCTACTATGTGCCAGGTAACTGTGTGGGAAATTTCTAAGTGAGCAAGACAGACCAAAATCCCTGCCCTCCTGGAGCTTAGGAGGCAGACAGCAAAATAAATAATTAAATGATGTAGTATGTTGGAAGGTTCTGGAGAAAATCAGGCAAAGGAGACAGTAAGGACCCAGATAGGTGGAGTGTGTGTTCTGAAATACAGTGGTTGAACGAGGCCCAACTGAGCAGATGACATTTGAACAAAGTGGAAAAAGAAGACATGGTGGAGATTTCTGGAGGAAGAGCAGTTCACACCAAGGGAACAGCAAGTGCAAAGGCCCTGGGGTGCGGATGTGCCCACTGAGGGTGACAAATAGTAAGGAGGTCGGTGGATGGAGTGGCAGGAGTAAGGGGGAGGTGGGCCAGACAGGTGGTGGACCAAGATCCTGTGAGGCCGCCAAGTTTCCTATAGGGATTTGCAATGCCTTTTATTGCCCTCCCCAGTATTCAGTCTTCCCTTCAGAAGGACCTTGGGACAGCTCAGAGCAGGCCCTCTCCCTGCAGCAGTGGATCCAGGGTCCTCTTTATTACATTGGTCAGCGGCAGGAGTTTTTGGCCATAAGCCACGGAAGCCAACTTTGGCAAAATGTAATAGACTGGAAATATGTGTGTTTCTAGAATCCATGGGAACATGGAGAACTGGGAAATGAAACCGAGGCAGCTTTAGAATGCCAGACAGGGGAAGTTTGGGGAGTATTCACCTGGCAAAGACAGTGTAATTATGGTGCCACCATTCAGGTGAAAGGAATTCCATCTGTTGAAGGTTCCTGTTCCAGGGAAGGAGCATTCAATTGGCCTGACTTGAGACACACACCTGCCTTTTGGCTAGGGGAGGGGAGTCTCAGTTACAATCCCACCTCCTCACTATCTCCAGTGAGGGTGTAGTGAGCCATCCAGGAGACTGGAGAATAGGAAATTATTCCTTGGCATAAAAAGTCATATATTGAGGACCTCCTATGTGTCCAGCACTGTACAGGCTTTGAGCCTTGCTTCCATGACCTTATTGATCCCCTTCCCAGCCTATCCCTACAACCGGATAAAGAAAGCATCTGAGTTCTGGGCCAGAGAAATTCTGAGCGCAGAGCCAAAGCGATTCATCCAGTGGTTCTCCTCCTTGGCTGTATCCTTAAATTAACAGGAGTACTTTAAAAAGGTAGGGTGCCGGGCAGCCCCTGTGGCTCAGTGAGCAGAGCGCCGGCCCCATATACCGAGGGTGGTGGGTTCAAACCCGGCCCCGGCCAAACTGCAACAAAAAAATAGCCGGGCGTTGTGGCGGGCGCCTGTAGTCCCAGCTACTCGGGAGGCTGAGGCAGGACAATCGCCTGAGCCCAGGAGTTGGAGGTTGCTGTAAGCTGTGTGACGCCACGGCACTCTACCGAGCGCGATAAAGTGAAACTCTGTCTCTATAAAAAGGTAGGGTGCCTAAGCCTCACCCAAGGGAACAGATTTTTAAAATCCTTGCTTTTCGTTTCTCTGCCAAGCACCAAGCCTAGGAAATTCATCTGTGCTGGTCTTTCCTTGAAAACCTGGGGCTTTCCCTCCAAGATAAAGGACTTGACAGCGTTTGGCTCAATAGCCACAGGAAGATGGGCCTGGCTGAAACCAGAGATTGCCCAACTTCTGAATCTGGAGCTCGGCCCCTGCTGCAGTTGGAACATTCACCACTAGGGGCACCCTCACCTAAGAACAATGTAGGAAGAGTTGGACCCTCCATGGGGCCAGAGCAGGTAAACTTACTCAGGTCTCAAAGGCTTTTTTCCAGAGTCTGAAAATGGCTATCAGCTGACCCAGGCTACCCAGGCTACACCTCATACCTCGCCGCTGACCGATGGTGCTGCTGCTGGTAAGAGAAGCCTCTTCCTCCTGCGGTGTTCCTTTAGCGCCCTCTACTGAGGAAGCTCAGCATCGAGCTCGGCATAAATAAATAAAAAATTCCTGTATGTTAGGAGAAGCAAACGCTGAAGAATGAATTTGGAGTTCAGAGGCAATCCATTGATAACTGACACAATGCGTAATATTATGATTCATGTTAATAACATCTACAGTTTGTTGCGTATTTAATGTGTCTGACATATTAATATGAACTTTTCACATACAATCTCACTTAATTTACAGGTCAACCCAGTGATACAGGTTCCTCCCTTTGTCTGAATTTTATAGTGGAGGCTCAAAAAATTATCTTAACCAGAGACATGTAGTTAGACAGTAAGTAATAGAGGGTAGATTTAGGCCAAGGCACTCTTAACCAACTTGCTATACACGTTGTTTTGTATGCCCTATGCAATAGATGCTCTTTGTTGCTGTGGTGGTTAATTGGATGTGTCGACTTGACTGGACCACAGGGTGCCCAGACACTTGGTCAGATATTACTCTGGGTGTGTCTATGATGGTGTTTCTGGGTGAGATTAACATTTGAGTGTAATGACTGAGTACAGCCAACTGCCCTCTATGATTTGAAAGGGCCTCATTAACTGAAGACTTGAATAGAACGAAAAAGGCTGAATGAGAGGGAACTACTCTTCCTTGATTGGTTGTGCTAGGAAATTGATCTTTTCCTACATTTTGACTTGAATTAAAAACCTTGGCTCTTGGATTGCAGGTCTGCATTAGTCCTCTTGGGTCTTCAGCTTTCTGCAAATCTTGGGACTGCTCAGCCTGCATAATTGTAGGAGCAAATTCCTTATAATGCTTCTCTTTATATATATATATATATGCATGTATACACGTGCATAGGTGTGTCTATATATGCACACATATACATGTTATTGGCTGTGTTTCCCTGGAGAACCATAACTAATACAGTTGTCACTTCAATATCCATTCCCCTTCTCTTCCTCATGAGAAGACTGAATTTGCCCAGATATCTCCCCTCCTCCCCTTGGCCATGTGCCTTGGAGGAGCACATCCTGGGTAGATCCTGATTGGTCTAACCCAGTCCTGGTGTTCCTGTTTCTATTGTCAGTGATTGCTTTAGACATGAGCATATGACACAGTTCTAACCAATGACACACAGCACAAGTATGTAGCTGCCTTCATGGAGTGATGCCTCTCCTATTAGAGAGACACAGAGCACACGGTGTGACTTCTGGGCTTTGACACTATATGTGCTGCCATCATCAGACAGCCTGAGATCATGGGCAAACACAGGGAGGTGTGTAGACCTAGGAGAATCACGAGAAGTAGATCCAGAGAATCTCACCTGTGGATTACGTGTTATTTTGGAAAAGACATTTCCTCATTGTAAAGTCATTGAATTAGAACTTTCTCTTACTTGCAGTTGAAATCTTCCTACTGATATAATTTTTCTATGTAATATATACATCTGTTTCCATGAATATGAAAATTCATGGAAAATTTTTCCCTTAAAAAAAGAATGTTTCTATAATAAATACAGATCTATAGCATTCCTTTTCATATCTTCAAAAGAATTTCTTCAGTATAGAAGCTTCACAGTTTGTACTGTCTTCCTCTGTTATTGTGTATTTGGGGTATTCAGTTTTTGCTATCCAATTTTGTGATTGGAGAAAACTCGTAATTTTTCCATGGGATATAATTTTGTGAGTTGGTACCAGGCTTAAAACCATAACAGGTAAGTTTAGAGTAAATGGTGATGCAGCTAAGTATTTTATTGGCAAGTTTGGGGTTCAGACACCACAAATATGGATATAAACTCCTCATTTCTTTTTTTTTAATTAATTCATAGCTGTGTACATTAATGCGATCATGGGGCACCATACACTGGTTTTATATACCATTTGACATATTTTCTCACACTGGTTAACATAGCCTTCCTGGCATTTTCTTAGTTATTGTGTTAAGACATTTATATTCTACATTTTCTAAGTTTCACATGTAACCTTGTAAGATGCACCGTAGGTGTAATCCCACCAATCACCCTCCCTCCGCCCATCCTCCCTCATTTGTTCTTTGCTTATTGATTAGTTTGAGTTCTCTGGATTCTAGTTATCAGACCTTTTTCGGAAGCATAACCTGCAAAAATCTTTTCCTGTTACGAAGGTTGTCTGTTTGCTTTACTTACTGTGCTCTTGGCTGTGCAAAAGCTTTTTAGTTTGATTAGATCCCAGTAATGTATTTTTGGTGTTGCTTCGATTGCCCAGGGGGTCCTCCTCATAAAATATTCTCCTAGGCTGATTTCTTCAAGTGTTTTCCCTGCACTCTCTTCTAGTATTTTTATAGTTTCATGTCTTAAGTTTAAATCTTATGTCCAGTAAGAATCAATTTTTGTTAATGGTGAAAAGTGGGGGTCCAGTTTCAGTCTTCTACAGGTCGCCCGCCAGTTCATCCAGCACCATTTGTTAAATAGGGAGTCTTTTCCCCCACTGAATATTTTGATTAGGGTTGTCAAAGATCAAATGATGATAAGTAGCTGGGTTCATCTCTTGGTTCTCTATTCTGTTCCATAAATGTACCTCTCTGTTTTTGTGCCAGTACCATGCTGTTTTTTTCACTATAGTGTTGCAATCCCTAAGGCCCTGGTCTCTGCCACCGCAGGAAGGAACCAGGCATGACACTGATTAGAAGTACAAGTTTGTGGGAGGCGGGCTAACCTTAAATGCAGGGTAGCCCAGAGCCCCCTCTGCAATGCTATTTATTAAGGTTATATGCAACAGACGTGGAGAGTTAAGGTGATTACACATGAGGGCTGCGTGCTAAGGATTGCCACATGCTCTCCTCACGTGTTCTTTCCCCACAACCCTCATGAAGAACTACTAAGCATCAATGTTTAACACAGGCTTACTAGTGAGTGACCGGTCTTATCTCATTCTGGAACACTGAGTTACTTGGGGGATTGCCCCCGAGTCACAAAATGTCCCTAGGCTTGCCAGGAGACTGTCCTGTTCTCAGAGTTTCCTTTTAATGTGATAAGAGTAAGTAACTGTCCTTTGCAAGCATGGTGTCCATTCCTCTACACTATAGATTTACAGTACAGCCTGAGGTCTGGTAATGTGATACCTCCTGATTTGTTTTTATTTCTGAGTAATGTATTTGCTATTCAAGGTTTTTTCTGATACCATATAAAATGTAGCACTATTTTTTCAAGCTCTTTAAAGTATGACAATGGTGCTTTAATAGGTATTGCATTAAATCTGTAGATTGCTTTGGGTGGTGTGGACATTTTAACAATGTTGATTCGTCCCAGCCATGAGCCTGGTATGTTTTTCCATTTGTTAACATCGTCAGCTATTTCTTTTCTCAGAGTTTCGTAGTGATCTTTGTAGAGATCTTTCACCTCCTTTGTTAGGTAAATTCCCAGATATTTCATCTTCTTTGGCATTACTGTAAAAGGAATAGTGTCCTTGACTATATTTTCAGCTTGACTATTGTTGGCATATATAAAAGCTACTGATTTGTAAGTATTGATTTTGTATCCTGAGATGCTGCTGTATTCCTTAATCACTTCTAAGAGTTTTGTAATTGCGTCCCTGGGATTTTCGAGGTATAGGATCATATCCACGAAGAGTGAGAATTTGATCTCCTCTGACCCTATTTGGATGCCCTTGATCACCATCTTTTGCCTGATTGTGATGGCTAAGACTTCCATTACTATGTTGAATAGCAGTGGAGACGGAGAAAAGAGCTTTTTTTTTTTTTTTTTTTTTTTTTTTTTTAGAGACAGAGTCCCACTTTATGGCCCTCGGTAGAGTGCGGTGGCCTCACACAGCTCACAGCAACCTCCAACTCCTGGGCTTAAGCGATTCTCTTGCCTCAGCCTCCCGAGTAGCTGGGACTACAGGCGGCCGCCACAACGCCCGGCTATTTTTTGGTTGCAATTTGGCCGGGGCCGGGTTTGAACCCGCCACCCTCGGTATATGGGGCCGGCGCCCTACCGACTGAGCCACAGGCGCCGCCCGAGAAAAGAGCTTTTTATGGGATGGGATGGAGATGCCATGTGAACACATGAAGAAAAGAACTGCAGTGGGGGGTTAATTATGTGAATGTCATTTCATAGGTTACTGAGCTGTGGTAACACCTGGGTTATGGCTCTGAGGTTGTGGAAGCCCTGGAGCTGAGGAATGAAGGTGGAAGGCTCCAGGAGAATTTCAGGAAGAAGGCTGGTAGTTCTCTTTGATGGACATGCCTGTTATCCAGCATGGTGGTGAATGAAATGTTTTCATACAATAAAAATCTCCAAATCTAAAAATTAAGAACAAAAAAATTCTTTTTTTTTCCTTTTTTTTATTTTTAAATCATAGCTGTGTACATTAGTGCAATCGCCTATACCCATTCTAAGATGCACCATAGATGTGGCCCCCCCCATTACCCTCCCTCCTCTAAAACATGCCCCCTCCCTTCCCCTTCCTTGGCCCATTCCCCATAGTCTTGTGCTATAGTTGGGTTATAGTCTTCATGTGAAAGCTATAATTTAGCTTCATAGTAGGGCTGAGTACATTGGATACTTTTTCTTCCATTCTTGAGATACTTTGCTAAGAAGATTATGTTCCAGCTCCATCCATGTAAACATGAAAGAGGTAAAGTCTCCATCTTTCTTTAAGGCTGCAGAGTATTCCATGGTATACATGTACCACAATTTGCTAGTCCATTCGTGGGTCGATGGGCACTTGGGCTTCTTCCATGACTTAGTAATTATTAATTGGGCTGCAATAAACATTCTGGTACAGATGTCTTTGTTGTATTGTGACTTTTGGTCTTCTGGGTATATCCCTAGTAGAGGAATTGTAGGATTGAATGGCAGGTCTATTTTTAGATCCCTAAGTGTTTTCCAAAGATTTTTCCAAAAGGAATGTATTAATTTGCATTCCCATCAGCAGTGTAGAAGTGTTCCCTTTTCTCCACATCCACACCAACATCTCTGGTCTTGGGATTTTGTGATATGGGCTAATCTTACTGGAGTTCGATGATAACTCAAAGTAGTTTTGATTTGCATTTCTCTGATGATTAAGGATGATGAGCATTTTTTCATATGTCTGTAGGCTGTGCGCCTGTCTTCTTTAGAGAAGTTTCTCTAAAGTCCCTTGGCCAGCCTGAAATGGAATCACTTGTTCTTTTTTTGTTAATACATTTGAGTTCTCTGTGGATTCTGGTTATTAAACCTTTGTCAGAGACATAACCTGCAAATATCATCTCTCATTCTCAGGGCTGTCTGCTTGCTCTACTTACTGTGTTCTTGGCTGTGCAGAAGCTTTTTAGTTTGATCAGGTCCCAGTAGTGTATTTTTGAAGCTGCTTCAATTGCCCTGGGGGTCCTCCTCATAAAATACTTGCCCAGACCGATTTCTTCAAGAGTTTTCCCTACAATTTCTTCTAGTATTTTTATAGCTTCATGTCTTAAGTTTAAATCTTTAATCCAGTGAGAGTCTATTTTAGTTAATGGTGAAAGGTGTGGGTCCAATTTCAGTCTTCTACAGGTCACTAGCCAGTACACCCAGCACCATTTGTTAAATAGGGAGTCTTTTCCCCACTGAATGTTTTAATTGGCTTGCCAAAGATCAAATAATGGTAAGTAGCTGGGTTCATCTCTTGGTTCTCTGTTCTGTTCCATACATCTATCTGTCCGTTTTTGTGCCAGTACCATACTGTTTTGATCAGTATTGATTTATAGTATAGTCTGAAGTCTGGTAGCGTGATTCTGCCTGGTTATTCGAGGTTTTTCCTGATTCCATATAAAACGAAGTATTTTTTCAAGATCTTTAAAGTACGACAGTGGAGCTTTAATAGGGATTGCATTAAAATTGTATATTGCTTTGGGTAGTATGAACATTTTTACAATGCCGATTCTTCCCAGCCATGAGCATGGTTTTTCCATTTGTTAACATTTTCAGCTATTTCTTTTCTTAGAGTTTCATAGTTCTCTTTATAGAGATCTTTCTCGTCCTTTGTTAGATAAACTCCACTCCTTTAAGTTTTAATAGGTTCTTTTGGTAGGGGACTAGAAACATGAGAAAATTGAAGAGTAAGAAGGGAAAACAGATTTAGGAAAGAAAAAAGAGAAAGAAGAGGTGGTGAGTAAAAGGAAATATTGACAAAAAAATAAAGGAAAGCACTGAAAGAAAGAAACAGGAGCAATATAGTTGTATAGTAGTGTACTATGACACAACCTTGAAGACCCCCAACCTCTCGGGGTGCTGGGTTGGGTGATTTCCTTGAGGTCAACAGCTCTTTGCCAGCCGGATCAAAAACAGTACCCCACCTCCACCTGGTAAAGTGAAAAGCCAAAAATACTGTAAATAAAACCAAAACAAACAAGCAAGAACCCTAATGGGGTAACATTGGAGGAAAAAAAAACAACAACAAATAATAGGGGCAGAAACACTGGCAAAAATGAAATTCTAATTGTTAAAGAAGGCAAAAATGGAAGATTGTATTTAAACTAGGATAGTGAAAAAAAAAAGAAAGAATATATATAAAAAAAAAGAAAAAGAAAAACACTAGGGAAAAATGTTGGAATTAAGAAAACAAACAAACAAACAAAAAAAGAAAAACCCCAACCCCCCCCCCAAAAAAAAAAAAAAACCAAATAACCAAATACTATATATATCTTACTGAATATTGTCCGGGCAACAGGCGATCTTTGAGTTATAAGATGTTAATCACAATGTTGATACAGCTGTACAAGATGGAGACTGGAGGTCTCTGCTGACCTCTCAGACCCTGCAGGCTTGGGAGCCCAAAAATGTCCTCAGCTCACTTAAAAGACACTCCAAACTATGAACCTTGGCCAAGCAGAAGCTTTCCAGGGAAAGCACTTATCCCTGGGATCTCTCCCAGTGTGGCTGCCTGCTTATCCAGTGCACCACCTCCAGACTCCCACTATGCCCTGAGAGCCAAGGCTATTAATCTGCCAAACTTGGAACTCCACACTTCCCCAGTGTCTCAGTGCCCTCCTTTGGACAGCTCAGTCACTAGATTGCTCGCCCAAGTTCTCCCGGCTGATCTCCGCGCTGCAACACACAGGGGCAGCTCTCCCACAGCAGCTGTGCAGGCAGTCCAAAGCTGAACGATATTAGCTTCCTTCCGGCTCAGTGTCTCAGACCTGGGCCCCAGACAAGGCCCAAAGTCATCTTCACACATGGCCCAAGATCTCCCAAGGCAGTTTAATTGAGTGCCCAAGTCCAAGAAGACCCAAACAGCCCACAGGTAAGGCTTTTCCTGCGTGCAGTCTCACTGTTGCTATGGGTGCAGCTGTAGGCAGTCTCTGATTGAACAAACGCACCTACCACTTGCCAGATTTTCCACTGCTTCTGTCATCCTCATTGGGTCCAGAAGTCTCTCACTGGCTTCCTGTGTCACCAAAAGGAAGCCTCTGGGCAAAACTCACCAGCCAGAGATGCCTGGAGTCTTCTCTCGCCACTCTCACTGTGCCCCGCTGCACAGAAGCTGTTACTTGACTGCCATCTATTTTCCCTCCTCAAGTCCTGTTTTCTTTTAACTAGCACCTGGCATGCTGTCTCAACAGCCACCAGGTCTGTCAGAGCACAGCAGTGAGGATGCCACAAGAGAAAAAAGAAGAGAGGAAGAAACAGCTGAGCAGGGTCACATGTGAAAACAGTGCACTCCATAGATTAAGAGGTGTCCCTGTTAGTGCAGACGAGCTGCACTAAGCTGTGGTTTGGGAAAGTCTTCTTTTTAGTTCTTGATGGTTCTAGCACTCTGGGAGACTAGGTGGGAGGATTGCTTAAGGTCAGGAGTTCAAGAACAGCTGGAGCAAAATCAAGACCCTGTCTCTACAAAAATAATAAAAATTGGCCAGGAATGGTTGAGGCCAAGATTTGAGAGTAGGCTGGACATCAAGCAAGGTCCCAGCTCTATAAAAAGTGTAAAGAAATAAGTTGGTCACAGTGGTGAGTGCCTGTAGTACCAGGTACTCAGGAAGCTGAGGCAGGAGGATCACTTGGGCCTAGGAGTTTGGGACCGCAGTGGGCTATGATTTAGTCAGTGCATGCCAGGCTGGTAGTGGAGTTATGCTCTGCCTCTAAAAAAAATGAAATAAAAATGAAACCATGAGGAGACTTTTTTGAAGGTTAAAAAAATTGTTTTATATAAATTGTGGTATAAGGAAATAGATTATGAAAATACTTTTTATTTTTGATAGGGTTACAGCAAATAACAAAGAGAGAAACAGAAGCAAAACCCAGGACCTTGAAGGACCAAATGATTATCTTGGAACAGTGTGGGTTTAAATTTTTTTTCATTTTTTGTTTTTGTTTATTGCCAAACTTCTAAAACGTGGATCTTCACAATCATGGAGAAAAAGCCCATTTGAAGGTGTCACTGTGGTCTAGTGAAGGTGATTTTTAAAAAGGACAAATTCGGTTTCATCAGTTGCCCAAATCAAAATATGAGGTGGTTTTACTTTGTGAGCAAAAAGTATTTGAAACCAACTCCACTCATTGCATAAACAGTAATAAGGAGACCAAACATTTTGTTTTAAAAGTTACTTTCCAAATTTCAAATCTTCTCATATACCAGCAATTCAACCTGTGGGTCGCAACAACCCCTTTGTAACAGTGAAAATACATCCTGCATATCAGATCTTTACATTATGATTCATAGCAGTAGCAAAATTACAGTTATGAAGTAGCAATGAAAATAATTTTACGGTTGGGGGGTCAGCACAACATGAGGAACTGTAGTAAAGGGTTGTGGCATAAGGAGGCATCAGGAAGGTTGAGAACCACTGTCATATACAGACATGATATTCAAGAGCTAATCTAGAAGAAGGGGTGTCTTTATATGTTAATAAAAATACAGCAGCTTCGGGATAATTTGCTCTATTTTGCACATAGTACTTCTATGCCTCTTCAGCAAAAACTCATTTATGGCAGATTTCAATGAGGCTGTGATTGAATTAGAGAGGCAAGGTGATAATACGGTAGGAGGGACCGTCTGTGTAAAAGCCCCTGGCAGGTAGATCTCCACAGCTGAGCTACCTTCAGAAGCAGCTGGAGGACAGAGAAGACTCTCATGGAAATGAGGCCAATCATTTCTTTTTTTACATCTCAACTTTGTATGAGAGGTAAATGTAAAAGAGTGAGGTTTCAAGACTGGAGTAATTGATATGGCAAGTGCTGACTGAGGCCAAGTCAGTGCCAGGCACAGTGTGTGCACGTAGGGCCACCAGGCCCTCTACTCCAGAGCCGTAGGCAGGACTAGATCCTTCATGTCAATGATCAGGTGCAGAACAGTCTCAGGGGGACTTCACTTCCTTGATATAGAAAACCACTTGAAGCCAAGGATGCTGAAGTTTAAAGTGAGGCTCTGTCCTACCCAGCCCTCCCCATGAAGTCCCCAGAAAATGCAAAGTACAAAAGGCTCTCCATTAAATACAGGAGTTAGCTGATTCCTGGCACCTAACACTCTCCAAGCAACACTAGTTCTCTGCCCTGAGTATAGATTAGAACCACCTGGATATTTGGAAGGAACTATAATATTTAGGTCCTGCCCTATATCTGTGCTGTCCAAAATGATAGCCACTGTGGCTAGTTAGCACTTGAAATGTGGCTATAGCCAGGTAGGAAAATGGTAATATTTTTAATGCATTGGGTCCAATAAAACATTAAAATTAGTTCATTGGTTTCTCTTTATGTTTGATAATATGGCTACTAGGAACTAAAATTACACTTGTGGTGGCATCATGTCTCTGTAATGGGAGCACTGCCCTATGGCTTTCCAGGCCTGGTGTTTGTTAGATGACCCTGGCTCTTTTGAAAATGAAGATTCTGATTCCACAGCACTGGGCTGGCCTGAGCATCTGGGTTTCTGACCCAGGTACCCCGGTGGTGCTGCTGTAGCTGCTTCCTGAATACCTGCTGGGTAGCAAGACCTACACCAGCTGCATCTGGGGTTCTCTCTGGCTGCAGGGCCCTGAACGTGTAAAGGCGCCTGGGTGGATTTTAACCCAGAGTCCATCCTGAGAATCAAGCAAAGGCTGGTAAAAGTGCATGTGATTGTTGATCCTGTAGACTGAGGTTGGTTGTAGATTCTGGCCCTGAACACCCTATCGTGTGCCAGGCTCTAAAGTGTATAAGTGCCTGATTCAATGTCACAACTGAACTCTACCGCATACTTATGACCTGATTTTCAAAAGGTACACAGTGAATTGCTTGAATGCAACTGTATCACCATTGTGCTAAATGTAGGGAGACAGGCCCCACCTGCCAGAGTCCTGGATCCAGACTCCGCTGAATGTGCCAAGTCCTCCTGCTCCGTCTTTTCCCAGTGTCTACTATAGGATGCCTCATAGAATCAATGGTGGCTGTGCTGGGTTTGCTTATGGTGAGATATACTTTAGCTTATATGGTAGTACACAGAATCAGTCACGAGGAAAACAAAATACTATACTTTCTAAGTGAGCACGCTTTCATTTGGGGTGATAAAACATGTCCCAAACATTTTTGGTCCTTTGCAACCCTTGTATGGGCCAGGACAGACTCAGAACCTTCCAAGGTGCTAATTGAAAAGGAATCCTGGGGAAGTAATTGGTACTTGGTCCAAAGGGTTTATTTCTGTGGTTACCATTGCATCCGTCCACTTGGCCTCATCAGAACAAGCAGCTCTGTGCTGTAATCCCAATAACTAAGAATTACTGGAAATGTTGGCAACCCAAAAAGTCACTGGTTCCCAAGTTCCCCTCAACTCTAAACAGTACTACGTGTAAGTTCTGGATCTCAGTGCTGCCAAAATCCAAAGATATCTCAACTCATGCCCAAGGGAATCTCTTCGTCTATCTGGACTTGTGCAATGGTAGCCCAGCTCACCTCAGAAATCTTCATTTTGTTATCACCCTAGTAAAAGGAAGCTTTGCGTGCAATTGTCTAGCCAGCAGGATGAGATGGAAATGCAAGGAAACAAGTGTTAAATTTCTATATTATTCTGCAATAAATAAAATTTTGTTTTCTTCAAAGTACATATGGAATGTTTATATTTTGATAGGATGTATATCTGAGCCATCATATATATTAAATTGGAAAGCAAACAATGTCCATAGTCCCTGACCTATGGATCTTACATGTTAAAGAAAAAAAAAAAACTTTAGATAATGTCATTTGCTATAAACAGAAAGCCTTGCTATAAAGGAGACAAATGTACAAAATCTTTCTGGTAGGATAATGGCCCTAGTCAGGATTTCAGGAAAGATTCACTAGGAAGATTTCTGATTTAGGATGAAAGAATTAATGAAGTGGACATGAATGAGATGATGGAGCCTTTGCAAAATGAAGAGTTCATCTTCAGTCTGCCCGTTTGCTGAGCCACTCATTTTTCTTCCACAGCAGATATGACCTTGGATGTTGACAAAGCTAATGAGGTCCTCATCATTTCTGATGACCTTTGGAGTGACCACTATGGGTGTATCAAACAGGATCTGAAAGGCTACGCTGAGAAATTCAGCTTCCGAATTTGTGTCCTGGGCTCCCCTAGGTTCACTCTGTCAGCCATTATGAGGATGCGGATCTGGGAGTTTGCAAAGAATCTGCTTCCCAGTGAGGACAGATCCAACTGGCTTTAGAACTTGGATTCTGGACACTGAGTTCGATAAAGGGAATTCAGCCAGCACTGTGCCTCCACCTGCACTGTGGGTGAATCCCTGGTTACACAGAGTAGGGATTTTGCTGGATATGGGCATCACAAATATGACTTTTTGTCACCTTAGTAATGGACCCACGTCTTCACATTGAGCAACATCTCTCCAAGCATCTTATTTCTCTAGCATAGCTCACAATGGGCCAGTTAAACCAAGAACACCAAAAACTATTATTGGAAATTACTTTTTATTCATGTTTATGACCTTTTCCACTTAGTAAACATTTTCTTCAAAGTAACCACAGACAATTATGGAGCACTTTATAAATCCCAAGCATAAATAAATAAGAAATTAAATTATATTATAAATATTAACTAAAATCATATTCATACTCTTTTGGTCTCAGGCTTATATTTCTTTTACTGTTAATATGTTTTAAGCTCCCAGATTAATTTTTATTTTATAATAATAATAACAATAATTTTTTGGAGACGGAGTCTCATTGTAGTGCTGTGGTGTCATACCTTATAGCAACTGCAACTCTTGGGCTCAAGTGATCCTCTTGCCTCAGCTTCCAGAGTAGCTTGGACTATAGGCTTCTACCACCATGGCTAGCTAGTTAGTTTTTCTATTTTTAGTAGAGAGGGTTCTTGCTCTTGCTCAGTCAGTTCTCAAACTCACAAGCTCAAACAGTCCACCCACCTCAGCCTCCCAAAGTGCTAGGATTATAGGTGTGAGCCAGTGTGCCTGACCCCAGATCAATTTTTAAATAGTTTTCTATTTATTTCTGTAAGATAAACTTAATTTGTTTGGGAAGTTATGAATTAAACTAACATTAGGATATCAGATTATGTAATTTTCTAAGTTACAGGGAAACAGTACCTTTTATTTATAGCAAGAAGGTATGAATACATAAACAGTAGAGACATGGATCAATCCCAGTATAATATCCACAATTGAAAAGACAACACCCTGCATGAAATATCTTGGGCTACATACAACTTCGTAAAGGACCCAACGTTGTTGCCCCAAACGGCCTCCTCCAACCATTTGCCAAAGCAATAAAACTATTTATCAAAGAACCCCTTCAATCCCTAACATCCTCATCCCTACTATATGTAATTGCCCCAACCCTAGCTTTATCCATTGCCCTTATTATATGAACCCCACTACCAATCCCATACCCCCGATCAACATCAACCTGGGTGTACTATTTATCCTAGCCACATCCAGCCTAGCTGTATACTCAATCCTGTGATCGGGATGAGCATCAAACTCAAAATACGCACTAATTGGAGCACGACGAGCAGTAGCACAAACTATCTCATATGAAGTAACCCTGGCCGTCATCCTACTATCCATCCTCCTAATAAGTGGAACATTTACACTATCAACCCTGATCCTAACTCAAGAACACTCATGACTCCTACTTCCATCGTGATAAATGCAGCAGTAGCACATGTGGGTGTGTGGAGGGTGACAGAGGCTGGGCGGGTGTCAGGAAGGTGGTGGGACTTGGTAGGCTGCAAAATGGGCTAAAGCCCAGTGACAGATGGACTCCATTCTTTAATCCTATGTAGCATGTATTCTACTATTTCATCTTTGGAGAGTGATTATTTCTTATTGCTTTCATATACCTTTACCTGGAGAGCCAAAGACTTGTTCTCGCTGCTCTTCTCTTCCTTCCTTGGTCCATGAAGGAGGGTGGGGCAGAAGAAGCTTCCTCCATGCTTGTCAAACAGCCACATCCATCTACTCTATTTTTTTTTCATTAAATCATAGTTGTATACATTATTGCGATCATGGGGCACCATACACTGGTTTTATACACTATTTGACACATTTTCATCACACTGATTAACATAGCCTTCCTGGCATTTTCTTAGTTATTGTGTTAAGACAATTTCATTCTACATTTACTAAGTTTCACATATACCCTGGTAAGATGCACGGCAGGCGAATCCCACCAATCATCCTCCCTCCACCCACCTCCCTCCTCCCTCCCCTCCTTTTCCCCCATTCTTAGGTTATAACTGGGTTATAGCTTTCATGTGAAAGCCATAAATTAGTTTCATAGTAGGGCTGAGTACATTGGATACTTTCTCTTCCATTCTTTTTGCTTTTTTGTATATGCAAGTAGTTTTAATATAGTCCACAAGCTCTTTGATTCTTCTTTCTTTGAAAGATGAAGTCTAAATTCCCTCCCCTTGAATGTGGGCTGCATTTAGTGACTGACCTCTATTCATGTTATGTGGCAGAGGTCTTCTGAGGCTAGGTCATGAAAAGGTTAACTTCTGCCTGGCTCTGTCTCTGTCTCTTAGACCACTCACTCTGGAGGAGGCCCACCATCAAGTCATGAGAACCTTCAATCAAATAGCGTGTGCACAGGCCCATTGGGGGAGGAACTGAAGCCTCCGAGAACTCACCAGTGTGTGAGTGAGTGAACTACCTAAAGATGGATCCTACAGCAAAATTCCATTTTCTTCAAGGATTTTCCCTAGGCCATGTAACTTTCTTCTTCCGAATCACTATATTTCTTTTCAGTATTATTTTTGCTCTAATCATATATTGCCTCATTTCTTCATCTGTTATAAAATTTCTCATTTCTCTGACAGTTTTCATCGGAATCAGTGAGGATTTTCATTCATTTAGTAGCTGTTGGCCTTGTGTCCCCCTCTCTCTCTCAGGTCTCACTGAAGAGCTGGGCAAAGTAGAATCTCACTTTGGGGAGTTTTAATTTAGAAGTACAGTAGGGGGTGCGCCAGCCCCATATACCGAGGGTGGTGGGTTTGAACCCGGCCCCAGCCAAACTGCAACAAAAAAATAGCCGGACATTGTGGCGGGTGCCTATAGTCCCAGCTACTCGGGAGGCTGAGGCAAGAGAATTGCCTAAGCCCAAGACCTGGAGGTTGCTGTGAGCTGTGATGCCATGGTACTCTACCAAGGGTGACGAAGTGAGACTCTATCTCTAAAACAAAAAATAGTAGTACAGTACGGTAGCATTTGAGATTAACAAGTATTGTACAAAGTTGAGATAGTGTTTTACATAAGTCTCACTTTGTGTACCAAATTGGAAATAACGTAATTATGACAAAATAGGAACCTGGATTTGCCTGGAATCCTGGCCCAGAGTCTGGGAGGCCCAGCAGTACAAGATCTCTAGTCTTGGTTTACTGTTAGCTTCCTGTTTATGTCCAACACTCATAACACCCCACCCCCTTGCAGAGTTTGAGCTGGCATGTGGCGTTTTGGTCCTTGTGACTTAACAGTGCAACTAAAGAGCTTCGTATTATGCTGGCCCAAGCTGGTGCCTAATAAACCGTAGCAGCCATCATCCCCAGTATTATTGTCATTGTTGACTCTTCACTGGCAAGCACGGGTTCTACTTCTCTATCTCCCTAGACCAGACGTCCTCAACCTGCGGCCCGCGGGCCACAAGAAGCGGTGTGATTGTATTTGTCCCCATTTTGTTTTTGTACTTCAAAATAAGATATGTGCAGTGTGCATAGGAATTTGTTCAGTTTTTGTTTTTTTTTTAACTATACTCTGGCCCTCCAACCATCTGAGGGACAGTGAATTGGCCTAGTAGCTATCCAAGGGTTGAGATTTTTAAAAAGAAAAAACCAACAAAAAAATTTTTTTTGAATTTTCCACCAGCTTTAAAGGGTAAAGGACACACATTCACTCATGAATTTGGAAGCATGGGAGAAAAGACAGGACTTGACGCAACAGTGCAGGTCGGCTTAGTGATCCAAACATTTCTGGCAACCCCACCCACCCTCTGAGAGGTGGCAGCAGGTGGAAGGTCCCCTCAGGGCAAGAGGTCAAGTATGTTGTAAAGGACTGGTTCTTAATGGACCAGGGGAGAGAGCCCCAGAACAACTGTATTTGATTTAAAAATTGGCTCCCTCTCTCCAGGATGATATATTTTCAGCTTCCCGGAGACTGACTAGACTGGGAAATGAGGTGGGGGAGCCCCCGTGCGTCCTCTGCCCACAATGCCGCTTGTGGAGGTGTTGGCCAGCTTGACAGTCTCTGGCCCTTGTTTTGCGTGTATAAATATTTAACTATTAACGTTTAAGTTTCTTACCAGCTGGCTGGAATTGACAATAGATTATATACATTTGTTGTGTGTGAAAAATAAGTATCTTACAAGCAATGCGGAGATGCCAACATTAGAAAATACAGTTTGCAGGCGGCCTTAGGCACGCTGGATCACTCTTAGTCCTCCCCCCTCTGGCGCGGTCTCACTTTCCTCACCACCTTCAGCAGCCGAATCCACAGGTGTTGCTGTTGATAGGGGCTCCCTGGAATAGGAAGACAATGGCAAGGCTTTTACTCTTAAAAGGAGCAATTAACTGGGTGATAGCTTTCATGTGAAAGGGGAAAGGGGGGGAGGGACGGGGAAGGAGGGGGATTAATGGGATTACAGCTGTGGTGCATCTTACAAGGGTATATGTGAATCCTAGTAAATGTGGAATGTAAAGGTCTTAGCAAAATAACTAAGAAAATGCTACAAAAGCTATGTTAACTAATGTGATGAAAATGTGTCAAACGATCTATGAACCAAGTGTATGGTGCCCCACGATCATACTAATGTACACAGCTATGGTTTAATAAAAAAAAATAAAATAAAAAAATAAAAAGGATCAATTAAACTTCTCATTATCCCCTCATTTTAGATAAGATTTTTTGTTGAGATGGAGTCTGGCCTGGCTAGATGTTGTGAGCAGCTCATAGTAACCTCAAACTATGGGGTCCAAATGATTCTTCTGCCTCAGCCTCCCAAGTAGCTTGGACTACAGGCACCTGCCACAACACTCGGTTAATTTTTCTATTTTTAGTAGAGCTCAGGATGGCTTTGAACTCTGAGCTCAAGCAATCGTCCTGCCTCAACTTCCCAGAGGGCTAGCATTACAGGCGTGAGCCACCGTGCCCGGCCACTGTAGACGAGATTTTAAATTGTTCCCAGTCATTTACCCTGCATCCTTCTTGTAAATCTATTCCTCATCAGAAGACTCCTTGTCGTGAAGCTTCTGGGCCATGTTTTTCTTGCGTGTGGCATTGAGAGGTCTGTACATATCCCTCAGCCAAAGTGGACTCCTTAACCAGAAAAAGCCCTCCTAGAAAAGAGAAAGGCAGGTATTAATTCTGCATTTTTCCTGTTTTCTCTGGCCACAGCAATGAATCTTCCTCAAATTTACCTGGCTTTCACTCTGCGATGAGCATTTCCTATGCAGAAAGTCAAAAAAGCCCCTTGGGAAAAAACACACACACGAGACAATTAGTGATTCCTGCCATTTCCCAGGTCTCCCACGATGTACACCTCTCGTTTTATTGGAACTAAATCTGTGGTTCGGTCCATAGTCACAGTGGGCAACATCATTATGGACCTGGAATCCTGAAAATCATTTCATGGAGAGACTTCCAGAAACTCTCCACGTCTGTTTAAGATGGCCCCGTAATGTCACTGGGGGGACCTTTGAGCATGGCTTGGTGGGAGGTACAGGGAGGATTTTCAGCCCCACTTACCCCATTGGCCAAGTTCCCTCATACAGTGAACAAACTGTACAAACACACAGGCCAGAAGTACTTCACTCTCCAGAAGCATTTTACATCAGTCCCTTTCAAACCTAGTACCACAGATAGCGTTTGCTGGTAGGTGAAGGATAAAGTGCTTCTATTCTCCTAGAAGCTTTATGCTATCAGGCGAGTCCTGTCAAGCAAATGCCTAGGTCCAGCTACAAAAATTATTTTCATACTGCAGGCTGTCACTGAGTAGTTGTAAAATCAGTTTAAAGGACAAAATATCCTTTTTGAATATGAGCAGAATAGACAAAAAATCAGACTGTTTCCACATCTACTCATGTCTACACAGCATGTACGTATTGAATTGTGATATAAAATGTGACTCACAGCCCAAGTAGAGAATAATCAATGGAGAAGTCCCCAGCTGGAAAGGGACCACCCTCTTTCTGACACTAGCACTGGGACCATGGAGCAAGGTAATTTCTTTTTCTCTGTCTCCGTTTTCTTATTATAAAAGGAAGAGGCAAAGTATTATTTAAGGTCTCTTCTAGTTAAAATTCTCTGACGTTTGGATAAATAGAGATTGGAGACCCCAAAGCAAGTAGAATGAGAAGGTAGGTTTTCCTGCCACTCTAGAGGAAGGATTCATATATTCCTGAAGGAGTCTTGAAGGAGACTAGCTCCCTTGCCCCTTCCCCAGAGCCTCCAAAAAGGCCTCTGGCCTGGCCCGATGCCCACCACCGGAAGGAACAGGCACAACTACAACCCCCGCCCCTGCCTTCCCTTGAAGGACTGGTGGCAGCAGACTCGTCCTTGCCACTCCTGTCCAACTCAGCTTTGTCTGGGGAGCTAATTTTGCTGGATCCAGGCAAAGCACTAAGGCAGGTAAGTATTCTTTCTGCCTCTGGCAGTTTCCTCACTATAAAACGAAAGGATTGAAAGAGATGAGTTCTAAGTTCTCTAGTTCTAAAATTCCAATTTAAATCGTCAGACCAGTATTTACCTCCTTGGGACTGAGCCTGATTCTACATCTGTCCTTGCTGCTCTTCTATGAGAATAAATCTGTTTTGGAAGAAAACAATCATGATTATCCATCATAATGACCAGTATCTCCAAATCTTTATTCATTCCTTTTAAGTCTTACCTACCCAGTGAGATAACTTCTATTTATCTATCTTTCCTTTCCTTTTTTTTTTTTTTTTGAGACAAAACAAAAGGTGTCAACCTGGGTAGAGTACTGTGGCGTCACAGCTCACAGCATCCTCAAACTCTTCGGCTTAAGTTTTGTGGGAACCTCAAATCTTGCCTCAGACTCCCAAGTAGCTGGGACTACAGGTGCCCATCACAATGCCTGGCTATTTTTTGGTTATAGTTGTCATTGTTGCTTGGCGAGCCTGGGCTGGATTCGAACCCCCTCCCAGCCACCCCCACCCCCACCCCCCAGCTCTCCTGTATGTGGCTGGTGTCCTAGCCGCTTAAGCTACAGGTGCCGAGCCAGCTATCTGTAATTTTTTATTAGAGATAGGGTTTCACTCTGTCACCTGGGATAGAGTATAGTGGTATGATCATAGCTCACTGTAGCCTCAAATTCTTGGGCTCAAGTAAGCTTCCTGCCTCAGCATCTTTAGTAGCTGGAACTACAGGTATGCACCACCATGTCTGGCTAAAAGATATATTTTCTGAAGACATAAATTATTTTTCTGAGACAGTCTCACTCCGTTGCCCTGGCTAGAGTACAGTGGCATCACTATAGCTCATTGCAACATCAAATTCCTGGGCTCAACTGATCCTCTTGTCTTAGCCTCTAGAGCAGTGTTTTTCAACCTTTTCACAGCACACTCGAACCTACAGTTAAACTTTGGCAGCACACTTAAATTATGTTGATCAAATAAAAGAGTAAAAAGAGAATATACTTACTGTGCTTTGAGCTTCTTTTGAACATAATTTAATAACGACCTTTAAAATTTTTTCACGGCATACCTAAGATCCTGCCATGACACACGTGTTGAAAATCATTGCTCTAGAATACCTGGAACTTGAGGTGCACACCATGACCCCTGGCTAATTTTTCTTTTAGTAGAGACGAGATCTCGCTTTCACTCAGGCTGGTCTCCAACTCCTGAGCTCAAGCAATTATAATCCTCCCTTATAATCCTTAGGATTATAAGCATGAGCCATCGCACCTGGTCTGAAGACAGAAATTCTATCCTGTTTAATGGTTCTTTGGCTCTTTCCTTGGTATCTGCAGGCAAGTCGTTCCAGGATCCACTCCCCTCAGCCTAACATACCCAAATCCAAGGATGCCAAAGTCCCTATATTAACAGGTTGATTATCCCTAATCTGAAAACCTGAAATCCAAAATGCTCCAAGATCTGAAACTTTCTGAGCACCACCATGACACTCAAAGGAAATGCTCACTGGAGCATTTTGGATTTTAGATGTTCAGATTAGGGATGCTCAGCTGGTTAAGTATAATACAAATATTCCAAAATTTGAAAAAAAATCTGATATCTGAAACACTTCTGATCCTGAGCATCTAGATAAGGGCCACTTAATCCGTATATCAGCCAGGTTCTGCTCCCATCTGATAGACCAGGAGCCACTTGGTCCACACAGCTCTCCTCTGCTTCATTCTGTCCTGACCTTGGGGTTCTTTCTTGGATAGCATCTTTAAGAAAATGGTTTGCCACATTTTTAAGTTCTCAGGGGAGGGAAAATGCTTCACCATATCCTCCAAGAAATGGTGACAAAACTCACACAGGGACTAGGCCCAGGCAGGCTGGAGTATTCAGAGAAGGCATCAGAAAGAAAGACGAACTTGAATTTGAACAGAGTCACAGGATTTCCATGGGCAGAGTTAAGTAAGAGAATTCTGGATGGGTAAAGGCACAGATGAAAGTAGGGATAGGCATGATGTGACTGGGATATGGTGTGGGCTGCTTTGGCTAGAACAGAGGGTTGCCACAATAGAAAAAGTAAATCAAATAAGGTAAATTAGGTTGGATAGTGGGGTAAAATCATGATTGTCAGCTTATTAAACCATTCTTTTAATATGCTAGCACCTACATGTTGGGTAAAGTAATAGGCCACTATGAAATGGCCTATTGAACAAAAGGTAAACACAGGCAAGCTCCAGGAACAGGCCACTGTAAATACGACACACTTTGGAATAGCCAGGTGCAAGGTTTAGCTGAGGTGCTTTAACTGAACCTGTGTAGACAATGCCTTGCACAGTGGAGAAGGAGGATGCTACCTGAATCTAATGAATCTATAAGATGACACCTCTATCTCTTGCTGTGTCCTTTCTCCCCAGGGTGATGACAGCTCCGTGAGGGTGGAGATAATACATCTCTTGTCATTTCAGCAATAAGGAAAGAAATCAGTGGTAGAATGAGAGTGATTCGTGAGTACATAAAATTATTGACAGTTTTGGGTTGGAAAAACTTTCCTATCACTTCAACTTTGGCTTTCTTAAACTTAATTTCTCCAAATAATCTAGTGGTTTGTTATCTTGGTTTCAGTTCTATAGCGATCTCCTGGGAGAGGGGTTACTTTAAAAAAATCCTTGGTATATATTACAGTAAAGAACAATGCATACCTTAGTCGTAGTGACTGAAGAGGAATGTCAAGTAATAGTAGGTGGGATAGTGGCTTTGATTTTCAGTTCATGAGTACTGAATCTATTAGCAAGGATGTTATTCTGGAAACCTGAATGATTGTCCTTACCTCAATAAGACAGAAAATTATAATCAAAATCATCACTATTACAGTCACAGATATCGCCAAGATGAGTTTGTTGTTATAGCCATATCCTGGAACTCCTTTAGTGAGCTAAAAAAGGGAAAGAATAATTAAAAAACCACCAAAGAGATGGAAAGAATGAGATCTAACTATTCAAAACTCCACCCTCCCAAGTAAGTAGCTTATAGGTTCTTAGAGAACAAAGCAAATCTAATGTGTTACATAATCTTACTACTGAGCATTTTGTTCTACATCTTATTTATCATGAGTGTTCTGTCTGCTTCATTCTCTAAATGAGCAAAGTGGGAGATCACTGTCATGGCCAAAATTACATGGCCAAGATAAAATATGGACTTGTCTACCCGGGCCTTGCTGCATGGATGCTTTCATGGTATATCCTAAACCAAGGGTGCCCAACCTTTTTTTCCTCTGCCACACATGGGAAGAATAAGAGTCGTCTTAGGCCACAGAGTAAATACACAAATACTAATGAAAGCTGATTAGCAAAAAAAAAAAAAAAAAAAAAAAAAGGAGGGGGTGTCTGTGCATACTTTTCATGATATCTGACACCACATATAAATGAAAAAAAAGTCCTCACAAAATCATCATGCAGCCCACAGGCTGTAGGCTGGACACCCCTGAAATGATGGAGAAGTCCAGGTCTCATGTTTCCATAGTTATTCTTACCTCACTTGACTCCTGCTCTTTCTGTTCAGCCTGGGCTTCTGTGCTCTCCTTGATGTAGTTCTCACTCTTCCACTGATCCGTATCCCATTCTGCCTTGGATACTTTTACTTCTTGCTGCTCACTCAGAAGCTTCATCAGGAGACCTGTTCTAGAGATGAGCTTGGCACAGGCCAGTTGCACATGGGTCTCAGAGCAGTCCATTTTCAAAGTCCGGATAACGTGAGAAATGAGCCTTCTCACGTCGTTGTTGGGGATGAGGGATCGGAGCTGCTGGTTTAGCTGCATTTCAAATTGATCACCCGGGGACGCGAGCAATGGGTAAGTGAAGCTTTTTTCCATGTTGGGTAAGTCAGTGCCCGTGTTGTGGTATTCCCACAGAGTTTCATTGATTTGTTTAACAGTCGGTATTAAGAACGCCGTCCCAGTGGAATCTATAGCGGAAGGATTCTTATCATTTGTACTTTCAGAGATAGTTTCTTCAGGTATAGCAGTGTTTTCCATAAAACTGTTTTCTTCAATACCATTTCCTAGAGGGGATACAGTAGTGATTTCTGTAACAGATTCTGAAGGAGCAAGTAATTCTGGAAAAGGATTCTCCTGAGGACTCAGCTCTTCTGAAGGTGGAAAAACCCCATGTGACGGGGAATTTATAAGGCTCCTAACTGCACAGAATGGAGGCTGCTTTACAGGCATCTGTCCATGGAACACTGTTTCTTTTCTAAACTTTTGACTTAGTTTGGCCGCAGGTGTTCTGTGGGCCACATGGGAATGAGGTTTATGAAAGTGGTATTTTCTTCTAGAATGTACAATTGGTTTACCAGCTTCCATACTTTTAACTCTAGCATTTGCATCTTCTAAAACAAAAATGGTGTCGCTCATGTCTTTTGATTGTTTTTTAACCTCAGGTAGGGATTTTGAGGTGGCAGAAGTAGAAGGCATGCCAATATACTGTTTGAAGACAGAAGAGACCGCAGCCTTGTGCGTCTGCGTGAAGGAAGCCTCGGTGTGGAAGGAGCTTCCCACAAACTTCCGAGGCCTCTGCACCACGTCAAACTGTGTCATTTCACTCGGGATTGGTTTCCCAAGCGTTCTTTCTTCGGCCACTTTCTTCGCTGTCGGCCAGGTACCCTGTTTCCTCTTGATTCTTGCCTCCTGTAAGAGCTTTCTCCGTAGGGGCTTGGGCCCTTTGAAGAATAGCGTCACTTTCTTCAGCCCCCTGTCTCCACTCTCACTCTCTGTCAGGCTATTTTCCTGTGATTCAGCAGTTGCCACTTTTTTGGGAAAAATTTGGCGTTTAAGTTTGGGACCTAAAAGGCCAGACTGCATAAGCATGGCAGTTTTTTCTTTCTTTTTAACCTCGTCGATTTTTTCTTGAATTTCTGCATCTAACAAATTTTCCAGGAAATAGAGCTTCCTCAGTTTATTTTTGTAAGCTGAATTGCTGGGTCCAGGTTCAAGAGGCTGAGCCTTTTTATTGTTTTTCATACGAGTTAGGGGCTTCTCTCCTTCCTGCACATTTGAGAAAAGCAGTTTAATGAATGGCAATAATGTCGATTCTACATCTTCTAGATTTCCCTCTGAGAAATAAGGCAATATGTAATTAAGTGCACTAATGACATCGCTTTCATCACTGAAGTCCATCTGGTCGCTCGTGAAGCCTGACAAGCCGACGCTATTTTTATTTGCGGATACCTCTGACTCAATGGTCAGCTCGGTGCTCGTGTGCTTCTTCCGGGTCTGTAATACCTTCATGAGCGCTCCCTCCGCATTTCCTACACTTGCTTCTTCAACTGTCAAAAAAGAAGAGACTGTTTTTGACGATGGAAGGCTGATGGCATAGCTTTTTGCCAATCCACAGCCATATATCCCAGTCAAAGAAATTAGGAGTCAGCAAACAGAAGAGTGCCACTTAGAGAGGAAAAAAAGAAACCCCAGTTTAAACCTATACAATGGAATAATAAAGGGAGAAAAAACATCTTTGGGAAAAGTGGCTACCTATCAGAACATTCCATAATGTGACATACAGTTACAATACTTGGGGTTATTCCACTGGTCCCCCAAATCCACCCGCCCAGCACTCAGTAAATGCCCAAGATGGGAGACCCTTGCTCCCTGCTCCTGGCTGAACCAGCCCTTCTGCAGCCCAGACTGTCCTGCCTCAGATGCAGAGGGGGCATGCTTGTAGATGACTCTGATGAAAGACAGTTCCCTAAGGGGACCAAGAGAAGAGATGCTAATGTGGAGGCCCCAATCCTATTGCTAAGACGTCCTTATCTGGACATGGCCTTGTCATCTCCCCACCCAGTTCCTCTTCTTGGCCCCTGCTCTCATGTATCCTAGCCCGGATAATAGGAGGTTCTGCATAGAACAAACACTAGGTAGATTCTGGTTCTTTCCTCAATTTGGGCCGGGATCTGGGATGGAGGTTAAGAGGTTTTTAATTCCCAGATTATATGCTTATGTGGCGTGTTCAATAAATCTAAGGAGTAACACCAATTTTAGATAAACATTACTTGACTTCCTAAAATGCAGAAAGGAAAAAGCAACTTTTGTCAGATGCCCACTTTGCTTTCATTTCATTTCTATAATTCCCAGCTTTACTTGTGGAACCATCCAAGCTTCTAACTGCATGAAAAACAAGTGTACCATCGTGTAGCTGGGTTCCTGTCCAGAATTAAAAGTTTCTGTGGTAGTGGTTAAAGGTCAGAGGAGTAGGTAAGCATCATGAGAAATGAGGAACATGGGCTATGGAGAACCCAAATTCGGGGACAGAAGGCCTGAGAATAGGCTGCAGCACTTAACGCCTCTGATCTTGTTTTTCCTCATCTGTAAAACAAGATTAAAAATGTTTGTTCTACCTACTTTCAGGGTTAGAAGACACTAATACAATATAATATAATATGTGAAAAATTGTTTTGGAAAGTATGCAACTTTAGTATCACGGGTAGAGATCTGTATTCAAATTGTCTGGACATGAAAGCAGTCACATTTTGACGAAGTTAGTGCTAATAAACGTAATATGAGAAAAACACTTAAAAAAGCACCCGAGTGTTTGTTCTCTGGATATAAAAGCTTTAGGTTTAGAGCAAGTTCAGAGTTGGAAAGTCTAAGAATGGAAAAGCCCTCTCTTTCTTTAGAAGGGCCAGGTAGCAATTTCTGCTTATGCAACTGGAAACTCTCAGGCTCCAAATATCACTTATACTCTCTGTAAAAATAAACAAACCAAAACCCGATCTATACCTGTCCTATAAGGCAAAGAGCTCTTGAGACCTAATGGATATAAAACCAGTTACAAACTTTGAGGAGCTGTATAGACAAGTTATTGGTGGGGGACAAAACACCAAGCAGAGACACAGTACAGAGTATGTGGCCGCTAATGTTATATTCTCTCCCTTCCGTTCCTTCCTCTCTGTCCTTTATGGATGTGGAACAGTTACAATATTAAATTATGTAATAATAACTGAGAACCTGACTTTCAGCCAGGGAGTAATTCAGAAATACAGGGAGTTTAACTCTGAACGAATAAGTAAGAATAAAGCAATTCCATCATTAGCTTAAAAATTCTCAAATTAAAAATTTAAAAAACAAAATAAAAATTAAAAAAATTTATCATTAAGCAATTTAAACTCACAACAATCTTCTTTGCTGTTTCCTATACATGCATCACAATGTAGCTTCACTGTCTTGCAGACAACCTCAATATTATTTTTAAATTGGCAGAGGCAGCAGGCCATATGGCTAGGTAAGATCCTATAAATGGAAACACAGAGAATTAAATTAACGGTAAAGGGATGACTTCAGTTGGTAGAAGAGGGAGGTTGAAACTACTGCAGGGCTAGGCAAAAAGAGTTCTTGAGGCATATGGCCTGGTCAGTTGTTGGGTAGGAACCAGAAAGCCAAAAGGAAAGGAGACAGAGAGATGGGTGAACATGGCAGTGGTTATGGTATGCCTAGAGTAAACGTGATAGAGATTAGAGGTGCCAGGTATGGTAGCTTTCACCTGTAATTCCAGCTACAGGGGAGGCTAAAGCAGGAGGATTGCTTGGTGCTAGGGATTGAGACCAGCCTGGGCAACATAGCAAGACCCTGCCCCTACAAAAATTTTTTTTTAATTAGCTGGGCATTGTGGTGTGCACCCGTGGTTGCAGCCACTCAGGAGAGTAAGGTGGGAGGATTGCTTGAGGCCAGAACTTTGAGACCAGCCTAGGCAAGCTAGCAAGACCTCATCTCTTAAAATAATAAATTTTTAAAAAAGGAATTAGAATTGGGTGACACTGATTTGTAGTTTCATTCAGAAATTATCTTCTCCCATAGAAGATAGAAGAAGAAGAAAATCTGTCTCACTTTGGGTTGAGAGGACACAGGAGGCAGACTTCTAAGAAGAGTCTGGAGGCCCCAAACTTCTGGAATTCCTTTCTCAATTACTGTTGGGAGTGGTAAATATTAGAAATTACTCTGGGCATAGCTTAGTTTAAACCACTTTATAGGGTTGAACAATAATGAAGATTACTTTGGCCAAATGTGGACTATTTGAGCCTTCAAAATAATAATGATGATAATCAGGTACAACATAATTACTATAAGGAAGAATCCATGAATTCACAGAAGAAGAATCCATGAATTCACAAAAGGAAAAGAGGGCCAGCTCTTCTTTAATATTAATAGAATAATGCCAGCTATGTAGAAGGAATGATATAATTAGAAAAGTGTCATTTTGGAAACACAATAATAATGGATTTGGATAGTGATTATCACTGATGCACAGTTGGTTTGTTTGTTTGTTTTTTAAGACAGAGCCTCAAGCTGTCGCCCTGGGTAGAGTGCCATGGCATCACAGATCACAGCAACCTCCAACTCCTGGGCTTAAGTGATTCTCTTGCCTCACTGATGCACAGTTGGGTAAAAACATGTTTTGAAAGCAGGATCTTCACTGATCTCAAAGCATCACCCTGGAGATTATTTATACTTATTATTGTTTTTTCTTGGACTTTTGTCTAAGATCAAATGTATTTACACATATTAATTAACAATGGAAAAAATAACTTTATAATGGAGAGCTCTAGAAGATATCACTTTGTAATCAAGTGATCAAACTTAGCATTATGGGCCATCTGAAGTCATGAGGTAGGAAGAACACATCGTCTATTTATTAATAGTATTCTTCCTTAAAATGTTTTACCTGCATCTAGTCATGAGGAAATAGACAAATCCGGATTGTGGGAGAATTTATAAAACAACCCTGTTAGACTCTTCAATGCATGAAAGACCAAGAAAAAGTAGACAAATGTTTTAGACTAAAGGAAGAAGAGACATAACGAGCAACGCCTGATCTCTGATTGGATCCTGGATCAAAACAAAACAGATTTAAAGATTATTATTAGATTCTGGCCAAGATGTAATAACAGGGACATTGCACACCTTGCCAGAAACAACCAAAAATACCAGATAAAAGAAACAAAACAACAGTTTTAAAGACACTGGACATCAGGCAATGAAGGACAGTGATCTCTGTAAGATGTGAAATAAATTAAGTGAGCCCCGTGACTGCCCTAGCTGACTTCTTTGAGAGAGTTTCCAGGTCATGGTGCTAGGAAAGGGAACTGGTGGACTCTTTGATTAAGGAAGTGGAGCTGAGAGTCTGGGAAAACCAAGGTGGCTAGAAGTCTCAAAGCAGAGTACTAGAGAGAAAAGAGGCACACAGAACATGAACTCTGGAGACACACAGAGGGAGCTCTTGAGTTTTCAGCAAAGTACTGATTGGTGCACGTGTATGAGGAAACTACTTGAGGCTAGGAAAAGAACCACCCAAAAGTATCAGAAAATAATTAGATGTTGCTCAACATTAGGAAGACTGCCTGTTAGCATAAGCTAGATAGGACACTCTCATGAACCATGGGGCAACACGTACCAAGATCCAATAGAAAATTACCAAACATGAAAAGAAGCAAGAAAATACGACCCATAGTAAAAAACAAAGCAATCAATAAGAACCAACTCAGAACCTACATGGATAGAATGAGCAGGCAAGGACATTAAAATCGTTATTTCAAAAACTTAAAACTTCCCAAAATGAAACACAAGGAGAAACAAAATAAAACATGAACAGAGTATCAATGAGCTGTACAACAATATTCTGGGCCATAAAACAAATTTGAATAAATTCAAAAGAATTCAAGTCATTCAATATGTGTTCTCTGATCATAATGGAATTAAATTAGAAACCAACAGAAAGATCTGAAAAATCGCCAAATTTTTGGAAACTAAACAACACCTCCTGTTTTTTTTCCCTTTTTTTCCTTTATTTTTCTTTTTGAGACAGGGTCTCACTCACACAGGCTAGTGTGTGGTGACATCTTTATAGCTTGCTGTCACCTCAAATTACAAATTACAAAACCTATGCTGTAACCTCAAATTACAAATTACAAAACCTGGGCTCAAATACTTTTAACAGCATGAAAAGACAGGCCAGGCACAGTGGCTCACGCCTGTAATCCTAGCACTCTGGGAGGACAAGGTAAGTGGATCGCTTGAGCTCAGGAGTTTAAAACCAGCTTGGGCAAGAGCAAGACCCTGTCTTTACTAAAAGTGGAAAAAGTAGGTGGGTATGGTGGTGGGTACACAGCTACTTGGGAGGATGAGGCAAGAGGATCAGCAGATCCTTATATTTCAGTTTTCTGGTTTTGAGCCCAGGGGTTTGAGGTTGCTATGATTTATAACACCATGGCAATCAACCCAGGGTGACAGTGTGAGACTCCTGTCTCAATAAATAAATAAATAAATAAATAAATACATACATACATACATACATACATACAGATAGACATAAAATTTAAAAAGAATGAAAAGACAAACCACAACCTGAGAAAAGAGAAAAGATAGTTACTAAACACATAGCTGAAAGACTTGTATCTAGAGTATAAAAAGTACTCTTAAAACTAAACAAGAAGATAAATATCAATTAAAATACAGGATCGGATTTGAACAGATAATTCAGTACAGAAGATATTTACACATGAATAGATATTCAACAGCATTAACTATTACAGAAATGCAAATTAAAACCACAATGAGATTCCACTATACATCTACTAGTAGATTTTTCAAGAAAACTGAAATAAGGATCCGCTGAATACCTGTAGCAACTGCAACTTTCACATTGCTGGTGGGAATACAAAATAGTACAGCCGCTTTAGGAAAGAAGTTAGCAGTTTCTTAAAAAGTTAAATATGTCCTTAGGATGTGATACAGTAGTCCCACCCTAGGTACTTACCTGAAAGAAATGAAAACGTATGTTCACACAAAGACATGAGTATGAGTGTTCTTAGCAGTTTTCATAATTGCCAAAAAATTGAAAACAACCCAATTGTTCATAAATTGGCGAAAGGATAAGCTGATATAGCCATATGACACTGTCCCTTGCTATCTGTGGGGAACTGGTTCCAGGACTCTGCAGATACCAAAATCTGTGAATGCTATAATATTTGCATATAATCTCTAGTATACTTGAAATCATCTCTAGATTACTCTTAGAATATTATGTAATACAGTGTAAAGGCCATGTACATTGTTGCTATACTGTATTTTAACACATATTATTTTTTATAGTTTATTTTCCCCCCACCCGCCCACCCCACACCAAATATTTACCATCTGTGCTTGGTTGAAGCTGTGAATGAGGAGAGAACTAACTGCACTGACAGATACAACAAGAATAGTAATATAATATCAAAACAATTATGCTAAGTGAAAGAAGCTTCACACAAAAGGTTACATACTACATCTGATTTCATTTCTAAGACAGTCGGGAAAAGGCAAAACTATGGGGATGTAAATCAGATTGTGGTTGCCAGGGGCTGATGGTGGGAGGTGGGGACCGACTGCAGAGGAACATGAGAGGCTTTTTTTAGGGCGCCAGAAACATTCTATTTGGGGAATGTGATGGTGGTTACATAATTATACATTTGTCAAAATTCATTGATTGGTGCACCTAAAAAGAGTGAATTTTACTGCATAAAAATTATACCTCACAAAAACTGACTTAAGAAAATATAAACTTAAAATAAGTACTAAGTGAAAATAAATCTAAGAAAAAAATAACTTACAGTTTTTCCAACTCAAGAGTTGTCATGAGGCTGTTCTCGACTGTTGTAAGTGGGGCTTGTGTTGTTCCCATGTCTCTGAAGGAGAAAGTCCGAAGAGTCAAGATATTAACCCCAATAGAAAAATTCTGTACTTAAAAAGATATTTCAAGGACATATCAGCACTTCAATTTTTGTTTCTATATAAAACAAGCCAGCTCAAGAGTTTATTTCCCATAGAAGATGATTACAGAGCTTTTACTGAAGAAATGTAATTATGTTCATTTGCAGCATCAAATTAATGACATCGAATAATGGAATGTATACAGTTTTTAACATTTATCTTCCCATTTTCTTATTGGATTCACCTCCCTGGATTGCTTCATTTTTTTTTTTTTTTTTTTAGGGCGGAGGTGTTTTTTTTTTTTTGCAGTTTTTGGCTGGGCTGGGTTTGAACCCGCCACCTCCGGCATATGGGGCTGGCGCCCACTCCTTTGAGCCACAGACACGGCCCTTTGTTTTTTATTTTTAAAATAGAATAATCTATTCTTTTTTGCTTTCTAGGATAAATTATATTCCTACATACATCTATATATATTATATTTATATACATTCCTCAATACTACTGTTCTCTTTCTCTGCTGGCTGTCTTACCCATTCATTACACATCCATTCTTAATCTCTTTTCTTTGCCAATAACCTTTTTTTAATAACCAGTTAAAATTTAAATTATGACTTTTTAGCGTAAATTCAACATACTTAATCTTTGATGAAAATAAAAAATAACAGCAGAAATAATCTCATGATTCATGAGATGATGGCAATACTTACAGATATTTTAATGCTGGCAATTTATAAAGATATGAATAATCAACAGTTTTCAGACGATTACGATTGAGAATTCTGAAAAATGCAATTGAATTAAAATTACCTGCATTTCAATGTACATGTAACTCCACAAAGAGTTTATAGTCGTTTTTTAGTATTAAACTTATAGGTAAAAAAATAAAAACATTTTCTGCTTTTCCCTTAAATCATCCTAAGACTCTGCCAACCACTTTTCCTTTGGGAACTACCCAGGTTTATTATGCCAGTTACCCTCCATAATCTGAGCTGTTTGTCTTTCATCTTTTGAAAATTTTTTAAATCCGTGGTTTAATTTATCTGATTAAGAAAAAAATGGACCAAATCCTTGGCTTTAGAGCTAAAGAAAAAGGGATAAATCTGATAAAAGGGAATTCTTGTCACACACTTGCACTCATAGTTTTGTATCACATCACAGCCTTTGTTACTGTGTTGTAATCACCTGAGCACTCGTCAGTCTCCTGGACTGTCAGCCCCTCGAGAGTGGGGACAACTTAGTGACATTGTCATACCTGTGCCTGAAATTTACTAGATATTTAATCAATGTTTGTTGAAAAAAATCAATTTATTTAAATATCAGTAAAATGAATAAATTAATTTTGATGCAAATTTGTATTCCAAAATGCTGGAACAGATTTTCTTTTCCATTCGTAAAAGCAAAGAAACAAAACAAAAGAGAGAAATAGCAAGAAATAAAAGAAAATCTGCCTTTAGGTTAACTCTACTCAACAATTATTAGCGTACTTCTGCAGAATATTATAAAAATAACAATTATATAGCTAATATCTATTGGGGTGCCGGTCGTTTGTGATCAGCATTTTACATTTAGTCCTCAGAATAAGCTTACGTGGTAAATATTATCTTTTATAAATGAGGAAACCGAGGCACAGAGAGTTTATATAACTTGTCCTAGACCACTAAGCTAGTTAGAAGCAAAGCTGAAATTTAAAGTTAGTTCTGATTGCAAAGCCTGTGTTTATCTTCTCTGAAGAAAAAAGGTTTAAAATAGCTGTTACTTTAACCTTAATTCTGTGACAACTAAATATAAAATACCTTTCTAAACTTCATCTATTCATCTGGGAGAACCTCTTGAGAATAACATTTCTCCTTTTACTCCTTTTCCCAATCACTTCCCGTGATTAAATATTTAATTAACCCATGGCCATGGAGACTTTAGAGATTTAAAACCATATTGTAGGCTGGGCATGGTCGCTCACACCTATAATCCTAGCACTATGGGAGGCCAAGGTGAGTGGATTGCCTGAGCTCACAGGTTCACAGGTTCAAGACCAGCTTGAACCAGAGCAAGACCCTGCCTCTAGAAAAAAAAAGAGCTTGACGTTGTGGAGGGTACCTGTAGTCCCAGCTACTCGGGAGGTAAGTACTCTTGTCTGAGACAAGAGAATCGCTTGAGCCCGAGAGTTTGAGGTTGCTGTGAGCAATGACACCAGGGAACAATACTGAGGGTGACAAAGTGAGACTCTGTCTCAAAAAAAGAAGGGAACAAAACCATGTTGTAGGTGACAGCAGTGAAAATGGTGGAGTAAAGACATCTGAAAATTCATCCCTTCATAAAAACAACAACAAAAAAAATATGGCCAAAATGTCCAGAATCAATGTTTTCAGAACTCTAGAAATTTAATCAAAGTCACAATGCAGCAACCCAAGGAGTGTTTATTCAGGAAAAATGGCTAAATTTCAGTAAAAACAGTGAGATTTGTGCTGTTTTAGCTTACCCTAGACCATCTTTTGCTCCCAGCTCAGTAGTAGCCTTAAAAATAGCACACATCTGGGTGGCACCTGTGGCTCAGTGGGCAGGGCACCAGCCCCATATACCGAGGGTGATGGGTTCAAACCCGGACCCAGACAAATTGCAACAAAAAAATAACTGGGCGTTGTGGTGGGCGCCTGTAGTCTCAGCTGCTTGGGAGGCTGAGGCATGAGAATCGCCTAAGCCCAGGAGCTGGAGGTTTCTGTGAGCTGTGTGACGCCACAGCACTCTACCAAGGACAATAAAGTGAGACTCAACAACAACAACAACAAGTAGCCCACATCTCTAGTACCAGAGGGAGCAAAATGGAGCCAGAGCTCTTTCAAAGCCACAATTCCAATGAACTGTCATTATTTGACCTGTTTGTTACATGGAAGACCTTCCTGGAAAGGCTTGCTTCTATTTGACCTAAAAGGGTGTTTGTGGAAGACAATTATAAGAAGTGTCTTAACATGGCAGCTACATGAGGCTATGGGTAAAAGTTGGCACCTTTTACCAATAGATGGCTTGGCACCTGCAGCTCAAGCGGCTAAGGCACCAGCCACATACACCAGAGCTGGCGGGTTCAAATCCAGCCCGGGCCTGCTAAACAACAATGACAACTACAACCAAAAAATAGCTGGGCGTTGTGGCGGGCGCCTGTAGTCCCAGCTACTTGGGAGGCTGAGGCAAGAGAATCGCTTGGGCCCAGCAGTTGGAGGTTGCTGTGAGCTGTGATGCCACAGCACTCTACCCAGGGTGACAGCTTGAGGCTCTGTCTCAAAAACAAACAAACTAAATAACTAACGAACTAACAAAACTTAATAGAAAAGGCCTAGGAATGAGATATCCATAGGAACTCTGAAATACTCCAACATTTCCTTGTTAAACTGGAAGACCATGAGTCATATTCCTTGAAATCTGGAAGGTCATATACATATTTAGGACTGTGAGCATGGTCAGGAAACATCAGAGAAGTCCCTAACCTCTCATCCATGTCTGATTCTGAGGTTCTGCACAAAGCAGGAAATGAAAGCTAAGGCAGAGCTATAAAACCATCTTGCTGAGTGCTGAAGGTATGCCCTAACACGCACACAAGCCCCTTGGGAAAATCTCGGAGACTTACTGGTTCTAGACTTTTAAGGAAATCTCTGTTCATTCATCAGCGGACTAACCTAACCTAGTAGAGATTTCAGTGGCCACACATGACAACAGATACAAGACTTTACCAAATTAGTTCCAAAAAGTCACTAAATAAATTAATAATAACTACTATAATAAGCAGCAGTACACACCAAACCCTGGGGGCAGGGATCTGATTTCCAGAATTGTTACATTATATGTAGTATTATTTAAAATATCCAATTTTCAACACAATTTATAAGGGGCACAAAGAAACCATGCACAGGGGTGGGTGTGGGGGTTGGCAATCAGTAGATACTGTCCCTGAGGAAGTCAAGATATTGGGCTTACTAGACAAGAATTTAATTCAACTATTGGAAATATGTTCAAAGAAATAGGCAAAACGTTTAGTTCTATACATTAAAGTAGATCAAGATCAAGGATGGGTACACAGAAGCCTAAACAAATACTAAATGAGAAACTTTGCCTTTTTGGGCCATGTGGTCCAAACATCCATCCTGAGCATAATTGTCCTCAGGATGGGGTTTATACAAAAAGAGATGTAACAGGAAATTTATTAGCCACCTTAGGACAAATCACTAAAGAGACTAAAATAAGGTGACACAACAAAAGTCTCTAAATTCCTTAGCTTAAATGATTAAGTTTCTAAATTCCTTGGCCTTTTTGTTACAAGCCTGCAACTAAACCTCAAAATATAGTAGCACAACACAGATCAATTAATTTTGTACCCCTTGCCTTTAACATTTTGATTTTTACCTTCATGTTGTCTAGAAGGTTTAAAAGCCTCCATGAGTACCTGTCCACCTCCAGTCCCATCTGGCCTAAAACACTTCATGGATGTAAGTCCTTTTGGCTCTTCAGTTCTCTTGGCCATGAGGGTCCCACCAAGGGCCTAGATGGAACCAGGGCAGGGACCATACCATCCCAGCTGTTGGAGCCTAACATAGCCACACACAAACCCTTCACCCTCCTCCTCCTCCTTTCCTCCTAAGACAAAGACACAAAGGGTCTAGTTACCCACACCCCCTCAGAAATTCACACCAAAGGACCCTAACATTCTTGGCAAGCTGTAGAATTTGCCTACCAGCTACCCTACACCCCTGTATTTGAAAGAGTTCTCTAACTGCCCCTGAGCACAGACTTTTGCACTGCCCAGGTGAGTCACCCTTCCCTTCTCACAAACCTGGCCCGAACATCCAGTCTTGCTCTCGGGATGGAACAAAATAAGAGTTTGGCCATCAATGGTGCCTCTGGTGGATCTTGGCCAAAAGGGAAGAACTGTGAACCAAAATAAAATCTTAAGTCGGGGGGTGGGGGTGGGGGCACAGATCTTGGCCAAAGGGAGAAATTGTGAACCAAAATAAAATACTTAAACCAGGCGTGGTGGCCTAAGATTTTTTTTTCAAGTTTCAAATATTTTGTCTTCTTATTCATACAGTATGAACTTTTCTAAAGATCCCACAACATGATATACCATGCAGAAGAAAAACTAAACATTCAACATAAACCACCCCTCCCCTACCCAACCCACACACAAACTAAAAAAAGAAAGAAAGAAAAGGAAACAAACCCATTCCCCAGTAAGGAAATAATGTCTGCACAATTTTTCTGTAACGCCAGCCAAGATATGCACAAGCAAGAGAAATAGAAAGCATTTGCTAAAATATTTGTAACAAATACTAATGTACAAAAAATTCACAAAAGACTAGGTTCCCCCTTGAAGCAGAGCACATGGCAGTTGAAACTGTAACAGATGAAACCACTGGCTGGGATTATAAACCAGAGGAAGATGTTACATGAAGTGGAGATTTTCAGTTTGAATATTAACATTTCCAAAGTTTGGCAACATTGTCTTTTAAAATTATGCAAATTATGTAAACAAGAGATACATTTTAAATTGATCTACATGCAAAATTCCATGTCATGCAGGGACACCAAGCACCGGGATTTTTCTCTCACAGGCAGAGCCCATGATGTGCAGCACTCAGTTGAAGGAACAGCCAAGGCAGGAGGTGCGCTCAGCTTAAGATTCAGTCACCTCTGGGCGGCGCCTGTGGCTCAGCTGGTAGGGCTCCCGCCCCATATGGCGAGGGTGGCGGGTTCAAACCTGGCCCCAGCCAAACTGGGCCAAACTGCAATAAGAAAAAAAATAGCCAGGCATTGTGTTGGGTGCCTATAGTCCCAGCTACTTGGGAGGCTGAGGCAAGAGAATCACTTAAGCCCAGGAGTTGGAGGTTGCTGTGAGCTATGTGACGCCACGGCACTCTACCAGGGTGATAAAGTGAGACTCTATCTCTACCAAAAAAAAAAAAAGATTCAGTCAACTCGTTCAACCTGCCCTTTTCCACTCATGATTATAAAACCAATTTTTATAGAATAACTATATCAGGAAATACTGTCATACAAGCTAACCAAAATGTTTTTCTTCCAGCCAATAGTACCTTTGCAGAAAAGGGAAGTGATAACATCAAGTGGTAGAACAGGATATACTACTTTTATATCACACACATCTATTAAGTTATTACCCATTACCAATTATATGGGCAAATCAAGGAAAACCGTTATGCATTCTCTATGCCTTACAGTAAAGAGAGGTACAAATTTTAATAGAATTTTGCTCTTCTGTGACATATAATTAGCAAGATTTCTCCCATTTTAATCACAAATATATATGGGTGTTTAGTACATATATGCACATTTAATGTCCCCAGTTTTTATTTGCTGCAAGTCTTTTGAAACATAAAGGGAAATTCATGGTTCAAACACAAGTTTAATGACAAATTATCCATTTAATGAAACAGATGGATATCCAAAGCAGTTACACGATTATTTCAGGTGTTCTTCAGTAAGTAATGCATATAATAAATCATGACTGCCTAAGCTAGCTTCTGGCCTTTATGTATAAAATCACAACTGGTAACTTACACTTACTCAGGGACATTCAATAAATGCAATGGCTCCTAGTTGTAAAGTAACAGAATGAAGCAGCCATAAGCACTGTGCAGTTATCACATGCACACAAGAACTAGCTCTTGGCAGTAGCGCTGAACTATACTTTCTCCTCAAGGAGAGGCATATTAAAAGCTGCTCAGCAGTGAGACGTAGTCCCTGGAAATATATTCTTAAGTATAAATAAAGTTACAGACTCCTTTGTTACAAAAATGTAATTAAGGTAAATAATAAGACATTAACAAATGCTTTGTCAATCTCTAAAAGGAGAAAGCACAGGAAAAGGAAAACAGCTGGCCTAACACCGGGCTCAAATTGTACAATCTCCTGTCTATATATAAAACTGTGTGAAATAAAAACATAAACAAACAAACAAAAAAAAACTGTGTGAAATAAAAGTAAGGATGTTTTATGTTCTGCTTGACACTTTTACTCTATTTTGTTTCTGAATCAAAGTATATTAAAGCCAACCTACTACATACATAGAAAGCTACATATATCACATATAAATATTTACATATGTATATATACTTTCTTGTTATAAAACATGAAGAAAAATAAATTAAAAACCCAACCCCTTCCCTTTCTCCACCACACTGATATGCTCTTTTCATGTTGCTGTTCTTCAGACTTTAAAGTGCTACACTGAGTTATTCAGAGAGCAAGAGTTCAATAACACTTGGTTGGCTTCATGAGGCTCATGTTGGAAAACGTGGCTTCAGAGAGAAAAATGCTTCCATTTGAATACACAGAGAGCATTGCTGGGCATCTTGAGCAGATCTTCAGAGATGGATAAGAAAGCAGAAGTGTTGGGCGGTACTCTTTAAAAAGAGCCACACATCTACCACCATCTTTTTGTGGATGTCTAGGCCACCTACAACAGCACAGAATTCTTCAAAGGATATTCTTCCATCTCCATCCTTATCTGCATTTATTATGGTTTTGTCTACGATTTGCTGTAACTGTGTATCTTTCAGATTGCTCCCCACCATCATCTTCAACACCTGGAAGAGTTCCCCATTGGAAATCTAGCCATCTTATCCATGTCATAGATAGGAAAAGCAAACCTTAACTTCTGCTCCTTATCTCCTTTGACACTGAACTGAGAGACTCCCTCGATAAATTCTTTGAAATCTACTTCTCCATTCCCATCTGTGTCGAATCTATCTATTACTCGCTGTACTAAAGAATTCTGTTGTAACTCAGGCAGAGACATGAACTCTTCCACACTCAAAGAACCAAAACTGTCCAAATCAAGCTTCTTAAATCTTTTTCCTAACGTTTTAATTTCATCTGCACCAAAGTTTGAGCACATTTCCAAAGGATGACTTGCCTCATTTCCCATTTTGCTCGGCGGGTCGGAGGCTTGCTGGCCTGGAGAAGTGTCGGCGCTGAGATGGGCTCCAGGCCAAGGAGGCCCAGCTGCGGCCCCCGTGTGGCCTGCGGGGAGGGAGTGGCGGTTGGGGGAGGGGAGGAGGCGTTGCAGGGCCCACGCGGCCTGGTGACTGGGCACGCGAGGGACCAGGCAGGGCGGGGTGGAAGAAATTAAGGTCGAGATTCACAGACCGAGAGCGCGGGAGGAAGAGACGGCGATAGGGAGGAGAGGCAGACAGGCAGAAAAGAGGGGCAGAGGGCTGGGTGGCCCGGGGCTGCAGCCGCACGCTCACGCTGGAGGCTCTTGCTGACCCGCAAGCTCAGGCGCGACAAAGGCGGAGGGCGGGAGAGGGAGGGGAGGGCCGAGCGCAGCAGCGCGCGGGGCGGAGGTGGGGGGCGCGCGCGGCCGGCGGCGGGGGCGGGGCTTCCGGGAGCTCCGTTCATCCGGAACCCGCGTGCACGGCTCGGCTGCGGCAGGTGAGGCCTTCTAAGGAGCTGTGGTTTGTAAGGTTTTATTTTAGTTCACAACTCCCCTTTTGGCCAAGATCCGCCAGAGGCAGCATCGATGGTCAAACTCTTACTTTGTTCTATTAGTTGCCAGTGAAAGGTGTAAGCGGAGATGAGATGACACCACAGCACTCTACCAAGGGGCGACAAAGTAAGATTCTGTCTCAAAAAAAATAATAATAATAACTAAAAATAAACTAATAACTAAAATCTTAAGGCTCCCCCCTCCAGCTGACTAATCGGACCCCCCTCTTGGCCAAAGGGCTGAGTTGCTAGCCCTAAGAGCGGAAGTCAGAAATACCTCATCAAGCCCCCTCCCTTCTGGGAGACTCATTAACAGGCCTGAGGCTATAGAAGACAAACCTGTAGGTCCTCTGCTTACTTAACAGTTCACTTGACTCTAGGTATTTGTTAGATGTGTTGTCTCTAATTAACAGATGTCCTTAACTTAAAGGATCCCAAGCCTTTAGACCCGGGGTCCTCAAACTGCAGCCCGCGGGCCACATGAGGCCATGTGATTGTATTTGTTCCTGTTTTGTATTTTTACTTCAAAATAAAGTTTGTGCAGTGTGCATAGGAATTTGTTCATAGTTTTTTTTTTTTGAACTATAGTCTGGCCCTCCAACGGTCTGAGGGACAGTGAATTGGCCTCCTGTTTAAAAAGTTTGAGGACGCCTGCTTTAGACAAAGCTTCATTTCTTTAACCAATTACAAATCAAAGAGTTTTAAAACCCATCTATAACCTGTAAACCTCCATTTTCAGATGTCCCACCTTTTTAGGCCAAACCAACTTACACCCTGCCTTGTATTGATTTATGACTTTACATGCAATTCCTGTCTCCCTGAATTGAATAGAAGCAAACTAATCCAGTCACAGTGAGTCCACTTGCTCAAGGTTTCTTGGGCATGGGTCCAGGCCATGGTCCTCAAATTCAGTTCTTAGAATAGACCTCTTCAAATTATTTTACAGAGTTTGCCTTCTCTTCTGTTGACAATGTTCAGTGAAGGTGGTGAGTTCAAGACATTCGTACTGATACCATCTAAATCTCTTGGTGGAGGGATCTAATGAATCTGGTTCTTTGGTGTGAGGGCAAAAGAAAAACAGACCCTTGTGTTCTTCCTCTATGCAAGGCATCAGTAAATTAACAAGGGAAGAGAAGAGGTCCCTATAAGACCAGCCTCTGTAGAAACTGTTAATCAGTTCCACACACACCCTAAACCCCTCCCTCTAACCCAAAATGAATGGCGTGAAATTAGACTTCCAAACCTCAAGACAGGTGGACAGTCTTTTCCAAAGTCAAGTTTAGAAGAGGATCTTCACCTTGAGTCTAAAATTTCCTTCAGGCCATAGATCATATATACCTACCATGATCTGCTTGTGTCACAGAGAAATTATTGAATTTTGAGCTGAAAGAAAATAAAACCTACATAGCTTTTTTTTTTTCTTTTTGAGACAAAGTCTTGCTTTGTTGCCCTTTGTAGAGTGCCATAGCAAGACAGCTCATAGCAACCTCAAATACTTGGTCTCAAGTGATCCTCTTTCCTCAGCCTCCCAAGTAGCTGGGACTACAGGTGTCCACCACAACACCTGGCTATTTTTTTCTTTTTTAGAGACAGGGTCTCATTCTTGCTCAAGCTAGTCTCAGACTCCTGAGCTCAAGAAATCCACCTGCCTCAGCCTCCTAGAGTGCGAGGACGACAGGTGTGAGCTACTGTGCCTGGCCCTTCTACATTACTTGTTGAAGGGTAGTCAGGAAAGCAAGTATATGGAATTAGGCTAAAGTAATGTATTTTCTTTCTGAACATTTTTTGCACTATAGCTTAACATGAACACCATTTTCCCCCACAGTGCAAAGATGCCCACAGATCATTCTTCATAGGTATGTATTTTTTAAAAAAAATAAGGTTTGGGGTGACAGGGAGAGAAGTGCCCTATGGCAGATTTTCTGGAATTCTTTCTGCTTTACCATTTATTTATTATTATTATTATTATTTTGTCAGGTTTTTTGGCCGGGGGCTGGGTTTGAACCTGCCACCTCCGGCATATGGGGCTGGCGCCCTACTCCTTTGAGCACAGGCGCCACCCTGGTTTACCATTTAAAAGAAACTGACTCTGGGTGGCACCAGTGGCTCAGTGCGTAGGGCATCGGCCCCATATACCAAGGGTGGCGGGTTCAAACCCAGCCCCGGCCAAACTGCAACAAAAATAAAGAGCCAGGCGTTGTGGCGTGCGCCTGTAGTCTCAGCTACTTGGGAGGCTGAGGCAAAACAATCGCCTAAACTCAGAAGTTGGAGGTTGCTGTGAGCAGTGTGACGCCACAGCACTCTACTGAGGGCAATAAAGTAAGACTCTGTCTCTATCCAAAAAAAAAAAAATAATAATAATAAATAAATAAAAAACTAAAAGAAACTGACTCCGATAAAACATCCTTCCCCTTTTGCACCCTGGAGGACTTTGTGTTACGCTTCCTTCTTTGTGGCTATATGCTGTATACATTTCAGCGGTTAGAAACTCTGTACATGAGTAGGAATCAAAGTTATATTCAAACGTAGGATTTCAAGGACAATTCACATATCAAAGCAGCATTGTTGGGGCTCCCAAGACAATGCTAATTTGAGCATTACTTGCTTGACATCTTTTATCACCCATACCAAAGATCATTTCTAGGGAAAGCAGAGCGTGTCATATGGAAGTTACACAAGTCTCCTGGCCCCTTTGTACCTTAGTTTCCTCACCTGAAAAAAATGGATGGATCCTTTCTGTGAAATATAAATATAACTTTAAAAAAAATTAAAAAAGAAAAATTGGATAGATCTTAAGATATGCTATTCAGAGTTCATAATGAGCTTATACCTAGTTAACTGATAACTGAATGATGCTTTTACACATAGCTTTTTATGTGTTCATCTATTTAACTTACACCTTGTGTAAAAATTGCATTCCATGCCATGCCTGAAACGTTCCAAAGCTCAGTTCAGTGATTAAATTGCAACCAAGATTTCAACAAAAAACAACAAGAAAAAGGAAAGACATAAGCCGATAAAGAAGAAGAAAATATATTCTTTCAGAGCATTTATCATTTGGCAGTGATTCTAACTTATATATGACAAAACATAACCTCAGTACTTTCTCCGTACACGAAGGAAATTTCGCTGTAGAAGATATTGGCTTATGATTTATACTTTCATATTTACTATACATGCAATGTGTAGATACAAACCAGTGAATGCTCAGCCAATACTTGTGTTAAGAGATCTTTATTTCTCTACGACAGAGTTTTGCAACTTAAGTGCTATTGATATATTAGCTGTATAATTCTTTGGGGGATTTTTCCTGTACATTGTATGTCAACAACATTCCTGGCTTCTGCCCACCAGGTGTCAGTAACATACCCACAGTTGTGACAACTGAAAATGTCTCCAGGCATTGCCAAATGTTGTCTGGGTACAAAATCCCACTAGTTGAGACCATTGTTCTATTATGATCCCCTCTGATCTGTGTAATAATTGTCACACTAATCTTTGCTAGAGATTAAATGAATTTGCTATATAATTTTAGTAACTTTCTACTAGTAAAATTTTAATCATATTTCAAAATGAATAGCAGAGGGTTTATAAGTTTAATAAAAGTTCCAAATGTACTGAAGTTCTATTTGTAACTTACACATACTGCAGAAATGGTAGTGATTCAAAGGTACGTCTTTCAATAAATTGGATTTTATTGCAGGATAAATCTCTAGAAAAAGTGAAAAGAAGACATTGCCTTGATTCGATACCAAATTAGTAGGAACAACTAGTAGAGTTTAGAAAGATAATAATGAATATGTAGCTTTTGTCTACATTCTAAACTTTTGGACTTGTATTTGAACTTTCCATAGCCCCCTAATGCTCCCTGTATTTCATGATTTTCACCAATAAAATATGCAACTGTAGATCTTAAAAGATTTTGGATGTAATCTTTCCCTGGGCAGCAGGAGACTTGATTAAACAACCTTTTGTAGCCTCATCAAATTCTAGATTAGAAGCTTCAAGTTTTTATTTTTCTATATAATTTCTAATATGAAAAGGAATAACCTCACATTTTACACCTTTCTGGTTTAATTCTGTTTTTCTAAGCTAGTTCAATACCAAAAGAGATAAAAGCTATCCCTTCACATCCTTTGAAAGGAAGTTACCCTTCTAATTAATACATAACTTTGAACTAATTCAGAATTATACCATATTAATAGAAATTCATTTTGGTTTTATATTGCCTTAATATTCCATGAAAGCAATTTTTTCAGTGGTACAGTGATGGGACATACCAAAAGGCAACACGGAACTGGATTTTTATTTCAAAACACCCCTTAACTATAGTTGACTATTTCTCTTGACTCCAGTTTATCCCTCGCTCTTCACCTGGCTGTTGTCACTCTGTTCTGACTGGTATCTCTGCCTTCTAAACCAGTGGTTTTCAAACTGTGGGTCGCGACCCACAGGAACTGTGTATTAAAGGGCCGCGGCATGAGGAAGGTTGAGAACCATTGTTCTAAACTATCCTGCACACAATTGACCAGATGAACTCTCCAGAAGTGATTCTCAAAGACCAGCATATGGGAATTTATGAAAGATGCAAATGTTGGCCTTACTCTGAACTGACTGAATCAGTAGCTGTGGAGTTGTAGTCCATAACCAAGGCCTAACAAGACCTCCAAGTGCTTGTGGTGCAGACTTAAGATGGGCGTAAAGCATGGTGGTATAGCATGGTTCCCTGCGATGGCTTTTGCTTGGCATTTAAAGCCCTAGAAAGTCTGGCTCCAGTCTCCTACTCTCTCTCCTTGCACTCTACAGGTACTCAAAGCATTCCTCAAATACTTTGCTGTATTTTGCCTTTCTCCCATTTCCCTTTTCCAAGTTTGGACTATTTCCCCCCAAATCTGTCCCAGGAAATCTGTCTAAGGATATCTGATGGTCTTCTGATAGATCCTGTTCTAGCAGCATTGCTCTAGGAACATCTTCTCTGATCCAAACTCAAGTCTTTTCATCTTCTTCTGTGCTCCAGAAGCAGTTTGTCCCTCTTAGTGCCCATAGCTATTTCTTCCTTTCAATGTAGTTATTTTTGCTCCCATTTCTTTTAAGTATAAACTCCTTGAAAGCAGGGATTAGGTCTTGCTCATCTGCAAGCCCACTGTGTTTAAAATTGACACATGAGAATACAGTAGAACCTCTCTAAGCTGATCACTTACTGGACTATAACAAACCAGGCAACATACAGTGGTGGTCGGCATAAGGAACTTCCACTGAGCACATGTGGCGCATGTCTGGTCTGTGAAAATGAGGTAAAATTATGGAGGTGGTCAACCATGGAGGTTCTACTGTATTTATAAAATGAGTGAAAAGCTGAGAACGAGGAGAAGAAGAAAAAAAAACTATTTTAAAAGAAATGCAATTTTATTACTTTGTATCCTTCTTCTGGGCCTTTGCAACCAGCCCTTTGTCATCCTCTTAGTGCTTGTCGCGTTATGGTTGATGCTTACATGTTTGTTTCCCCTGTGAAATGTTAAGTTCTTAGAAGGGTAGGAATCCTGTCTTACTCATCTCTCTGACTCTAATATTAGGCAAAGTGGTTGGCATATTCTCTTGTTTTTTTAATTGGTTGGCATTTTTTAAATGAATGAGAATATATCCTAACATGAAAGATTAGCTTACAAAATATGCATATGTCATTGTGGAAGTAAGGAAGGGCCTACTCCATTGAGCAATTATGTCATTTACTTTTTTCCCCAAATGTGGCAGAGGTGCCTAAGAAGACCAGTACAAAAGTGGTCATGCCTTTAAGGCCTAGAAGGTTAGATCATTCAAAGGACTATTTTTAGTGCCATGTACCTACTTCCCTTAAATCTTCTACATTTGAAAGAAGAATCTATTTGCTAAAGAGCAACATTAGTGAGCTTAATAAAGATTAATGATGTACACACTTCTTGACCACACTTCTTTGCCGTGGGCAAAGGATAAAACTCAGACTTTCATAGCAAGGGATATAGTATCTTCTTATCTTTAAAAAGATAGAAATAAATACTATGCAAGTATTTCCTCCTTGGCAATAAGGCAGGAGAAATTTTCATTTTGTAATTTGGGAAGAATTAGGAGCATAGGTAATATGCTTATTCATTGTAAATATTTCCAGCTATACCATTTAACCATAATTTAAACAACTTTTTTTTCTTTTTGAGGCAAAGTCTCATTCTGTTGCATCAGGCCAGAGTGCCATGGTGTCAGCCTACCTCACAGCAACCTCAGACACCTGAGCTCCAAGCTATCCTCCTACCTCAGCCTCCCGAGTAGCTGGAACTATGAGCACCCACCATACTGTTTGGATAATTTTTCTATTTTTTAGTAGATACAGGGTCTCACTCTCAATTAGGCTGCACTTGAACACATGAGCTCAAGGGATCCTCCTACCCTGGACTCTCAGAGTGGTAGGATTACAGGTGTGAGCCACTGCACCTGTCCTTAAACAACTATTTTCAATAAGAGTATAGTAATTTCTGCTATGAAATCCTCACTGCCAGCCTATTCTCTTAAATATATATATTTAATATATGATTAAATTAAATCATATCTATATGATTTTAATATAATGTTCTTATATTAAATATTTAATATTCTTTAATATTTTATATTCTTAATTATATTTATTCTTTATAATTCATCTGCTTATTTAATAGTTAAATGTTAATTTAATTCAGATTAAATTATCAAAAAATTCTGGATTAATGGCATTCAAACTAGTGTAGATGGTCTATATTTTCCTTTCCTTTCCTTTGAGCAACAACTTAAAGTTTAATTCTTCTCATGCTACTAAACCAACTTTTTCAAATCCTTTTCCTTTCTTTCTTTTTCTTTTTATTTTTTTTGCATTTTTTTCACCGGAGCTGGGTTTGAACCCACCACCTCTGGCACCTAGGGCTGGCACTCTACTCCTTTGAGCCACAGGCGCCACCCAAATTTAGCCTTTTCCTGAAGGCTAAATAGTAATATTTTAGGCTTTGTAGGTCACATATGGTCTCTGTTGCATATTCTTGTCTTTCTTTTTCTTTTACAGACCCTTTCAAAATGTAAAAAGCATTCTTAACTTACAGGCTGTAAATAAAAACAGACTGTGGATTAGATTTGCTCTATGGGTTGTAGACTAAATATAAATATAAGCAGATGATATATAAAACTTATAAAACAAGGTTCATAGGGTGTCAATAATTGCTCAGATGTTATTACCACTTTTTCCTTATAAGCAAAGTTTTTTTCTATCCGTATCTTATCTACATGATTTTAAAAACTAAAAATGCACAGAGATGGGCTAGAGACGGGCTAAAACTCCACACGGATTTAGAGAACTGCAGCATTTTATTGCTGAAAGAAGTTTTAGAGATTATCTAATTTGAACCCCTTATTCACTTTACAGATCATATCACTAAAAGCTCATAAATAAATATGATTAACTAACTTACAAATACTGGAGGGATAGCAGGCCTTCAAATGAATCTTTATGTAATTCGGTCAAATGATTTTCACTGAGAATTCTGAAAAAGGATAAGGTTATTTGTTATTTCTTTTTTAAGATTTTATTATTGTTTCGGGTTAATCTGAGGGCACAAAGAAATAGGTTACAATGTTTGCATTAGTTAGGTAGAGTTCCTCTTATAATTGTGTACAGCCCCAAGAAGTGTGCCATACACTCGAACTTTGGGCCCATTGAGTGGGAGCACCTCCATCCTCCTCCTTCCCCTCTCCCTGCTCCCTCTTTCTCCATCCCAGACTTTGAATTGATTTGAGTTTTTCTCTTATGTGGGAACGTATCAGATTATCTGCTGGCCTCATGTTAGTATTGAGTACATTGCATTCTTGCTTCTCCACTCTGTGATACTTTACTAAGAAGAATGTGTTTCAATTCCATCCAGATTAATACAAAAGATGTAATGTCCCCATCTTTTTTAATGGCTGAATAGTATTCCATGGTATACATATGCCACAGTTTGGTATATCCATTCCTGGGTTGGTGGCATTTAGGTTGTTTCCACATTTTGCCAATTGTAAATTGAGCTGCGATAAACAACCTAGTACAAATGTCTTTATGATTGAATGATTTTTTTTTTCTTCTGGATACATGACTAATAGTGGGATTTGAGGAATCACATGGGAGATCTAATTTGAGTTTCTTTGAGGATTCTCCATACTTCTTTCCAAAGAGGTAGAATTAGTTTGCAGTCCCACCAACAGTGTAAAGGAAGAGGTTATTTCTAAATAAAAATGCAAACTATTTGCCATATAGGACTAACTCCTATCTGTGGAGGAAACCTGGGTAATGGTGCCAATTGAATACACTCATTCTTATTTAATTTCAAGGTGGCAACATCTGCTTTGTTTTCATTCAAACCTTTTTTCATATTTTCCTTTTTGTGTCCAAATCTCTACACACACACACCCCTACCCACTATTCCCACCAAATTGTATATTTAATGCCTACTCTCTAGATCACAAAATCCCTGTTAGAACCCAACTCTGGTTCTAATCAAGACCAGCAGAACTGCCATTTCCTCATCTCTTTCCCCCCAATTATTTTTTTGTTGTGGTTGTTGCTTTTTTTGAGACAGAGCCTCAAGCTTTCATCCTGGGTAGAGTACTGTGGCGTCACAGCTCACAGCAACCTCCAACTCCTGGGCTTAAGAGATTCTCTTGCCTCAGTCTCCCAAGTAGCTGGGACTACAGGTGCCCGCCAGTTATTTTTTGGTTGTAGTTGTCATTGTTGTTTGGCAGGCCCAGGCTGGATTTGAAATTGCCAGCTCTGGTGTATGTGTCTGGCACCTTAGCCGCTTGAGCTACAGGCACCGAGCCCCACATGTTATTATTAAAGCCCCACATGGACCTATGTCAGGCTACAAGTGAAGTCAGTAGGCTTTTCCCCCCATTTAAAAAATGTTTTGTTTTTTTTTTTTGAGAAATACAATGTGCATAAAATGCATATAACTTAAATGTTCAGTTTAAATAATTGTAAAGCAGGTACCCATGTAATACCATCACGTCAAGAAAGAGTACCATGAGCATCCAGAAGCTCGTGAGGCCCTTTCCAATCACAACCCTCTCTCTGACCTCTGAAGATAACCACTATCTTAACTTTTATAGTAATTTCCTTGTCTTCAAAATATAGTTTTACCTGTTATATGTCAGTCATACACAACATACTTTAGTTTGCCTCTTCCTGAACTTTATATAAATGGAATCATATTACAAGGGGACAAACTTTAATGGAAAATAAAATGACATCTCTATTTTCAAAAACGAAAACTCAGAGATCACCTATAAAAGTTGAACTGATGACACACAAACTACTTTATTTTTCCAAAATAACTTATGTATCTATATTGACTGCTTTAATAAATTAATAAGAAAATGATAAAAACAATTCAAAAGGAAAATGGATAAAGGACAGAAAACTCAAAAGAAACACAAATGTTCACCAACTTTTAACAAATAAAGGTATTTAAATTCAAGAGTAATCAGAAAAATTCAAATTCAGACAGGACCCTTTTTGTTCACCCATCATATCAGCAAAGAGTTGGAGAATACTCAGTGGTAAATTGCTGTCATATTCTGTTGAGTATAGTATAAGTTGGCACAACATTTTTGAGGACAATTAAAATTTAATATCTACATTGTCCTCATATCAACCATTCCATTTCTAGATATCTGTTCTACAGAAATATTTGCCCAAGTTTACAAAGAAGCAGCAATGCACCTAACAAGAAAACTGGACATAGGAGGGTGTCGCCTGTGGCTCAGTGAGTAGGGTGCCGGCCCCATATACCGAGGGCGACAGGTTCAAGCCTGGCCCCCACCAAACTGCAACAAAAAAATAGTCGGGCGTTGTGGCGGGCGCCTATAGTCCCAGCTACTCGGGAGGCTGAGGCAAGAGAATCGCCTAAGCCCAGGAGTTGGAGGTTGCTGTGAGCTGTGATGTCAGAGCACTCTACCAAGGGTGACACAGTGAGACTCTGTCTCTAAAAAAAAAAAAAAGAAAAGAAAACTGGACATAATCTAAACATCCATCCATAGGGGAATTATTAAATAATTCATGCCACATCCATAGTATGGAATCCATAATATGGAATGATGCAAGAGTTTAAATGAATAGGGTAACCCTCTAAGTGCTGTGAAAGAAAAATCTAACATGTATCTTGAAGTGAAAGAATCAAGTTGTAAGATGTTACCATTTCTATAAAACAAAAAACGTAAGGCCACACAAAAAATTTATTTTGCTATATGTAAATATGTATGTAGGCAAATACTTGGGAAAAGGTCTGGAAGGATATGCACCAAACTTAAGAGTAGTGGTGACCTCAGGGACCAGGCATCAGGGCACAAGGAGGGTGTCCATTATACCTGTTATTTTGTTTTTATATATTAAGAGTATAATGTGTATTACTTACACAATAAAAAATACATTTAAATTGCCTCTTTCTTTTAAAGAGAGCACACCAAATTTAATTTTAAAATAATCATAGAATTATAATCAACAGACATTGATTTGAGATGTGGAGGAAGAAATACCTTTCCTTAGAAGTGTTGACCTTAAAATTCTGGACCAGGAAGGATCTTACAATGCAGCTAAATTTTTGTACTCATATCTGGAGAGAATATACTCACAGTTTCTCAGTCCAACGGTATGATTTCCATACATTCTCATCAATGTAAGAAATAGCATTTCCTTGGAAATTTCTGTAAAGAAACACAGGAGATATTCAAATACAGAAAATACTTCCAGTTTTCTCATTTCCAGAGCTATGAGCTTCCTAGTTTGCACAATTAATCAAGAAATAATGTGGGGATTCCTGGAGATTCCAGGTGTCTCTGCAGCAGCCTCTGTCACCCTGTGACCTGCAGGTACTGGGACATCTCGGGAGCTGGGAAATGATGCACAGCCAGAAAGAAGAAGGCGGCACCAAGGATTCTGAGCAGCGTTTGTCTCTGGAGTTGGGCTCTGAGCTACGGCCTGCTCTTCAGCTGTTCCCTTTCCTGGGGATCCTAAGTGTCTCTGCAGCAGCCTCTGTCACTCTGATTCTGCAGAGAATTGACCTGCAGGACACCGGGACATCCCGGAAGCTGGGAAATGCCCAGAGCTGTCTGAGCAGCTGTCTGCCTGCAGCGCCCAGCGTCCCTCCCTCCTGGTGACATTCAAAAGGTCCTCAGGGAAGAATCCAAAGGAGTGTTAACATTCAAGGACATGTCTGTTGAATTCTCTATGGAAGAGTGGGCCTGCTTGGACCCTGCTCAGCAGCATTTGTATGGGGAAGTCATGTTAGAGACCTACAGAAACCTGTTCTTCCTGGGTCTTACTGTCTCTAAGCCAGAACTCATCACCTGTCTGGAGCAAAGCAAAGAACCCTGGAAGGCGAAGACACGCCAGACACTAGTCAAGCACCCAGCTCTATATACTCATTATACTGAAGACCGTTTTCAAGAGTGGGGCACAAATATTTTATTTCCAGGGATGATCCTGACCAGATATCAAAGCTATGGCTCCGAGAATTTAAACTTAACAAAATATTGGGAAAGTGTGTGTAAGTGTGATGATCAGAAAGTATGTTACCGTGGACTTCACCAATGATTAGCAGCTACCTATGGCAAAGTATTCCAATGTAGTAACTCTTTGAACACCTTCAGACAATTGTTAAATCTCAATGGACAAATAATGATATATACCTTAGAGAAAACTTTTAATTGTAAAAGCTATAGGAAAGCCTCTAACTTCTGGTCACATGTTACAGAACATAAGATCACTCATATTGGAAAAAACAGTCCAAATGCAAAGAAGGTAGCCAAGTTTTTCAGTCTTGCTCAAGATTCGATACTGGAGAGAAACTGGACACGTGTGAAAATGATGGCAAATGTCTTAGCCACGGTTCAAAATATCGTAACCATGAGAATTTTGATACTGGAGGAAAAACCTGCAACTATAAGGAATGTGACAAACTTACCAAGCAACACTCACACGTTTCTGGACAAGAAAAAGAATTGATTCTGCAGAGAAACCTTTCAAATGTGAAGAATGTGGCATAACCTTTAACCAGCACTCTCTCCTCTGTAGACATCAAAGAATTCATTCTGGAGATAAACCCTACAAATGTCAGGAATGTGGCAAAGCCTTTAACAAGTACTCAAACCTTTCTGTACATCAAAGAATTCATTCTGAAGAGAAACCCTATGGATGTGAAGAATGTGGCAAAGCGTTTAAACACCACTCACACCTTTCTAGACATCAAAGAATTCACTCTGGAGAGAAACCCTACAAAGGTCAAGAATGTGGAAAATCCTTTAAGTACTACACAAGCTTTTCTAGACATCAAAGAATTCACTCTGGAGGGAAACCCTACAAATGTCAAGAGTGTGGCAAAGCCTTTAACTGTGACTCAAACCTTTCTGTACATCAAAGAATTCATTCTGAAGAGAAACCCTATGGATGTGAAGAATGTGGCAAAGCCTTTCAACACCACTCACATCTTTCTAGACATCAAAGAATTCACTCTGGAGAGAAACCCTACAAAGGTCAAGAATGTGGAAAATCCTTTAAGTACTACACAAGCTTTTCTAGACATCAAAGAATTCACTCTGGAGGGAAACACTACAAATGTCGTCAAGAGTGTGGCAAAGCCTTTAACTGTGACTCAAACCTTTCTGTACTTCAAAGAATTTACTTTGGACATAAAACTTACAAATTTAGAGAATGCACTAAAGCCTTTTTCCTTAACCTCATAGTGAACATAACAGAATTTCTTGTGGAGAGAAACTCCACAAATGTGAAGAAGGGGGCAAGGCATTTACACTGTACTCAACCCTTTCTGTTCATCAAAGTAGTCATTCTTGAAAGAAACTACAGTGGTCAAAATGTGGCATAGACTTTCATTAGTTTGTGAACATTTCTAGACATTTAAGAATTTATTCTGGAGAAAAACCTTTTTTTTTTTATTGTTGGGGATGGAGAAAAACCTTTTAAATATGGACAGTGTGGCAAACTCTAACTCAAATTCAATCCTCACTGTACATAGAGGAAATCACACAGAGAGAAACCCTCCATTTGAAGACTGCGGCAGTGCCTTGACCTGGTGTTGATAGCATGCTAAGCATAGAAGAATTCAAACTGGAGAGTAATCCTACAAATGTGAACAGTGTGGCAATGACCTTAACCAGAGCTCAAACCTTAACATACAAACATTCATATTGGAGAGAAATCTTCCAAATATCGATAATGTGGCAAAGGTTTTCAGTGGTCCTCAGTCTTATTAAACATCAGAGAAACCATAGGAGGAAAAATGGAAACGATGTGAAGATGTGGCAGAGCCTCATGCCAGTATGCACTGTTTTCTGTACACAATAGAATTCATGTGGAAGAGAAAGTCTAAAAAGAAAAAGAAAGAAAGAAAGAATGTGGGGCTATGGGCACAAATAATAAGGCATCTCCTCAGAAACTTAACTTCCTGTCTGTCCAATCTCTTGGAAGATAATATCAGTTATGAATGAATAAATGGATAAAATCACTTTTGTGTCTAAATTATCATATATCAACTTTTGCTCTTCGCAGATGATATGACTGTATATCTGGAAAACACCAGGGATTCTACTACAAAACTCTTAGAAGTGATCAAGGAATACAGCAGTGTCTCAGGTTACAAAATCAATATTCATAAATCGGTAGCCTTTATATATACCAACAGTAGTCAAGTTGAAAAAACAGTTAAGGTCTATATTCCATTCACAGTACTGCCAAAGAAGATGAAATATTTGGGAGTTTATCTAACAAAGGATGTGAAAGATCTCTACAAAGAGAACTATGAAACTCTAAGAAAATAAATAGCTGAAAATGTTAACAAATGGAAAAACATACCATGCTCATGGCTGCGAAGAACCAACATTGTTAAAATGTCCATGCTACCCGAAGCAAAATACAATTTTAATGCAATCCCTATTAACGCTCCACTGTCATACTTTAAAGATCTTAAAATAATAATACTTCATTTTATATGGGATAAGAAAAAACCTCGAATAGCCAAGACATTACTCAGAAATAAAAACACAGCAGGAGGAATCAGTCTACCAGACCTGAGACTTTACTATAAATCGATAGTGATCAAAACAGCATGGTACTGGCACAAAAGCAGAGAAGTAGATGTCTGGAACAGAATAGAGAACCAAGAGATGGATCCAGCTTCTTACCATTATTTGATCTTTGACAAGCCAATTAAAAAAATTCAGTGGGGAAAAGATTCCCTATTTAACAAATGGTGTTGGGTGAACTGGCTGGCAACCTGTAGAAGACTGAAACTGGACCCATACCTTTCACCATTAACTAAGATAGACTCTCCCTGGATTAAAGATTTTTTTTTTTTTTTTTTTTTTTTTTGTAGAGACAGAGTCTCACTGTACCGCCCTCAGGTAGAGTGCCGTGGTGTCACACGGCTCACAGCAACCTCTTAACTCTTGGGCTGACGCGATTCTCTTGCCTCAGCCTCCCGAGCAGCTGTGACTACAGGCGCCCGCCACAACGCCCTGCTATTTTTTGGTTGCAGTTTGGCCGGGGCTGGGTTTGAACCCGCCATGGTGGATTAAAGATTTAAACTTAAGACATGAAACTATAAAAATACTAGAAGAGAGTGCAGGGAAAACCCTTGAAGAAATAAAAAATAATAAATTATCGTATATCATATATATACATGCACACATATACATATACACATACATACACACATGTACTTCCATGACTTTTTTTAAAAAAGTGTAAATATATCCATGAATGACATGTTTGAAAGCAAACTGTTAAATGCCTTACAATCAGTTTCAGCTCTGTGGATAACTTTAAATATTTAGCTTTAACACTGTTCCCTATTCCTCAGCAACAATTTTTTTTTTTTTTTTGAGGCGGTATCTCACTATGTTGCCCTGGGTAGAGTGCTGTGGCATCACAGCTCACAGCAACCTCAAACTCTTGGGTTTAAGCAATTCTCTTGCCTTAGTCTCCCGAGTAGCTGCGGCTACAGGCACCCATAACAACGCCTGGCTATTTTTTGGTTGCAGTTGTCATTGTTGTTTAGCTGGCCCGGGTCGGAATCGAAGCTGCCAGCCCGGGTGTATGTGACCAGGGTCCTACTCACTGAACTACAGGCGCCGCCCCTCAGCAATAATTTTACCTATTTACTTTATAGGTGTATTTTTCCCAGTTGGGGGCAGGGGTAGAAATAAGACAGTCGTCTGCCTAATGCACATTTCCATTTAACCAGAAGCTTTCTGGTTGTTTAATGCTCAGAAATTTAAAAAAATGCCCAAACTGATCTTCTCTCCCTCAAATTGGCTCTGACTGCTGCACTTGTTATATACCACCATCATTATCTTTTTTTTTATTATTAAATCATAGCTGTGTACATTAATGTGATCATGGGGCACCATACACTGGTTTTATAGACCGTTTGACACATTTTCATCACATTGGTCAACATAGCCTTCCTGGCATTTTCTTAGTTATTGTGCTAAGACATTTACATTCTACATTTACTAAGTTTCACATATACCCTTGTAAGATGCACCGCAGGTGTAATCCCACCAATCACCCTCCCCCTGCCCAACTCCCCCCTCCCTTCCCTCCCTTTCCCCCTTCCCTCTATTCTTGGGTTATAGCTTTCATGTGAAAGCCATAAATTAGTTTCATAGTAGGGCTGAGTACATTGGATACTTTTTCTTCCATTCTTGAGATACTTTACTAAGAAGAATATTTTCCAGCTCCGTCCATGTAAACATGAAAGAGGTAAAGACTCCATCTTTCTTTTTTTTTTTTTTTTGGTTCATAATTTTTTTTTTTTAATTTTTTTATTAAATCATAAGTGTATACAATGATATGATTATGGGGCATCATACACTCACTTCATAAACCATTTGACACATTTTTATCCCAGTGGTTAACATAGCCTTTCCGGCGTTATCTCAGTTACTGTGCCAAAACATTTATATTCTACATTTACCAAGACTCCATCTTTCTTTAAGGCTGCATAGTATTCCACCCCCATCATTATCTTCATCATGCAGGACAGAAACCATGGAGTCACATTTGATTTCTCCCTTCCCTATACACATCCTCTCCCAACTCATTATTTGGTCACTAAATCCTGTCCTTCCTTTGTAGTATCCCCAGGACCTTATTCCCACTTCTATCACAAGCACTCAGCTTTAGTCCCTTCTCACTTTACTTCTAAATTTTGCTAGACAAGCTTTCCATTTGGTCTCCCTGAGTTAAGCTTCCCCCTCTAGAGCATGCTATGTATGGATTCTAAAATAATCCCTTTGCCTTTTTTTTTTTTTTTTTTGTAGAGACAGAGTCTCACTTTATGGCCCTCGGTAGAGTGCCGTGGCCTCACGCAGCTCACAGCAACCTCCAACTCCTGGGCTTAAGCGATTCTCTTGCCTCAGCCTCCCATGTAGCTGGGACTACAGACACCCGCCACAATGCCCGGCTATTTTTTGGTTGCAGTTTGGCCGGGGCTGGGTTTGAACCCGCCACCCTTAGTATATGGGGCTGGCGCCCTACCAACTGAGCCACAGGCACTTAATCATTTCTTTCTCTTGCTTAAAAACTTTCCATGGCTCTCCATACCTCATTGCATATAACTTTCAAACTCCCATATCTGATGTTCAAGGTTTTTCATAATCACATTTTCCATTGCTTCCTAACCCAATTCTTGGAAGCAAGACTGGTCTTCTAAATCCCCATCCTTCCTGCAGCCATGCCGTTGCCTAGGCTTTACTCCCAATGTTTCTCTTTAACAGATTATAGATGCTTTTTAAGCCCCAGGCAAAGTTTCAGCTTATCCAGGGAACTTTCCCTGACCTCCACAACTCAATGATTATAGATTCTGGTGAATTACAGCATCTATGGTCTCTATATCTCTTTAGTACTTAATTATAAACCACCTCCCTTTTGATGCCTATTTCTTTTCTTCCTACCTATCATTTTCATATTCTAGAGATAATGTCATACTCTGCCCTGAGTTGGGCACAAAATGGGCACTACATACAGGAAACCAGGTACAAAGATGAGGCCTGGACATAATTAAAGGACTGAATAATGATAATGATAGTTAACATTCATATATATGCTAGGCATTGATACACATGTAAGTATTACATGTACTCCCACGCCTAAAGCTCACAACAATCCTGTGAAATGGTAAGTATCACAATCCCCATTTTAAAGATTAGGAAATTGAGCCACAGAGTGGAATGACTTGCCCAAGGTCACAAAACTAGTAAATGACAGATCTGGGTTGTTGTTGTTTTTGGCCGGGGCTGGCTTTGAACTTGCCACCCTTGGTATATGAGGCTGGCACCCTACTCCTTGAGCCACAGGTGCCACCCAGAGGAATATGCTTCTGTGAAGAGAGTGAAGCAAACTCAGAAGAGTAGAGGGTAAGCAATGATATGATGGGACTAAAGAGAAATGGATAAAGAAAAAAAGAGTCGTCACAGGTAAAAGTTTGGAGAAGGGGCACAATAGTACAAAGGAGAATGAGGATAAGGAAAATCTGACAAGTAAAAGGTAAAAGCAGAAAGTCAACCAATGAAGAAAGCCCACAAGTGTCTCAAGGAAAAGGCTGCCATGTGAGGCAGGATGCAGAGAACGAATGAGGATAAGTGACTTACAAGACGGTGAAGGTGCCATTATAGGCTTCAGGCTCCTGCACAGGCACTCGGCGGAGTCTCTTCTCTGGGCTGAGACCAACACACGACAGTGTCTCATCTCTGCAGGTACAGAGCTCACATATGCTGGTGTTCATGTCGGTGTTGATATTGGCAATCTCTTGTTCCATGTTGTAATTTGGCAACGAATTTTGAGTTACGGTAATGTCCGAGTCGGATATTTGAATTGTAACTTCAGTCGGGATTGGAGGCTGAGTCTGAATCTGGTCTGGATGGGGAGCTGCCATCGTCTCCAGAGCCACAGGATGTTCAACCTCTGATGTAGTTGCTGAAGTTACAACAAATTCCAGGCTCAAAGGTAAAACTGTGATCGTGACACCAGGGGATGTTGTATGCTGGGCTTGATCCTGACCCGGTGTTGGAACTGTTATTTCATAATAGGCTGGAGCTACTATATCCCTTGGTACCTCTAGAGGTTGAGTTGGAGTCTCTTGCATGGTTGGAGAAGGTTTTACCTCTCTAGTTTGTTCTGAAGTCATGGTAAGTTCCTGGTCCAAAAGCTTAACTGTGACCTCAGCTGGGTTTGTCTGCTGAGTCTCCATCTTGTCTAGATGTGGAAGTGTCACATCAAGATGCTGAAGTGTCACCTCAGGATGCGGAACTGTGACTTCAGGATGTGGAAGTGTCGCCGCAACCTCAAGATGTGGAAGTGTCACCTCAGGATGCGAAAGTGTCACCTCAGGATGCGAAAGTGTCACCTCAGGATGAGGAAGTGTCACCTCAGGATGTGGAAGTGTCACCTCAGGATGCGAAAGTGTCACCTCAGGATGTGGAAGTGTCACCTCAGGATGCTCTGAAGAAGAAGCTGTGCTTGTTAGGACTGTAGAAGTTTCAGCCTCTGTAGTGGACACTGGAGTTATGGAAAGCCCCGTAACTATGGGCGATGTTGAATGCTGAGCTTCATCCTGACCTGGTGTTGAAAGTGTCACATCTTGATATACTGGGGGTCGAACTACAACTTCCTTAGGTGGCTCTGGAGGCTGAGTTGGGGTCTCTGGCATGTTTGGAGGTTTAGCCTCCATGGTGTGTTCTGGAGTTACAGTAGATTCCTGGTCCAAAGGTTTAGTTGTGACCTCGGTCAGGTTTGGCTGCCAAGTCTGAATTTGGTCTGGATGTGGAGGCGTCACCTCAGGAAGCTTTAAAGAAGGAGCAGTACTTATCTGAGCTGTAGAAGGTTCAACCTCTGTAGTGGACACTGGTGTTATGAGAAGCCTCAGTTCCAAATTTTTACCTGAGCCACTGGGAGATGTTGAATGTTGAGCTTGATCCTGACCTTGGTTTGGAGGTGTCACCTCTTGATATACTGGTAGTTGTACTACAAGTTCCTTAGGTGGCTCTGGAGGCTGAGTTGGGGTCGTCTGCACAGTTGGAGAAGGTTCAACCTCTGTATTGGACCCTGAAGGTGAGGTTGGTTCCACAACATAAGATGGAACTGGACCTTCAGTCACTTTTGTATTCTGAACCTGAATCTGGTTGGGAAGTGGAAAGGTCACCTCAGGGAGCTTAGGAGGAGGTGGAGTCTCCTTCAGGGTTATGGGATGTTCGACTTCCACAGTGGGTTCTGTAGTTATGGAAAATACTGGGCCTAAAGTCGGAAGTGTGATAATGGGTAATGCTGGAGGCTGAGCTTGATCCTGACTTTGTGTTGGAAGTGTCACCTCTATGTGCACTGGGGGTTGAGCTACAACTTCCTTAGGTGGCTCTGGAGGTTGAGATGTGGTTTCCTGCATGATTGGAGAAAGTTCAATGTCCGTAGTGGGTTCTGGAGTTATGGAAAGCTCCAGGTCCACAGGCTGAAGTGGATTTGGATTTTCATCCTGAACCTGATTGGGATGTGCAAGTGTCACCTCAGGGAGCCTTGGAGGAACTGTAGTCATTGGAGCTGTAGAATATTCAGCCTCCACAGTGGGTTCTGGAGTTACAGTAATTCCCAGGTCCAAAGATTGAAATGTTTCGCTGGGTGATGTTGGATACTGAGCTTGATCCTGACCTTGTGTTGGAACTGTCACCTCCTGATATATTACAGTTTGAGCCACAATTTCCTTAGGTTGCTCTGGAGGTTGAGATGGGGTCTCTTGAATGAATGAAGAATGTTCAACCTCTGTAATGGGTTCTGGAGTTACAGTAAGACCCAGGTCCGCAGACTGAAGTGGGACACTGGGCAATGCTGGACAGTGAGCTTGATCCTGACCTGGTGTTGGAACTGTCACCTCCTGATATATTACAGTTTGAGCTACAACAACTTCCTTTGGTGGCTCTGGAGGTTGAGGTGGAGTCTCTTGCATGAATGACGAATGCTCAACCTCTGTAGTAGGTTCTGGAGTTACAGTAAGTCCCAGGTCCCCAGACTGAAGTGGGACACTGGGCAATGCTAGATAGTGAGCTTGATCCTGACCTGGTGTCATAACTGTCACCTCCTGATATATTTGGGGTTGACCTACAATAACTTCCTTCGGTGGCTCTGGAGGTTGAGGTGGGGTCTCCTGTATGAATGAAGAATGTTCAACCTCTGTAGTAGGTTCTGGAGTTACAGTAAGCCCCATGTCCGCAGACTGAAGTGGGACACTGGGCAATGCTGAATAGTGAGCTTGATCCTGACCTGGTGTTATGACTGTCACCTCCTGATATAGTTGGGGTTGAGCCACAACTTCCTTAGGTAGCTCTGGAGGTTGAGGTGGCGTCTCCTGCATGAATGAAGAATGTTTAACCCCTGTGGTGACTTCTGGAGTTACGGTAATCCCCAGGTCCAAAGGTTGAAGTGTGACCCTGGGCAATGCTGGATAGTGAGCTTGATCTAGACCTGGTGTTGGAACCATCATCTCATAATTCACTGGAGGTTGAGCCATAACCTCCTTAGGGAGTTCTAGAGGCTGAGCTGGAGACTCCTGCTCTGTTGGAAAAGGTCTGACCTCTTCAGTGGACTTTGGAGGATGACCTAAGGCTTCCTGAAGGCTCCCAGATGGTCCAACTTCCTTAAGGGGCTCTGGTGCCTCAGCTGGGGCCTCCTGTTGGACTGAAGAAAGTTCTAGCTCCTTAGGGGGATCTGGAGTCTGAGCCACAGCCTCTTGCTGGACTAGAGAAGATGCAAACACTTCAGGGGGATCTGGAGGTAGGGAAAGGGGATCAGACTGGGTTGGCAAAAATTCACCCTGTTCAGTGGGAACTGCAGGCAGAGTGGCATCTTCCCACTGCGTTGAGGAAGATTCGCCTTTAGAAGTGGGCTCCGTAGATACAGTAACCTCCAAATCCACATGTTTAACTGTGGTGGCAGGCAATGTTGAAAGACTTCTGAAAATTGTAGACAGATCTAGAGGTGAAAATACCTCATCTGACAATGAATGTTCAGCCATTGTAGAGAATCCTGGAGGCTTAGGTGTGTGGAACAGTGAAGGTACAACACTCACAGTGGGTTGTTGAGAAATTGGTGATATTCCTTGCTGGCCTGAAGATGGTTCCTCAGGAAGCTCCTCAGGCTGAGTTGGGACTCCTTGATGGATTGGAGAATGTTCATCCTTTCCAGGGACATTTGGCTGCTGTTGGCCTTTCAAAGGTTCAAACGGTTGAGGGGGCACTGGAGCGTCCATTTGAGATGAAATGTCAACCTCATTAGTGACTTCTGGGGTCGGGGTAACCACATGATCTGAAGGTTCAACCTCTTCAGAAGGTTCTAGAGACAGAGGTGGGGCCTCTTGCTGGGTTACAGAAGGTTCCATATCACTGATTGGCACTGAGAGCTGATCTGTAGCCTCTGCAGTAGGCTCTCCTGATATGGTGACCTGAACATCTGCAGGCCTAACAATGTCATTGGGCAAGTTTGAATGTTGAGTTTGATGGTGCTCTGGAGGTGAAACTGTTACTTCATGATGTTCTGGAGATAGGGTTGATTGCTCCTGCTGGGTTAGAGAAGTTTCTACCTCCTTGGGATACTCTGGAGGTGAAGCCTCTGGCTGGGTTTGAGAAGATTCAGCCACACTGGTATGCTCTGAAGTTATGGTAACCTCCACATCTGGAGGTTTAATGGTCACCTCATGATTTGGTGAAGTTTGAGTTATACTTTCCATAGGGGGTTCTGGAGTTTGAGCTGTGGCCACCTGCTGGATTTGAGAAGGTTCGAGCTCCCCAGGAGACACAAAAGGCTGAGGTGGCTGCTCCTGCTCACTGAGGGAAGGTGCAGCCTCCCCAGGAAAGCCTGGAGACTCGGCTGAGGTCTCTTCCTGGGTGGCAGAAGGTTTCACCTCCTCAGGATGCTCTGGAGGCTGAGTTGGGGTCTCCTGCTGGGTTGAAGAAGATTCAGCCTCTTTGGTAGGCTTTGAAGTTATGGTAACCTCCACATCTGAAGGTTTGACTATAACATTGGGGAAGTAATAATGATGAGGTTGATTCTCACCTGGAGTTTGAACTGTCACCTCATGATTAGGTGGAGTTTGAGCTATATTCTCCATGGTGGTCTCTGGAGCTTGAGTTGTGGCCTCCTGCTGGGCTGTAGAAGATTCAGCCACACTGGTAGGCTCTGCAGTTATGGTAACCTCCACATCTGGAGGTTTAACTGTAACATTGGGCAAGTAATAAAGATGAGGTTGATCCTCACCTGGAGGTTGAACTGTCACCTCATGATTAGGTGGAGTTTGAGCTATATTCTCCATGGGGAACTCTGGAGCTTGACCTGTGACTTCCTGCTGGATTTGAGAAGGTTCAGTCTCCCCAGGAGACACAAAAGGCTGAGGTGGCTGCTCCTGCTCACTGGGGGAAGGCTCAGCCTCCCCAGGAAAGCTTGGGGACTCAGTTGGGGTCTCCTCCTGGATGGCAGGTGGTATCACCTCCTCAGGATGCTCTGGAGGCTGAGTTGGAGTCTCCTGCTGGGCCGAAGAAGATTCAGCCTCCGTCATAGGCTCTGAAGTTATAGTAACCTCCACATCCGGAGGTTTACCTGTCACCTCATGATTAGGTAGAGTTTGAGTTATACTCTCCATAGAGGACTCTGGGGTTTGAACTGTGGCCTCCTGCTGTATTTGAGAAGGTTCAATCTCCCCCGGAGACACAAAAGGCTGAGGTGGCTGCTCTTCCTCACTGGGGGAAGGTCCAGCTTCTGCAGGAAAGCCTGGAGACTCAGTTGGGGTCTCCTCCTGGGTGGCAGAAGGTTTCACCTCCTCAGGATGCTCTGGAGGCTGAGTTGGGGTCTCCTCCTGGGTGGCAGAAGGTTTCGCCTCCTCAGGATGCTCTGGAGGCTGAGTTGGGATCTCCTGCTGGGTTAAAGAAGATTCAGCCTCTTTGGTAGGCTCTGAAGTTATGCTAACCTCCACATCTGGAGGTTTAACTGAAACATTGGGCAAGTAATAAAGATGAGGTTGATCCTCACTTGGAGGTTGAACTGTCACCTCATGATTAGGTGGAGTTTGAGCTATATTCTCCATGGGGGACTCTGGAGCTTGAGCTGTGACCTCCTGCTGGATTTGAGAAGGTTCAGCCTCCCCAGGAGACACAAAAGGCTGAGGTGGCTGCTCCTGCTCACTAACGGAAGGCTCAGCCTCCACAGGAAGGCCTGGAGGCTGAGCTGGTGTTCCCTGCTGTGTCGCAGAAGGTTCACCCTCCTCAGGGTGCTCTAGATTTTGAGCTGGGCCTTCTTGTTGGGTTGGGGACAGTCCAACCTCCTCAAAAGGTGAGACCTCTTGTTGGGTTGAGGAAAGTTCCACCTCTTCAGGGTGCGCTGGAGGCTGAGCTGGGGCCTGCTGCTGGCTTAAAGTAGGTTCAATGTTGTTACTTGGCTCTGAAGTTAGTGTAAGATCCAGATCTACAGGTTTAACTGTGACTTTGGGCAAGACTGAATGATAAATTTCAGCCCGAGTTTGAGATGGAACATTTACCTCATGATGTATCACTGGCTGAGACACATCCTCTTCAGTATTAGTTGGCTGCTGAGCTGAGGCCTCCTGCTCTGTTAAAGAAGGTTCTGCCTGCTCAAAAATCTGTGGAGCCTGAGCTGGGGCCTGCTGCTCAGTTAAAGGTTCTACTTCCTCAGGGTACTCTTCTAGGGTTTCTTGATGGAGTAAAGAGGATGGGATCTTCTCAGGGGTCTCTGGATTTCGACTTTCATCTTTTACATTCAACTGAGAAAGTTCACCTTGTGCAGGGGCGTCTTGAGCCACCTCTGGGTTTCTCGCAAATCCCAGAGGTATGCTGCCAGGGTAAAGTAAATCCATACTTTGATCTGTATTATCGTCATTCTGCAGAATTTGTTTGTAAGACCGAGATTTTGATTCAAATTGGTCTAGAGCTCCAGCAACAACTTTAGTGAGCTGTGGATGTTGAGCTAGATCTTCCTTTAGGTTCTTTGGTGAAACAGTGAATGTTGTTGGTTTTGAACTGTGACTATCTAGAGGTGGAACAAGTATTTCAGATGCCTGGTGACCTGTAACCTCATCTGGACTTACAGTTTGAATCTTCCTTATGAGTTGAGGACGCAGAGTTCGGACTCGATTCTGATCCCAGCCGGGCGTTGGAACCACCTCTGGAAGCCTTCTTCGTCTCCTTAGCTTATTCCTCAGAAGCCGACGACGTAGAATAGTAAGCCTATCTGGCCCTTGAAGTAGCTCTTGAGCTGAATCCCTGTCCAGGAATGGAGCCAAATTCTCAGGCAACTCCTGAGGTGAAGCCAACAAGTGGGAAGGAGCAGAAGACCCCAGGTAATCAAAGTCCCCAGGATCTGCTGGGGGTGTAGGCACATGAGGGGATTCGGGTGAGAGATCGGAAGAGAGGGAAGACCAGGGCTCTTTCGGCCCTGGGGATTCGGAGGTAGGCTGGACCCTGTCCCGGGGCCACCTCCAAACAGGAGCTGCCTGTATCAGCAGCCACAACAATTGCCCCGTGAGAAGGACCCGTGGGGTCCACAGTCGCAGTAGGGACATAATGTCCAGAGGCTCCGGCGCCAATGAGAGCCGGAACTCTTATGGCAGCTGCGCAGCGCGAGCACCCACGGCAACTGAGTGCCCCGCCCCCACCCTTTATCTAGGACAACCTTTGTTTACGCAGCAACCTTTATTAAGCTCGGGCTGGCTCCATGCCACCAGGGTGAGCTTTTGCCCACAGTCCCTGAGCCCAAACCCCTCCCCACAGAGATACAACTGTCTCACACCAGAACATCCCTCCCGCCCTTAGCAGAGCAAGATTTCGGCCACAGACTAGGGTAGCCCCAGGACTCCAGCAGCCCATTATGGTAGGGGCGCCGGAGCTTCCCAAGGACGTCACAGGGCCTCGCCTCTTGGCACATTCAGAAGTGCTAGCTCGGTTCTGGCAGCCTGAACTCGTCTTCCTCCAAGCTGAAATCCCAGAGATATTCTTCTTCCCCCAGGAAGTACTGATTCCAAGAAACACAATTGACCTGCAAAACGATCACCAGTTGGACACCAGGGCCGGGAGGCTGCTGCGGGGTGCGCGGACTTGGCTGCGGCAGCTGCGGCGGCGGCGGCGGCAGCGGCGGGCTGTGCTCTGGCCTGAGCGCCCAGCGCCCAGCGCCCTCCCGCGGGGCTGCCGGCCTGTCTGCACTGTCCTCAGGTGCACTGGCCAGGCACCTCTTCGCTTCGTGGACACCTGGGGCTTCCGCCTGTCCAGCCTTCCTAGGCCCAACTGCTGGGGAGTCTGGCGTCAGGGGGCGCCACGGAGCCAGGGGGAACGGCGAGGCGCTGGCGGGAGCCTCCTGGCGGTGCTCCCCCTACCTCCCACCTCCCTGCGCCCGGCCCCGAGGCTGGGGCTTTGGAGCAGGCAGACCCGGAAAACATTAACTTTTGGGCCACGTGCAGAATAGCATCATCTACATGGACATTCCTTCCTCCTACCATCTCAGAAAACCTTTGATAACAAATTGAGAAAATGCAGATGATCTTTCCAACAGATGAAATCGCCAATACTCAAGCTTTTAGAAAAGGAAAGAGGAAAAGGACAGAGACAATGAACTCAGAAAATGCAAATAATGACCTGGATAACGGACAGAGAGACCCATATTCGGGAAATGCCTTTCTGCCCGGTGAGATCTCCAGTGAGGATGAAGAGCCCTTAGCAGAACTGTCTAAGGAGGAATTGTGCACCAAAATAAAAAGCCTGAAAGAAAAACTAACCAACACGAAAAGAAAACAGCGGACTTCGACAGTCTTTGGTCATGCTTCAAGTGTTACCACAGGCAGTCACCCAGTTTGAGGAGCTGGTTGGTATGGCAGAAGCCCTGCTTAAAGGTGTGGGAACCACGTCTACGTCTGCGTCCACCCTCTGGAGAGCAACAAACAACTCCTCCCCAGATTCATTTACTTCAACATGCAGTAACTCTAATGCTAATTGCAGTTCACCAGTTTCCTTGAAGGCTGAGGAAGAGCATCAGGCTGATAAGAAGCAGTTCAAGATTGAGAAATGGCAGATTGCCCGTTCTAATAAGAGCAAACCTCTGAAGTTTATTAATGACTTAATGCAAGTGCTATACACAAATGAATATATGGCCACACACAGCCTGACGGGAGCAAAATCCTGTACTTCAAGGGACAAAGCCGGAAAACCAGCTATGAATCAGAATGAAGTTCAAGAAATCATAGGAGTAACAAAACAATTATTTACCAATACGGATGATGTTTCAATTAGGAGAATGATAGGGCAAAAGCTAAACAACTGTACCAAGAAGCCAAATTTAAGCAAAAATCCTAACTCTCGGGATATTAACTAGATTATTTTGGTATTACAGGTATCTGTAACAAAGCTCCTTCAGTTCTAAATCTAGCATTGGATTTTGTGGAGAATCTGCAAACTTCCTGGCAGTGAGCAGAGACAGACATCTGCAGTGACAAGCTGTAAGACATCGTATCATCACTGGGCTCCCTGAGGGACCAACAAGCTCGCTGAAGAAGCTGCATGTAGGTAGAATCCCTCCTAAATACCACTGATGCATCAGACCAGAGAATTTCTCCCAATCAAATAAGCATGCAATATCATTTTTTGGAAATATGCATTTCCTGATCCCCCATACTACTCTGTACAGCTAACTTAACTGGATAGTCAGAATTCTTATCATAGCAACAAAAATTTCAATCTTTAAGATTATTCATTGTCCCAACTGATCATTATACATTTATTATTATCAATGACTCCTCTTTAGAGTTTTTGAATCTTAGTGTAAGTACATGTTTGGAAAAGTAAACAGTGAAATAATCGATGTTCACAAATATGACAGCAACAAATTCAGATAATAATGAAAATCTGATAATCATGACTAACAAGTAATAAGATTTTAGCAATAAAATTATAGAATTATTCCATTATCTAAAAATGTATAAAATAGGAATATGAAAAAAATCTTGCAGGTGTCAAGATTTTTTTATTTTAATATGACACTAACATACACACACACACACACACACACAAATCCAGGTTTGGGGGATTGTTAAAACAATGCATTGATTTTCAGAATTTTCTTTTTGTTTGTTTACCAGACATGTTTTAACTTTTTATTGCCCAAAGTATATTAACTACATATGTGGAATATAAAACATCAATATCGCCTAAGACATCCTATAGAAGATATAACGTCATATCTATTTGGTTGACTATGTTGCTAAACTGCTTAGTTTTAGCTGATTTATTTTAATCACAGCAGAAGAAAAATGAGTTGAAACAATCATATGGGTTGAATAATCACACACACAAATCATTTTGTAAATCAATAGAAGATTAAACACCCAAAGCCTTCCTGCAGGTCAGGTTGTCATACAAGATAACTCTACAATGAGAAGCCATGCTTCTTCACTGCACAAGGTCATGTTTAAACTTGGAAAAGAGAATGCTACAATAGTTACAAAGTTCAATATCCCAGATCCAGGGCACATTCCATAAATGTTGCTTGATAACAATGTAGTTGTATAAATTAAATGTTCTTAAAGAAATAACTTACGTAACATTTGCTACTTTTACTTAACCGTAAATAAATCCCACTGAAAAGATAAAAAAACATGAGCACCAGTTAGGGCGGCAGACAGAACACACATTTGTTCCATTGGTTAGTTACTCTAAAATGTTGCCATTTCTGCTCAACTTTCAGTATCCTTTCTTCCATGTTTGACAATTAATTCACCACTCTATCATGTAGGGGCTGCCATGGAATCAGAGATGACTCTGAAATTTCTGTAGGAAGGGTTTTAAGAGTTGAGCAATTCAACTTAGCAGAGAAGGTATTGCTGCAAGTGAATAGCCCTTTAGGTCAGCAATGGGCAAACACAGTCAATAATCTAGAAGTAAGTAGGCCGCTTTTCAGAGGTCTATCCTGTACGCACACATGGAGAAAGACACATAGTGTGTTAAAGTCAGCATGTTAAATAATTATCTTCAAATACTACTATAACAGAACCCAAGTGAATTATTTCACAACTCTTCAGTGTGTATCACTCTTAGGAAAATGTGGAACTCTGAGAGTATTTCTGGTGCTTTTACTAAAGTCCTGGCTCTTGGCTCTGACCCCTTATTTGAAGTTTGGAGAGCAGAAGTGAGGACTGTTAGAATTCTAATATGGTTGTGGACACAGGAGAGAGGTTTGTCTCTCTCACTTGGAGATAAAATAGTGCTTCGTCTTTTTCCCAGAATCTAGCATATGACTTGGTACACAGTAATGGTTTTAAAGTTGGAGGTGATTCCAAGATTTACCTCATTTAGAGATGACCTGTTGTTAGAATCAGATTTCTGGAATTGGTGCTGACTTTCTTCCTTCCTCTCACATTTCACAGGAAATGAGTATTCTTTTTTTTTTTTTGAGTCAGAGTCTTACTATGTGGCCCTCAGTAGAGTGCCGTGGCATCACAGCAACCTCAAACTCTTGGGTTTAAGCGATTCTCTTGCCCCAGTCTCCCGAGTAGCTGGGAAGAAACTAGTATTCTTAAAGTTTGACATTTTCTTTACTGGTTTTATTTAAATAGAATTATAATAATTTACCCTAAATAGAATAAAACTTCAAATACTTTTTCAGACTTCAACCACTTTCTCTTTCACTCCCTTCTTCAAAACAAAACACTTTGCAACTCTGGAGCAAGTTAAATAATCAAAAATCTAGCCCCAAATTAAGTTCCCCTGACACAAAACACATTTTTGGTTCCTTAAAAAAAAATCTCATACATAGTAAATAATGATAACTTTAGAAATTACTTTAGCAACTTAATCCCTAATTAAGGGATTTCACATACAGTTATGCATTGCTTGCCATGTGAGGAGGAGCTTGAAAAATGCATCATTAAAAAAAATGCAATTATGGGGAAAGGGCCAAGGAAGGGGAAGGGAGGGGGGAGGTTTAGGTGGAGGGAGAGTAATCGGTGGGACCACATCTAGGTGCATCTTAGAATGGGTACAGGTGAAACTTACTAAATGCAGAATACAAATGCCTATATACAGTAACTAAGAAAATGCCATGAAGGCTACGTTGAACAGTTTGATGAGAATATTTCAGATTGTATATGAAAGCAGCACATTATACCCCTGATTGCACTAATGTACACAGCTATGATTTAACAATAAAAAATAAATTAATTAAAAAAAATGCATTAGGCAATTTAGTTGTTGTGGTATAGGTGGTATATGTGTATCCTGTTATATACCCAGGCTATATGGTATGGCCTATTGCTCCTAGGTAACCAATCTGTACAGTATGTTATGGTACTAAATATGGCAGGCAACTATAACACAGTGGTGAAGTATTTGTGTATCTAAATATAGAAAAGATACAGTAAAAATATAGTAGAAAAGATTTTTAAAAGGTACACCTGTATAGCCTTGTTATATTTTTATGAGATTACCATGACATATGTAGTTTATTGTTGACATAAGCTTGTTAGGTGGCACATGACTGTAATTGATTTACAGAAAGGATCTTCAGCAAAATATTCCATCTAAGATAAGTAGATGTTGAACTCTAGGTAATAAGCTACATTAGAAAGGCATAATAGTTTTTAAAAGCTATAGCATAATCACACTTAGGTCAATAATTACTTTCTGCTCAAATTCCTGGGATCCTGTTTTAGGGGAGTTAAAAAGTCTTCTCTTCAAGTAGCCTAGAATCCCTAACCCCAGGTGGGAGAGACTAACTGAGACCTGCTCGTCACACTTGGGGGGGTGGGGGATGGGGATATCGAGCATCAGCAAAGAAGGCCCAGATCGGGGCGGCACCTGTGGCTCAGTGAGTAGGGCGCAGGACCCATATGCCAAGGGTGTCGGGTTCAGGCCCAGCCCCAGCCAAACTGCAACAAAAAAATAGCCGGGCGTTGTGGCGGGCGCCTGTAGTCCCAGCTGCTTGGGAGGCTGAGGCAAGAGAATGGCTTAAGCCCAAGAGTTAGAGGTTGCTGTGAGCCGTGTGACGCCACGGCACTCTACCCGAGGGCAGTACAGTGAGACTCTGTCTCTACAAAAAAAAAAAAAAAAAGAAGGCCCAGATCTGTCAGCAAACTGTGAGTTACGTGGGATATACCCTTAAAGATGGACAGAGATGGCTCACTGAGGCCAGGGAGCAGACTGTACTTAAGATCCCAACCCCAACAAACCCCAGGCAAGTGCGAGACTTTTTGGGGTCTGCAGGGTTCTGTTGACTTTGGGTACCAGGCTTTGCTGAAATTGCAAAACCCCTCTATGAAGCCATGAGGGAGGGACACCCCTTCAAATGGACAACAGAAAGAGAACTTAAGACTGCTCTGCTCTCTTCCCCCACTTCCGGACTCCCTGATATTACAAAACCATTTCATCTCTATGTAGATGAACATAAAGGGATAGCCCTGTCTCCTGGGATGTGTCCCTATCTCCCGGAGTGTGTCAGAACCCTCCCCATTCCACCCCCCACCCTTCTGGCTGTTGAGATTGGCGGGACCCTATCAGCTTTAAATTCTAGTATAGGCATAAGAGATAACCAATCCAAAGGCCATGCTTTGCTTCCCACGCCCCTCACCCCATATCCACCGCATAAAAACCCCCACCCACGACGAGTACACGGCTCTAGGCTCTAGGTCTCACCAGCTGCATCTGGGGGAAGGCCGACCACCTTGGCTCGAGCCTGAATAAATGCCCTCATGTGATTTGCATTGGTGTCCAGCTCTCTCTTGGGGATTCCGATTCTCGGATGCAACGCCATAATGAGACATTCTTTTGGTTTCTAAAAGCAGAAAATAAGGGCATTTTCCTGGAAATTTCCTCATCTCACATTTTAATTTTTAACATAACTGTAAGGACCAAGTTAACTCCATTTTTTTTTCTTTTTTTTTTTTATTGTTGGGGATTCATTGAGGGTACAATAAGCCAGTTACACTGATTGCAATTGTTAGGTAAAGTCCCTCTTGCAATCATGTCTTGCCCCCATAAAGTGTGACACACACTAAGGCCCCACCCCCCTCCCTCCATCCCTCTTTCTGCTTCCCCCCCCATAACCTTAATTGTCATTAATTGTCCTCATATCAAGATTGAGTACATAGGATTCATGCTTCTCCATTCTTGTGATGCTTTACTAAGAATAATGTCTTCCACGTCCATCCAGGTTAATATGAAGGATGTAAAGTCTCCATTTTTTTTAATGGCTGAATAGTATTCCATGGTATACATATACCACAGCTTGTTAATCCATTCCTGGGTTGGTGGGCATTTAGGCTGTGCCTTGGATTCTTTAAAGGAATTATCCACAATGTCATGAAAGCTCTGATTTGGCTCCTAGATGACTTGGGCGACCCCTGCTGGCAGCCTGTGAAATCAGGCGTGCCCACCACTAAACCAAAAGACAGACCCTCACTCCTAGATCCTGTATAAATGCCCTGTAGACTGTGTGGTCTGTGGGTGGTAGGGTATAATCATGGCTGTGAAGGCATGGAGTTTACTCTTATTGTTATTATTTTCTTTATTATTGTTATTTAAATGGAGGTATTAGAATGCAGGGGATGTATCCTACTAGCTAATAACCATTTAAGTTGCATTTGGGAGCTTTCAGGACTTGACAACAGCTTTTCAAAACCTCAGGCTGTTAAACCCCCTACTGGGTTAATGTGGCAGAAAAAGACAAGAACGACACCAGCCAATGACTTTTTGTACAGTGCTGTATCTTGAGCATCTGGAAGAGAGAAAGGGAAACAGATTCTTTCAGAAAATCCAATTAGAGAGAGAAGGAAATATGCTTTGCTGAGAGAGAGGGAGGGAGGGAGGGAGAGAACAGGTTCTCCCCAGAGGTAAAAGTCTCAATATTGACAAAGGAAAATCCTATATTACTTTGACTTAGCTCAGAAAACCAGTGTTTCTAGATGCCTTCTCAGGAAACAAACAGTGCAGGTGAACAGGAAATTGTTTTCACCCACAATTCAATTTAGACAATAACAAATATGATGGTTTTAAAAACATCATGAGAGGGAATACAAAAGCTTTTCGTGATTCCTTCTAGAAGCATGGGAGCCACATTCTCCCTCTGACTTGTTTATCGATTTTGAATGAACTGGGGAATCTGGAGTGATTTGGGAAATCACCCTTCACTTTTAGGGACCACATCCGGTATGAAAAATAACCCCTATTCTTAGCTGTACAGTTCATCTTTTTTTTTTTTTGTAGAGACAGAGACTCACTTTATGGCCCTCGGTAGAGTGCCGTGGCCTCACACAGCTCACAGCAACCTCCAACACCTGGGCTTAAGCAATTCTCTTGCCTCAGCCTCCCGAGTAGCTGGGACTACAGGCGCCTGCCACAACGCCCGGCTATTTTTTGGTTGCAGTTTGGCCGGGGCCGGGTTTGAACCCGCCACCCTTGGTAAATTGGGCCGGCACCTTACCAACTGAGCCACAGGCGCCGCCCCTCCTTAGCTGTACAGAAGCTTTTCAGTTTAATGAAGTCCCATAACTAGTACAACCTTTCTAGAAGGAAGTATGGAGAAACCTCAAAGCACTCAAGCTAGACCTCTCATTTGATCCTGCAATCCCATTACTGGGCATCTACCCAGAAGGAAAGAAATCCTTTTATCATAAGGACACTTGTACTAGACTGTTTATTGCAGCTCAATTTACAATCGCCAAAATGTGGAAACAGCCTAAATGCCCACCAACCCAGGAATGGATTAACAAGCTGTGGTATATGTATACCATGGAATACTATTCAGCCATTAAAAAAATGGAGACTTTACATCCTTCGTATTAACCTGGATGGACATGGAAGACATTATTCTTAGTAAAGCATCACAAGAATGGAGAAGCATGAATCCTATGTACTCGATTTTGATATGAGGACAATTAATGACAATTATGGTTATGGGGGGGAAACAGAAAGAGTGAAGGAGGGAGGTGGGTGGGGCCTTGGTGTGTGTCACACTTTATGGGGGCAAGACATGATTTCAAGAGGGACTTTACCAACAATTGCAATAAGTGTAACCTGGCTTATTGTACCTCAATGAATCCCCAACAATAAAAAAAAAAAGAGAGAGAAAAAAAAAGAAAAATAACCCCTACCCTAGTTGTTGCTTAGCATTTCATCACACCTTGACTTTGTCTGTTAATCTGTTAAGTTGTCTCTTGTCCAGACCAAATACACTCTTGTGTATTAAAAGCTCTTTGTGACACTATTTGTATAGCTCTTTGTGACGTTATTTGTATAGAAATTTTAAACATGTACAATTTACCTGGATTTAGAGGATTATAAATAAAACAACCTCCCCCTCCAGTTTTCCTCATTAAGGGGATCATATTGTATTAGAATATGCATTTCATTATGACATATTATGTTTTATTGTGTTTATAACAACTCCAAGGGGGGGCATTCTCACAGCACTCGTGGAGGTCTAGCTGTGGGACTCCTGTTATAGGCAGGCATCTCTTTTTCATTCGTTAAAGGGGTCATTTGGCTTTTCAATATAACTTGTATTAGTGCAATTATAGGAAACAAAAATCTTTAAACACTGAACCAGACAGGTTGTTCTTTAACAGCTGGAGAAAGACTTGCCCATACCCCATACACTCTACCTTCGTGTAGCTGAAACCCCTTTCTGTATAAATGCACATAAATAATACATTGCACATACACTGTATATGCAAATGCTCCTCCCAGAGACGTTCTTTTCTCTGAGTGGACAAAGGAAATGGACCTCATGGTGATCTTTGAAGACCATTTACAGTTATAACAGCCTATGTTTTCTACAAGAACACACAGTCATATAAAATTTAAAAGCATGCCTCGAATATGGGTGCTGATGCTGCTAAGGAGAGCTGAGGTAATGGAAATGCCCCTGTGATCGTTGAATTTCTTAGCCCCCGATTACCTTTGGAAAATGTGTCTGGGTCAGGCAGCTTTCTGAGCCCATGGAGGCGGGATGGTGACATGGGAAGGCACTGGCTAGGATTCAGCTCACTTGTCTCCCAGGCCCAATTCTACTGCTTGTTATCTGTGGGACCCTGCACAAGTGCCTGAACGCCTCTGGGTCTCCCTTCAGGCCTCTTTAATGAAGATGAGGTGATCTTCCTCCTAGCTGTGCTACAAGGATTAATAATAATATGCTAGAAGGATCCTGGGACTCAGTAATTGACTTCAGTTGTCATTAATAACACACCTCAACTCTATTACTCTTGGATTTGGAATTAGGGAGGCCTAATTCCAGATCAGGATGGGTACTTTATTTCACGTGCCCTGTGAAAGGGCTCACAGCTACTTACCTGATAGAATGCTTTGTCCCCACATGCCCTTGCTGTCACACACACACTCATTTACCACACTCTTAACTACCACACTCTAGTAAGTGCTCTCACAAATATGCACACTCACTGCTTCGCTCTGTGCATACATGTACACACACCCACACATCCCAGGCTGAAGTGAGCCCTTATACAGTCCCCACCCAGGTGGGGAAAGGAACAGCCAAGTGCCATGGATTTGGGACTAGCTTCCAAAGTTTCAGTGTTCTCTGGTGCTTTAGAAATCTGACCCCAAACTAACTCTGCTTAAAAAAAAAAAAAAAAAAAAAATTGTTACTCTAACAATCCCTCCTTTCTCTGATAACCTCATAGAAAGTTCAAGATTCTAGGAAGGAAATGGAAGAAAGGTGTTTTACAATTGCTGAAAAACCACTGTTTACTTAAAGGTGCATGTTTTGTTTTTCCAGTGACTAATTTGGTTCTCCTGGGAGGGGACAGAACCTAACCTGTGTGGTGGGATTTTTTGCAGTAAAACCATTTCCCAGCTGTATTGAGGGTATTATGGGGTGCTGTGGGCTGGAGTACATCTCCCCAGGTTTGGGTGACGAGGGCAGGAACCCTCAGGAGTCCTTGTGCAGCCACTCAGCCTGTGCTGAGCTCTGCTGTAGCCAAGGCCCTGTTCTAGACCTTGTAAGGGTCAGAAACATGAGGCCGCCCCTGCCTCCACCCCTGTCCAACAAGGAGCAAGGAGGAACAGACCATAAGGCTCCTGATGTCTGGAACACAGGAATTCTTCACCTAGCAGGTGCTGCCGGAGATGCTCAGAGAAGGAGGCATACAGGAGAAGGCATTTGAGCTCATCTTTGAGGGAATAGCATAATTTCCATGTGTGTAGGCAGGTTAGGGGTGATGGAGAGGGGGAGTCCAGGTCAAGGGCATGACCAAAGCAAAGCAGGAACGTGGCCCATTGCAAAGTATATTCACAGAATAGAGAGCGCCTGGTTTGGATGGAGCAGTCTGTCCCAGCTGGTGGTGGGAGATAAGGTGTGTAAGCTCACCTGACACTAGATGACAGCAGTCTTGACACCTGCTCTGCACTGTCTTCTGGGTGCTGGTTTTTGGAAGACAAATCTGACGATATTTATGTATTTTATCTGAATGCTGCATCTGTGGTTTTGCTTTATTATGAAGCATTTAAATTCCTCTTCCTATTAACCTGACTGTGGTCGTGTTCAATAGCCAGAGTTTGTCCCATCATTGTCAAGGAGAAGAAAGCATTATACTCACTCGGGGCTTTGGGCTGGAAGCCTGCTAAGGGTAAGGAGGTAGGCCTGCCTCCTCACCACTCACTTGCTAGTATTACAAGGGGCTAGGAGACAGGACTGTTCCTGCCTGGCTGTGTGGCTTTGGGAACTCTGGGTCTGGCAGATGGTTAAAATGGAATCTTGTTTTCTATAGGCCCTTTACAGGTACCTGTAGCTTGTTGAACCTGGGCGGACACACGTCTGGTCCTCCGTTTTTCTTCTTATCCCTTGGCATCGGGTGTGCGCCTCGACTGGCTTCTCCAGGGGCCCTTGTTGGACAGAGATGAAGACAAGCCATCCCTGCTCACCCCCCGGGACTACATTTGGTCCACAGGAAGCATTCTTGCATCCTTGCCACTGATGAACTCCAGGAGCATAGGCTATTCCTCTAGCCTTGCCCATCTAGCAGGGAAGGAGCAGAGTAGGACAATGAGACCCCACTCAGCATGGGGCAGGAGGCTTCAGTCCTGCATGTCTCTCTCCTGACTTCAGGGTAGACGTTTCTAAGCTCTCTGAGTAGTACCTCCATGAAAATACCTCCTGTAAGATGGTCAATCTCACTACTCTCCCGGAAGGGCTGGGATGGGGACTCACTCTATGGTGGTAACACTCTCCAAAGAGATCTCTCCACCAGTCTTATCACACCCTCCTTTTCTGAGCCCTGATGGAGATGGGGACCTAAAAGCCCTAAGGCAGGTTCTCAAAGCCATTGTCTGTGTGCGTCTGGACCTGGGAGGTGATGCAGAGTGCATGCTTCTTTAGTGTCTGATAGTCATTGTGCTGACACCTCAGTTAGAGGTCCCACTCCTGTGTACACACACATGTACAGGCAGACACACATGAATGTATGTAAACATGCACATCGGTCATGCAGGCCGTCTGTTCAGACAGCAGTTTTAGTGCTCACTTTGTGGGAAGATAGAGGGGCTTCTACTTTTTCACTTGGTTTCCTTTAGATTCAATTTTAAATACAGTCGTGTATATAACAATATATATATATATTTTTTTAAATCTTATTTGTTGTTTTATTAACATAATAATTTATATCTTGGGGAATTTTCCATATCAATACACAGTTTCTTCATCCTTTTTTACAGACTTTTCAAATGAAATAGTAGCTCAAAAAGCCAGCCAATTCATTTCACAACCCTCTTACTACCATCACTACAAAAACACAATATAGTTGTAATAAGAAATCTTTGAAATTTCAAGTTTTTCTAATATTTGCATTACATCTTTAAAGAATTTTATTAAAGTATAAAATAACCACAAAGAACTGAACAAATCAAAAGTATACAGCTTGATGCATCACCGTCAAGTGAACACACCCTTGTACCTACCATCTAGGTCAAGATATAAAAGACTAATAACACCTAACCTATCTGATGTTTTAATATTTTACACCTTATTAGTTATTATCTAGGAAATACATTACAGAAAATAAATAGCATTGACTTCCTAAACTTTCATTTAGAAAATAGTTTGGGAAGTTATGCTTTCTTATATTCCTTTTCAAATAACTTGACTCTTGTTATTTTTTGTTTAAAACTGTAATCAGTTTAATTAAATACAAATATAAACATATGAATAAGAATTAAAAAATAGGCCAGGCTTGGTGGCTCCCACTAGTAATCCTAGCACTCTAGGAGGTCTGTGTTATGTCGGATGCCTGTAGTCCCAGCTACTCAGGAGGCCGAGGCAACAAGGTTGCTGTGAGCTATGAAGCCAGAGCTCTCTACCTAGGGCAACGGAGTGAGACTCTGTCTCAAAAAAAAAAAAAAAGAGTACAGACTCTGAAACCAGATTGCTTGGATTTGATTACAAGCATTGTAACTTTGAGAAGTTAAAGTTTTTCTGCACCTAAAATTCCTTATTTATGAGTGAAAATAATAACAATGCCTGGTTCACAGTCAGTGCTCAGTTAAGAGAATTAAATAAGTATATATTTATAAAGTACTTAAAACACTTTACAGCATGTAATATGAAAAAAATTAGCTGTTGTTAATTAACTCTCTACTTCCCGCACAAGGATACGTGTTTACCACCCTATTACTCTACATGTAGTAAAATAGATATGAGTACTGTGATTTTTTAAATTTTATATTAAATGGGATCATGGTGTAAGTATTCCTTTGCAATTTACTCTTTACATTAAACATTTCTGAGATTGATTCGCACTGATACTACATATATGCAGCTATTATTCATTTGTGTTCAATTCTGTACAGTATTCCATGATATAATTTAACAGAAGTATTTACATATTCCTATTGATGAACACTTGGATTTTTTCCAGTTTTTCGCTATTATGAAAATTCAATTATAAACATGCTTGAACATGTCTCCTAGTAATAAAAATATTTCCCTAGAGCTGGGCATGGGGGCTCACCTAAGCTCAAGAGTTGGAGACTAGCCTGAGCAAGAGCAAGACCCTGTCTCTACTAAAAATAGAAAAACTAGCCAGATGTTGTGGCAGGCGCCTGTAATCCCAGCTACTTGGGAGGCTGAGACAAGAGGTTTGCTTGGGGCTTGGTGCCTGTGGCTCAAGAGGCTAAGGTGCCAGCCACATACACCTAAGCTGGTGGGTTCAAATCCACCCCAGGCCCGCCAAACAACAATGATGGCTGCAACCAAAAAAAAAATAAAAATAAAAATAAATAGCCAGGTGTTGTGACAGGTGCCTGTAGTCCCAGCTACCTGGGAGGCTGAGACAAGAGAATCGCCCAAGCCCAGGAGTTGGAGGCCGCCGTGAGCTATGATGCCATGCACTCTACGCAGGGTGACAGCTTGAGGCTCTGTCTCAAAAAAAAAAAAAAAAAAGAGGTTTGCCTGGGCCCAAGAGTCTGAAGTTGGTAGGAGCTATGACAATCCTCTCCCCAGGGACACAGAGTAATACTCTGTCCAAAAAAAAGAAAAGAATTTCCCTAGAATATGTACCTCCAAGAAGAACTGCTGGGTCATTAGGTACACAAAAGTTTAGGTTTATAACAATGTCACAATTTGTCAAATGGTTATATCATAGCATTATATGCTTTTATTAAAAAGAAGGACTTAAACCAACTATCTAAGCTTTCAGTTTAAGAAACTAAACAACGGAAGAATAAATTAGGAAGTAAGCAGAAAGAAGGAAATAATCAAGAACAGAAATCCTTGAAATAAAAACAGAAAAACTGGCCTGGAGCCTGTAGCTCAAGCAACCAGGGTGCCAGCCACATACACCAGAGCCGACAGGCTCGAATCCAGCCCTGGCCAGCCAAACAATAATGACAACTATAACCAAAAAATAGCTGGGCGTTGTGGCGGGCGCCGGCAGCTCTAACCACTTGGGAGGCTGAGGCAAGAGGATCACCCAAGCCCAAGAGTTTGAGGTTGCCGTGAGCTGTGATGCCACGGCACTGTACCCAGTGCGACAGCTTGAGACTCTGTCTCAATAAAAAAAAAAATAAATAAATAAATAAAAAAAAACAGAAATATTATAGAGAAAAATTTAGAAAAGAAAAAAAAAATATATATATATATATATATATTTTTTTTTTTTTGTAGAGACAGAGTCTCACTTTATGGCGCTCAGTAGAGTGCCGTGGCCTCACACAGCTCACGGCAACCTCCAACTCCTGGGCTCAAGCGACTCTCTTGCCTCAGCCTCCCAAGCAGCCGGGACCACAGGTGCCCGCCACAACGCCCAGCCATCCTTGGTTGCAGTTTGGCCAGGGCCGGGTTAGAACCCGCCACCCTCGGTATATGGGGCCAGCGCCCTACCAACTGAGCCACAGGCGCCTCCCTGAAAAAAGAATTTTTTAAGACAATCTCACTCCGTTGCCCAGGGTACAGTGTCATGGGCTCACCTTAGGTCCCAGAAAACTCAAACACGAGCCATTGCACCCAGCCAAGAAACAGTTCTTTAAGAAGAGCGACAATGTCGCTAAACATCTTGCCCGTCTTGTGATCAAACCAGACGAGAGCATGGTTCCTTGACAGCACTTTGCAATCAAATGTGGCATTATTCTGCGCTGGTCGACAGCGGGCCACTGAGCGGCCAATTTTGATCGGCTCGTCCAGATAGACATGACGCTCTTGAAACGGGTGCGAGTTCGGACGGCAAGTGAAGATGGCCAAGGCTGACGGCATCGAGGATAGACTGGGGGTGTCTCTCCTACCAGAGACAAAGAGGAGTTCCTCCAGATCCGGACTGCCCTTCACAAGCCTATATTCCTACCCCCCCCACCTCACAAATTTTAGATTAAAACAAATTGTGCATTGTTAGCCAGTTAACATCAACAACTCTTCACTTGGGTGGGAAGACAAGCCAGCGCAAGCTCCATCACCTCCTTTAAAACCCAGCAGCTCCCTAAAAAGTCCCCAACTGGCAGCTTTCAATCCATCTTCTTTCCTGGGAAGAAAAGGTTCAAACATCGGGCAGCTTTGGCCAAGAAAACTCCTGGAAGACAGTTTGGGGACTGGAGGTATCCAAGCAGATGAGTCACACACCAATTCTTGTGTTTGGTTTGAGATCGTGGCCGCTTTTCCCTCTCAGTGGCGGAAACGTTGCAGCACTGCAGCATGGAAGAAGGGTCGGTTCGGTGCGGACAAGAAGGTCCTTTCAGGCCGAAGGAAGGTGTAGCCCAGCACCTCCGAGCAGCCACGCGTCCTCGCCCCGGCTTGGCCCGGCGAGTGTTGAGGGAGGCGGCGAGAGGGTCTAGACTGCCGGCGGGACAGTCTGCATTGCCCCTGTGCGCGGAGGCCGCCCCGGGAGGGGGGACGGGGTCCACGGCCTGGCACGAGCCGAGGCGGCGGTGCTGGGATCCTCAGCGCGAGTTGTGGGGACCGGCAGGGGCGCGGGCAGCAGCCGAGTCCCGACTCCTGAGCACCTGGCGGGCGTCCCCGCAACCAGGGCGGGGACCCAGCTCCGCAGGCCGGTGCGGACCAAGCAAGGCGCGACCCGGGGAAGGCTCAGGGTCCTGGCCAGCTGGAGGTTGGTGCCTGGACGCCTGGGCTCCTGGCTGCTGCTCAGCACACGGGCCACCTCCCTTCAGGGTCGCCCCAGCGAGGGTCGCATCTCAGGGTCGGCAGCCGCAGTTCCCGGCGGACACGGAGGTGGGGGAGGGAGACTGGCCCGGAGGTTGGGGGAGAGGCCTGGAGGGCCCGGGCTGGGTCCCGCGCAGCCTCCACCACTCGCGGCCGGTGGGGCAAGCTCAGGCTGTGCCCGACAAGGAAGGAAACTTTCCGACCTTGCCAGCGCTGGCCGCCATAGTGACTCTGACTGAAACCTACCGGGTGCACCGCCACGGGAACGCGCAGCCTTCAAGGGCCCATAACAATATATTTTTTTAAAAACTCTTTTTTATTGTTTTGGGGGGTTTTTGTAGTTTTTTTTTTTTTGGCCGGGGCTGGGTTTGAACCCGCCACCTCCGGCATATGGGGCTGGTGCCCTACCCCTTTGAGCCACAGGTGCCGCCCTTAACAATATTTTAGTCAACAATGAACTGCATACACCGAAGAGTCCCATAAGATTATAATACTGTATTTTACTACACCTATTCTATTTTTAGATACACCATTGTATTAAATACCATTGTATTACAACTGCCTACAGTAGTGGTAATTGATGTTAGAGTGGATTTGAGAGCCACTTTGTCGGGGGGATCTCCATTGCCAATGCTTTCTCATCGAAGCTTTCAAAAATAGATACCACGTAATAGGGCCTTCCAATCGATGACAGTCTACGTGCACACAGACTACTGAGCTAATGGAAGTGAAACCTTCTTATTTGTTTGACCATAGTGTTTACTGAGAGAAGAAAAGCTAGAAAAAATACCCATGTTCCTTTTTTTAACACTTAAGTGCAGACTAGATAATTCTAGGCCATGAGATACGCAGGGTACACACAAAGTGCTTTCGAGTTAAAATTGCACAGTTCTGAATCCCAAAGGCCAGAAGGCTTTCTTTCATCCAAATGATCTTAAGAAAGCACATTTGAGGAGGAATTGTATTCTTTTATCAGTTTAACAACAAAAGTCCCCATCAGAGCTTGTTGATCATTCATACTGTGTTTGTGTGTGTGCACGCTCGTAGATTCTTGGCAGGTAAATGTAATTATTTGCCTTCAGACCAACAGAATGTTTATTCTATAAATAGCAACTGTTAAATATAGTATGGATTATATTCTTGAGAAGATACAGAAAAAAAGTGATTTCTAGAGTGACATACAGGTGCAAGAAATCAAATCTTGTTTCATCCAAATATCAGCAGAGAGACCAGTGAATTGGTGGCCGTGATTGGATTTCTGAGAAGAAGTTATCAATACCCCTTAGCTAGTGTCAACAGTGACTGCTGGAGGGCCCCACTGCTAGCGTGAGTTTGAACCAGCAGCCTTGACTTCAGAGTCTGTGCTTGCTGTACCACGTTTCTTCTGGTCGTGAGGTCTGGACTAGGATATGAGGCGGCTCACTGGAAGGAGTTTTCTGAGGAGAATGGCATTCACAGTGTCCCTGCCCTCACAGGGACAACACATCTCTCTGGTGTGCAGCTTGCACTCTTCCTGCCCGCTGACTGCCTCCGGCCGCACTCCTGCATGGCCTACAAGTTTGAATGATGCTGGAGAGGCCGGGCGCAGTGGCTCATGCGTGTAATCCCGGCACTCCGGGAGGCTGAGGCAGGTGGCTCCCTTAAGCTCAGAAGTTTAAGACCAGCCTGAGCAAGAGTGAGACCCTGTCTCTACTAAAAATAGAAAAAGCAGCTGGGCATTGTGGCAAGCACATGTAGTCCCAGCTACTCAGGAGGCTGAGGCAGGAAGATCACTTGAATCCAGGTTGCTGTGAGCTTGGCTGATGCCTCAGCACTCTAACCAGGGCAACAGAGTGAGATTCTGTCTCAAAAAAAAAAAAAAAAAAAAAGAAGAATGATGCTGGAGCAACTTGGCAGCTGTGGCACTGACTTAGTGTAGCAAGGCCACACAGGTCCCTGAGGATACTTCTCGGCTTCTTCTCCCTCTCCCCTCAACAACAATCCTCTCAAAAGCATTGATAGTCTCAAGAGGGGGGTTTCTAATAAAATTATGGGGGTGAAATCCAAGGAAATCCATGTAATTCAAGGCAGAAGGCACCTGATTCTCCTCACTGCTCAGTGGCTTCAGTTAGCACCTCCAGCAGTGTGTAAAATGCTCTCTGCTCCTAGTCCTAATGTGGGAAAACAGTCACCTTATGTGGCTCATGTGCATGTCACCCACAGCCTATAGAACTAGCCACAGGAAGTCATATTTAGCTCTCCCTGAATGCCAGTGCTCAAATTTTGGGGAAGGGAATCTGGTGGGCTTAGCTTAGGTTAGAAATTCACCTCTGGTACAGTCAGCAATGTTGGGGAAGAGAGTCATGGGGCATAAACTCAGCACTCATCCCTGTGATCCTGTGGGTCTGGGAGGGAATTTCTAGAACTAGAATCTGTATGACCAGGGCAACTTCCCCGAAGCTGTCTACTACACCGCCCCCTTCTCCCCATCCCCAAACATATAGCCAGTTTTCCTTCTTTAAAGACGTACATCAGCTTCTGTTTCTTGGGTTCTTCTATGTGAGACAACCCATGGAGTAGGATGCCTCCCCCACTTTCCTTGCTGTCCCTGAAAATAAGCCCCAGGCTCTTTTCATCTTAAAGGTTTACTAATCACTATGAAAAGACCAGACAGGGAGTAGTAAGTAATTCACATGGGAAAGGTTCAAAGGTCTCAGACAACCTAAGTTCCTGAAGTCTCATGTCTTTAGTTTCTGGCATTCTGTTGCTAAGTGGCTTTTGGGAAAAAATGGGCCCTTTCAGCCATCAGCAGCGGGCCACACAAAACCCAATAAATGCCCCTGGTGTTTGTCATCTGTCATCTCTTCATGTCTCCAAGACATTCTCTGCTTCCTGGTTGTAGAGTCTCCACGCGATGTGCTGGCACAGTTAGACCTGGCCTCTTGGAATCATTTAGGTGGCATTGAATGATTATATGTGGTAGCAGCAAGTTTTGAGTTTTCGCTCCTGCTTCCTCAAGTTTTGCCAATTGTAGAGGAATCCTTGCTTTGAAAGGAGTATTTTGCTGCCTTTTGATGTGCTCCCACTGGTGTGGGGCTGATGCTGTAGGAGCCACCTCACTACCCTGTGCAGGGGACACTGAAGACAGAGCTGCCCATAGTTTCCAGCTTCAGGGTTGCTAGTAGTCGTTCTTCAACAAATAACTGGTTATCAGTGCACAAGAAGCCTGGAGATTGGTGGTGGTGGTGGAGATGGAAAAAGAATGAATAGCAAAATGATGTTGAGACATAAATGAAAGTGTGATTTGTGGAATTTCAGTTGCACTGTCAGGGGGATGACAGAGAGCGTGTTCTTGGAGAGATCAGGAGGCCACACTTGCAAATGAAAATCCTGTCTGGAGTCTCTTGCCAAGCCCTGTCCCCCAAAACAGGATGAGCCCTGGCACAGCTCCGAGGTGCTTGATTCATGGGCCGTTTCCATCTCTCTGGGGGCTGCGTGGGAACAGCATTTTGGAGCCTGCGTCTGGTGACGGCATGATTTATATTCCCCAGAGCAGGCAGGAGTTGGGCTTTTCAGAGCATTCCTGGAGCAGATGCTGGCCAGGCAGGTGGCACCATGAAGAAGCTTCTGTCTGCTCCCTCTCTAACACTCCCCTCTCAGCCCTCGCCAGGAAATATACTTCCCTGTCCCACAGTTAGGCCAACCTTTGGTTGTCTCTGTTCTCCGTGACCATGGTGATCTAAATCTCAACCTTCCACCCAACCTCAGGCAAGGGACTGGAGTGGGGTCCAGCCAGAACTCTGGCTGATGGGCAAGTGCCAAATCAGGGGCCTAGAGCAAGAAGGAGGAAAGGGTCAGGGAAGTGCAGTCTGATCCAGAATCCTTAGGCCCAGAGAGCTGTGAGGGAAGGAGAACTAGAGCATGTCAGTCGAGCCCAGAGGCAGGACCGTGGGTCCAGAGCTGGGTAAATAGGACTAGACCATGAGCAGAAGGGAGATAAGGAGAGGCACGATCTTAAGATTGGCACCTCCCTAGCTGGCTAGGGCTGGGCAGCTGGAGAGTCAGGAGTGCCCCGCTTTTCACTCCTCACACCTTGCCGCCAGGCTCACATCCCCTCTTCCTCTCGAGGTACCCTCCCAGCAGAGTCGTGACTACCAGTTTTGTCTGCAAGGCCAGCACTTCTCTCTTCTTCCTTCCCTGCTTCAGAAGGTGGCCATCAGATTAGTGGGCAGACTCAGACCATGAGTCCAAGTGCTCTAGGGTCACTTTCTGCACAGCCACTCTTTGTTTATTCATTCATATTCTCATATTCATTCCCTCTTCCTCATTTTATTTTATTTTATTTTAAGGCAGAATCTCACTCTGTCACCCAGGCTAGAGTGTCATGGCGTCAGCCTAGCTCACAGCAAACTCAGAGACCTAGGCTTAAGTGATCCTCTTGCCTCAGCCTCCTGAGTAGCTGGAACTACAGGCACCTGTCACAATGCCAGGCTAATCTTTCTATTTTTAGTACAGACAGGGTCTCACCCTTGCTCAGGCTGGTCGTGAACTCCTGAGCTCAAGTGATCCTCCTGCTTCAGGGGTGACAGGCATGAGCCACCACACCCAGTCCTCTTCCTCTCTCTCTCTCTCCCCTTAATCCAGCACCAATTATTCATTCATTGTATATATACACATACAAATCCCACTATGTAATATTTTCTTTTTTTGTGTCTTGCAGAGATTAGCATGCCTATCTAGCACCTTTTCTGAACTTTTCAGGGGCAGAGGCTGTCTTCATTTGAAGTAATCCCCACCCCAGCTAAGATTTTCCAGTATGTTTTAGATAGGTTGATCAGCCTAATGGCCAGATAAATAAATGAGTGGCACCTCATTTATCTTACTTTTCTAACTCCCTCCTAGAATTTATTATCTAATTTTTTAAATTAACATACACTATGTATGGGGCGGCGCCTGTGGCTCAGCGGGTAGGGCGCCGGTCCCATATGCCGGAGGTGGCGGGTTCAAACCCAGCCCCGGCCAAATTATAAAAAAAAAAACATACACTATGTATGTCAGTATCAAAGTAGGAACACAAAACCACACAGTAATTTCCGCAGAGATAGGTTAAGGTAAAGAATTATTAACTGTAATAGAAATCAGAGTGAAAGGGATTGGCTAGTAAGAAGTAAAGAGGTGTCTGAAGAGTATAATAATGTCATACTAGATAGTAAGTACCTTGAAGGTAGGTATAATGTGACCCTCATCTGTTTATCCCCACTCCGTAACCATGCTGAAGCAAAGTGAATCGAATCAGAGCTGGTGGTGACCAGATAGGTATAATGTGACATCTCTAGAAAGTCATCCTGAGAAATGGGTACTGGGGAGTGATTGTGCTATGTGGACCGTACTTGGGACCCCTACTACATAGACGAGGCTTGTTTTGTAAATGGGAGATTCCTTTATCTCTGACATCGCCTGTTTGTTTTCTCCTTCAGTGTTAATACTTTGAAGGGTCAGGAAATAGGGAACAACCCTATTCAGCAGGAGATTCTGAGGGCTCACTCTGCAGCTGACAGTCAGAGTGGAACTGCAAGATAATGGAGGCTGATACTGGTCCCAGCCAATTCTTCTCCCCTTTGCAAAGTGCTGAATGACAAGCAGATTTCTCAGCTCCAAGCAGGCAGTCTCATTCAGAGGATAAATGTGTCCCTGGATAGAGGAGCTTGTTGAATGATATTTACCAGGGTCTCTGTGAAGGGCCCTCACCTCCCAAGGGAGCATTTCAAACCTTCATCTGCTCTCCTGTTCAGCTGACAACCATGGGGCGGTGAGAGGAATAAAAGCTCTCCAGCAGGATGGAAGCCCTGGTGATTTGTTTAGATGCTAGAAGTTTCTTGATTTCTCTTGCTTCCTGTATTCAGCCCCTCCCTCTTGTATGCAAACCCCAGACAAAGAAGCACGGAGTTTGTGCTGGGAGGGCTGGGAGGTCAGCAAGTGTTACAGGCCCCACCACCCAATGTTCCTGGGCCAAGTTTCTTGGCTTCTCCACACTTCCATCTCCTCATATACTATGGTGACAATAAAAGCTACCTCACAGGATTATCACAGAGATAAAATTAAACCTATATAAAGACACTTTGCACATTTTAAAATGCTCTGCAGCATAAGCCACTCATTTATTCAGTAATTCCTTTTGGTACACCCGCTGCATACCAGGTACTATACTGTCTGAAGGGCCAATTCCAGACTGTGCAAGCCGGGAAGAAAAGCAGGCTACTAGCCAGAACTTTCCCAGCCATCAGTGTGGTTCTGACATGATTTCCAGCTGTGTTTGTCTGGGTTCTCCAGAGAGACAGAATGTGTAGAAGATAGACACACACACAAATAGAATGTATCTGTATATGCCAAATATATATAAACAGGGTATGTTAATATGTATGTGTTTATATAAAGAGATAAATAGATTTATTATGAAGAATTGGCTCACAAAGTTATGGAGGCTGAGAAGTCCCAGCAGCAGCAGCAGCAGCTAGAGAACAAGGAAAGCCAATGCTGTAAGTTCCGGTTCAATTCCAAGTGTGAAGGCAGAAGCCTGATGGGACAGAGAGAGTGAATTTTCTCTTACTCCCCTTTTTGGTTCTCTTCAGGCCTTCAGTGGATTGGTGGCTGAGGTACAATCCACCCAGTCTACCAACCCAAATATTAATCTCATCCAGAAATGCCCTCACAAACACACCCAGAATGATGTTTAAGCAAACATCTTCCCCACCCTGCAGGCCAGTCAAATTGACATCAAATTAGCTGTCACACCACGGCTGGTGTTCACGTGGAGCATGTAAATGTTTGTAGCAGCTTTACGTGGTGTTCTTATTTGGCCTCCAGAATGACCCAGTGAGGGGCTTATTACCCTTCTCTGTCACAGGCATCACCAGGTTGACCATATGAAACAGGCCATATTTGCCTTCAACCCAAATCTCCATGCACTGAGACTCTTCCCTGTCAGTGACAGGAAGCCCACTCCTCTCCAGAGTCCCACTTGCCTCGTGTATGAGAGGACTACGAGCCTGTCTTTTGCCTCCTGTGCCTTGGTGTTCCCCACTTTGTACACTGGTCCTTAGTCAGCAGGGAGGTTTAAAAGAAATTTTTCCTCATTGCCCATAGAAATAACTATCTGTGGACTAGGTATCATTCAGCAAAGTCAAAATGTAATCTCGAAGCCAAGATTAGAGATGTAGAGATGTGCCTTTGCCAGGCCTCAGCCAGTTGTGAGGTATGGGGTCGGGGGACGGGGATGGCCTCTCATGGACGTGTTTGCCCTGGCCTGGCTTGCCGTGTCTCCTCAGAGAACAGTGCATGTCTTTTACATTTAATAAGCCTTTTGTCATTTTAACCTTGCAGATGAATCTAGGCATTTTGGGTATTTTGGTTTACTTAAAACCCGTTGTGAGATGTTGTATTAAAATCTGTCATAGGAGAAATATGAATTTATTAATTCAAAAGCAGTTGCATCCTCATGCTGAGCTTGGAAAATGGGCCAAATCAATAGCATTTCTCCAGCTTGCACTTCGGACAATGCCCACTCTGCCTGGCCCTGCAGCTACTTATGAGTGTGTCTGTCTCATCTGGAAAATGACTTTTTAGGCTGCAAGTCCCCCATGCCTAAGGTGGTACCTGGCACAGTTCAGCTGCCTAGTTACTTTTCTGGAATGGACTGTACTTGTTCTGGGAGGGTTGTCACACAGCTGTACTCCCCTCAGCTCTGTTCTGGGAAGAAGGCCCCGTCGGCCCATCACAATCAGCATGTCACCTCGTGTGTGTCATGCCTGTGTGACACCGGGAATGCATTACTTACTCAGACTCAGCTCCTGCCTGTAGAAAGTTCACAGCAAGTGAGGGGTGATGGGCCATGAACACCCATCAGAGTTCACCTCGAGAAGTGCTGGAGGAGCGAGGTTTAAGAAGAGAGCCTCAGGGACACTGACGAGGGTGAGGAGGGAGGAGGGCAATGCCAGCCTCGGTAGGAGGGATTCACTGGGTAGCAACATGGCTCAGTACCTCTGAGGGGATTTCCCTAGCTCAGCACTTCTGTGCTCTGAGAGGCTTTTTCTGCAATTTTTCCTGTAGGGCCTGTGCCAGCAGCAAGACAGAGAGTAAAGCTGGAGACATCATGGACCAGCAATTTGAAGAGATGAACAACAAACTCAACTCAGTCACTGACCCCACTGGCTTTCTGCGGATGGTTCGCCGCAATAACCTCTTTAACAGGTGCGAGTAGGGCTCCTTCCCTGGCCCTGTGCAGGGCAGGATCCTCTGAGTACAAATAATGTGCTTTTGCGGAAGCTCCTTCCAGCTGGTTAGGCATCTGGCTCATGTCACACGTTTACAGAAGCAAGTGTGATGCTTCCACAGCCCTGTGCTTGTCAGGGCCTCTGCTTCACAGCCGCACCTCCAGCTCAAGTGAAAACACAGTAACAGGCTTGATGTGACAATCCTCATTTGGCTAGGATGGGAGGCCCAGGGGAGGGTTGGCTGCTTCTCTGCATATCCTCAGAGCTGACTTCCTGAACACCCGGCAGAAGCCAGACAGAGTAGCCTCACGTCCTGCTTTGCCACTTTCTGCAAGTAATTCGCGAGCCAGGCACCTGAATCGGCTTCCTGGCCTGACGTTCGGGGAGTCCATCTCAGGAATGGAGATGGCAGCATTGCTGGAGGAAGAAACCAGGCTAAGAAAGCACTCATCCAGACCTAGGTCCACCCTATACCCCAAGGCCTCAGTTCCTTACTGCTGTCCCAAGTAGGCCTTAATGGTGTTAGGATGAGGTGGGGTTTAAATTACCAAGCCAGCGTGCCCCTTCATCTTTTTATCAGAACTGATACCCAAGCTGGGTCCGTGTAAACTGGGGCAGGTGGTCAGAGTTGAGAGGCACCTGTCCCACTGTCATCTGGTTGCCTGGCAACAACCTGGGAGTACATTTTGATAGACCTCTCCAGAAAGACATCAGGTCCCTGCCACAGCCCAAGGGCCTCGCTTTAAAGGGCATCTGGTTGACCCTGGAACATAGGAGGGAAGTGACTGTGCACCAGGTAGGAGGCAGCCTCTGCTTGGCACCCCTACTGTGCTGGGCGTTGTGTGCTCTGTCTGTTCCTACTCCAGGCCCTGGTTTCCTCTCATTATTGTGCTGTCAGGGTGATAAACGTGTGTTTACTTTCCCAGAGCAGCGCTAAGGAGGAAGAGAGCCAAAGGCTGGGGACTTAGAAACTGGCAGCTTGATAGAGAGGAGGCCAAAACTTCAAGCTGGTTCAGCCCCGGTTCCGACTTCCCTACCACCTTTGCAGGCGTCCCTCCTGGCTTCAGGTTTCATGTAGGGACATGCCATAGTCTGAGAGGTCTGGAAATGGGCCTGGACGCACATCCCTTCTCTACCAGTGTCTTGGCCATTGAGGTTATGTTCAACTCAGCCAGGTGATGTTATTCATGGTTATAAACTAGAAGAGCTCAGGGCATGGCCTTCGGCTCTGTTGCTTAGTAGCTATATGACACTGGGCAGGCAATTTCACCACTTCATCCTCAGTTTCCTAATCTCTGAAATGGGGACAGACTTCCCACCCTGTAGGTTTCCTTTAATGTGGGAATTAAAGGAGCTAATATATATAGATAAGGCATATACTTAAAAGCCACTGGTGGCCTTCTACAGTTTTGAGTAAAGTAGAAGAGCAATTACTGAACTTGAATTCTTAAGATAACGTGGGTAGATAAACTTTGGAGGGGTGAAACATGTATGTGCTTGTACAGCAGGAGGTGGCCACCCTGGATTGCACCTCTCCTACCCTGTATCCAGCCCTACCTCTCATCCTTCACGTGAGGGAGCTGCCAAGATAGAGCATCTGGCATCCATGGGGACCTGATAACGTGTGCTCCAGTAGTCAAGAGCCAGTCCCCCAGGGACCTCAGGCACTACAGAAGGAAAGGGGCAGGCCAGATGTATCTGGAACCTTAGCTTACTTACCACCCTGGGCCCAAGATGGGGTGCATTTTGGATGGTGGGTTTGTTCATTTGGGGAAGATGTTTTTTTTTTTTTAATTTATTTATTTTTATTGTTAAATCAAAGCTGTGTACATTAGTGCAATCAAGGGGTACAATGTGCGGGTTTCATATACAATCTGAAATATTCTCATCAAACTGTTCAACGTAGCCTTCATGGCATTTTCTAGTTACTGTATGTAGGCATTTGCACTCTGCATTTAGTAAGTTTCGCCTGTACCAATTCTAAGAGGCACCGTAGGTGTGGCCCCACCCATTACCCTCCCTCCACCAAAACCTCCCCCATACCTTCCCCTTCCTTGTGGGGAAGACATTTTATGTCCTTTCAGGCAGCTCTGAGATAGGTCCTGTGAGCACAATACTATGCATTAATTTGTTGGTTCATTTAAACAGTACAACCTGTGCCCCCCAGCCAGGCTGAGTATTAGTCCCAGCCCTGGGTACCTGATGGGGAGCAGCAAGGCTTACAGCACTGGACCCTGAGCCCCGCTGACCAGCCACTCAGAACCTGGCTCCCTTGGTAAGGTGTGACCCAGCCACCCAGCTTGGGCCCTCAGTAGTACCTGTAGGAAAGCAAAGGAGTCAGAAGGGATCTGTGCAGACCCTTCCAATTCTGGACTTCTAGAAGATACCAGGGGCAGGTTGGATGAGGAAAACAGCCTGCATTCTTTCCACCTCAGTGTAGTGAGCCCTTAAGGGCCAGAAGAGTTTGCCACGCTGTGTGTTCTCTGCTGCCTTCCTGACCAGCCCCGGAAGAGGGAGCTCTGGACTCCATCCACAAGGGAGCAGAGCTACAGATGAGGACATCACAGAGGCAAATAGCGCAAGCTCTCACAGACTTCCAGGGTAGCCTCACGTCTTACAGATGAGCATACACATGCCAGGAGGATGGACACCTGCCCGTGAGCAGATGCCAAAGCTGGATTTCATTTCCGGAAACACCTCCACCTGCCCTGCCAGTCTGTCCCTGCCCTGCTGTGGGGTCTCAGGCCTCCCTTTCTGCCCCTTCCATGCCTAGAGATCTGTGCTAAGGAGTGTGCAGAATGGCTGAACAGAAGCTTTTCTGTAAACTCCTGTGAGTGATTAGCATTTGCAGAGCACTTATCCCCTGGAGCCCACAGAGGTGAAGTGGGAGCAGCCATGTGTGCAGGGCCTGTGTGCTGGAGCAGTACGGGCTCCTATTCCAGGGCTCTCCAGCTTACTGATTTCATGGATTCCGTGGCCCCCTTGTTCCTGGGCAGTTTGCAGACAGATTTGTCAATGAGGCTGCCAAGGCTAAAGCAAGTCAAGTGAGACTTGGCTTCAGATTTTTCTTTCTTGCCACTTTAGGAATTGGTCTTTGTTCTGCTATTGTTTTTGAGGTCTCTGCAGCCACTATTTTTCTTCTCACCTATGCACTTTTGTAGAAAACACATGTGCATTTTGAACTCAGGGCAGGCACCACCGTTGAATGAAAAACAAGGACACTTCTCTCACTGGTGTCCTGAGTCTGGTTGGTGTGGGCCCCAGAGGGCAGGCCAGCATCCCTAGACTCTAGAAGTGATGCTGAGGGCTGGTGGGCCAACAGGTGCATGTACAGAGTGGGAGGTATCCGTGGGAATGTATGTATGTGTTTGTGTTCGGAGTGTGCATTGGCTGTGTATGTATGGGGTGTGTGTGGTGTGTTCGTGTTGGGTGGGGGGGCAGTCAGCAGATCACATTTGCTGTTAAAAAGAGGAGGAAGGTCAGCTCAGGATTTTGACTATATCCTGGTTCCCAGGCCCTAGGGCAGTGCCTTGACATTAAGGTTTGCCTATCCAGGATCATGTAGGACAGTACCCCAGGGAAATATCCTGACTTCTGTTGCCACCACTTGTGCAATATGTATCCTAGATTGAATTTTCTACATTATGGCTGTGTGAGTGACATGATATGGAGGGGGCTTTCCTGTTGCCCAGAGAGCAATGACCAGAGCCAAAACAAAGGACAAAGAAATGTTAAGCATCCCCACTCTACAGAGAGGTGCACAGGGGACCAGAACCCTGCCTTAGGTCTCTGCAGCTTCCTCTAGCACCTGCCACACACTCCCTGCTCTCACAAAGACTGGGCAGGGAATCAGGTGAAAATCTTCCACCTGGTCAGGGTTCCCTCCCACAGAGAATCACTCACAAAACAGGATCTGCAAGAAGGGGAGGGAGCCATCATAGCCTACGGGGCCAGTTTCCCATGACGGTGGGATGGGAGAGCAGAAAGAGAGGTGGTCAGGTGAGATGGGCCAGCCACAGCTTGCTCTGCATGCCTGTGTGTGTGCTTGTCCTGCTGGGGCTTCATCGGGCTCAGCCCCTTACCTATTCCCTAGCCAGGAGGCTGTCTTCTGGCAGAGGACTGCACCAGCAAGACACAGGGTGTGCAGGCAGAGCTGGCCACATCATCAGGGGGGTGGAGGGAATCCCAGAGGGTCAGGCCCTGACAGTGGGGAGAGAGGGGTGCCTCCAGAGGCTGCCCTGTGTGTGTATCTGCATGGATGTGTGGTTGTGGTTTTGTATAAACATCCTCATGGGCCCTGCCTCAGGGATGTACTGAAGTGTGCTCAGGTGGTGCTACAAAAGTTCAGTGTAGCCTGGGAGGCCCTGTGCGTGTGGATACCCTGCTGGTCCTTGGATTCCTATGTTTGGGGACCTTTCTTTGGTGAGCCACATGGTACAGGGGGGAAATCTTGGACCTTGTTTGGAAACCTGCCTTTACCCTTTATTGGTGGGTGGCCTTCATCGGAAAGTGAGGGTAAGTAATGCCTCCTGATGGAGCTGTTACCCGGATGTATTAAGGGTGCAGTGAGTGTGATGATGGCCGGGTAGATCCTGCTGTATAGTGAGCAGCTTATTTCTCTGCCCATCTTGAGTCTGAGGTTGACATGGCACCAAAGGCTCTGTTTTGGGAGTAAATCAACTACTCCAGAGATAAAATCTCCACCCAGAAAACTGACTGGATAGCTCCATGCTTCTTCCTGCTACAAACTCTTTCGAGTTGCAGACTGAATAAATGCAGAATCATGACCCAGTCAGACATCAGCTATAGCCACAGCCCTAGCTTTGAACCCCTAAGGTTCCATACCTAGCTTTCTGGACAGTATCATGCCATCCCTGTCCCCTGCTGTTTGTTGTGGTCCCATGGCTTCTGGCTCAAACAGCTCTGACCTGGACCAGCCCCTGCCCATTCACCTCACTGTGGTTGTCCTGATCACAGGCCTTCCCTGCCAGTCGCTCTAACTGTTGGTTCTAGTCACCAGGCCTCAGGCAGGAGCTCCTGTCCTGTCTCTGCCTGTCCTAATACAGCTTCTGGAGGCACCAGGCTTCCCTACTCCCAGGTCAGCAAACCCCTGGTGTGCCCACATGCATACACTGTTTCACATTCTGTGCTTTCCAGGCAGCACCTGGAAAGGTGAGGAGCAGGTATGAAATTAGATGACCTCTATCAGAAATTACTTTCAAAGCAGATCCATCTGGTAGTGACAAGTTTATTCAAAACAGAAAAGGAGTCCCAACAGATTGCCTGCAAATAACAAGTTAGCCAAGATATTTTAAGGCACAATTTCATTTATGCGTAGTTTTCCTTAACATTTGTTTATTGGTTCACTGTCTTTGTTCCAGAAATAATT